>NC_091197.1:20607050-20642276 GCF_040958095.1 Procambarus clarkii | reverse complement strand
AATACGCTTCATCGAGGCTGGTTCTTCCTCGAATAGAATTAGTAATTCTTACTAAGTTATATACAAATAAACATTAAATAAATTGGTTAGTAACAAGAATATTATATGATGGTTATATAAGAAATCATTCACATTTAAATTTCATGAGGCTATCAAATTGTACTAGATGTCTCAAATCATATAAACGAAATATTCTTGACTGGTGATTAATTATCAACGTCACTTAATGAAAGGAAAATAACTGGGAAAGGATTCAGTTGCTTAGCTGTGATAGTGAACGGAGAGGTAGAGGTGTGATGGCGTCGTCTGGTACTTGCTGCAACACGTGTGCCCCAGCATGGCGTGGGAAAGTGAGACGACCACGACCGCTTTCAACACAAGCTAAAATTTCAATTAAATGTACCAATTGTTTACACCAAATATCCTGTGTCATCACTATTCAATAGAAGGAATAGAATTAATTCCTTGTGGACGTACTTGTTGTTTGGGGAGGTCGTGCGGCGTAACGCTGGACAGTGCACAGTAAAAATTATACAGAGATTCCATAATATAAATAATACTAAAGCACTTAACCTGCTGGTTGTCCACCGAAGCAATCCTTAGATTGCTACTGGAGCAATTGCACGCTCCTAGGCCGATTAACTGCAAGGGCCTATAGGAGAATTGATGGAAATTCGACTCACCTTGGACACACGTTGTACTTTGATGTCGTCAAGCTCTCCAGTCCAAGCACAAGTGGCGTCTCCACGCCGCCTTCCCTCAACCCTCCTCACGCATTCGCAATAAAATTTAATAACGGATAGAAGATTCTTTTTGCGTAATAACTTTACGTAATGCGCTAATGAGAACAGGGTTACAATTGTAGGGAATTAAATAATAACTATATTCTCGTTAAACGGTGTTAATCGAGAAATGGAGAGAATTTCTATTTCCTCCATAGCGTTCGTATGTAACAGATAAAACTGTTATTTAGTGATAATCTTAGTTAATAACTCTCGATTGTTGGATCATTAGGAGTTATATTATCCGTAGTTATTTATCGTACGGAATACTGATAAAATTAGAGAATCACATTCAATTCTCTAACATATTGGTAATAAATATGTTTAGATAGACATTATCTGACGCAATCCTGCCTCTTGATGTCGTGAGAATTTCAGTAATAAATGATCAGATAAAGAAAATATTGATTTATGTTAGCACTACAGTTAGTAGAGTAATAGTTACTGTACTTAGCATACAATAGTGATGTATTATGATACAATAGTAATGTATCAGTGTTTGAAATTTCCAACAGTATTCATTAATCGCTGTGGTCGGGCAGACAAGCCCAGGACGCAGGGAGAAGGCCCCACAAAACATATGCTTCTATGAACTAGTCATTTTCTAATACAAAATTTACACCTCTCTTTACTGATAAACGAAAACGTATGTTTCTATGAACTAGACAGGAAGGGGAGGGAGGGAGGGACAGAGAGAGAGAGAAAGAGAGAGAGAGAGAGAGGGTATGGGGTGTATAATAAAGAAAATATATCTCCTCTCATCTATAGGTGTAATGTCTTGGGGCTTTCCCTGATATTTCACTCCCTTCTTGTGAAAGAGGAGCACTACAGAGGTACAGTGCGGTTCCCTCCCTCACACACAACACACCCAGAATGACTCGGTTACCCTCATCCATCATGGTCAGCCGTCAACCATCTGTCATCCATCTCCACTGTTTAAGTGGGGGACCCTCTATATATTCTTGCTTCAAGACTGAGGGTGCTAACTGGAAAACTTCATCCAGCTTGCACACGTTTACCATGTGATTAATCACACTCATCCATCTGTCACCCATCTCAGCGATGCCAGGGATGCTCTACAGCACATATTCACACAAAATAGAGACTGGATAACTGGGAAACCACACCCGGATCGCACGATTATCACTCCTCATCCGTCAGTCATCCCTATGTAGCTTGTAATGGTCCAAGAGCTAGAGTCTCTAAAACATACACATAATCTCACATTAAATGATCATGGGATAACCGGAAAACCACACCCGGGTCACACAATTATCACTTCTCACCCGTCAGTCATCCATCTCTCATCCATCTGCGGCTTGCGCTGGTCCAAGAGCTAGAATCTCTGAAAAAAATACATTAGTTACCCCTAAAATCTCACATCGAGAGTGAGAAGGGTACCAGAAATTACTCCCTGGATTGCGCAATAAAATTTACCTCACCCATCAGTCATCCATCTCAGAAATGGAGCGCGTCCCTCTAGTCATAAAATCCCCTACTCTCATTCATCATTCTTTGGAAGCAACTGCCACTGTTCTTCAATCCGAACGGCAGCACCTTGTACTGGTATAGCCTATCCGGCGTGACAAAAGCAGAAATCTTCCTCGCCTCCGGGGTCAATGATATCTGGTAATATCCCTTCAGGAGATCGACCTTCGACACGTACCTGGCGTTGCCTGCCTGGTTTATACAATCATTCACGCGGGGCATAGGATGAGAATCCGACACAGTGATGGCATTTACCTTTCGATAATCCGTACAAAAATGGTACATCCCATTGCTCTTCCTGACCAACAAACCTGGCGAACTCCACTCACTGTTACTAGGCTCCGCTAGGTCGTTCGCCAGAAGATATTCCACTTCTTTCCTCATCAGCTCCCTCCTCTCCGGGCTGACCGGATAAGCACTTTGCTAAATCGGCCTATCAACTCTCACTTCTATTTCGTGCATCACACTCCTGTGGCGTCGGGGCACGTCCGTGAAAAGAGACTCATTCTTCCTCAAAATGGTCATCAATTCGGCCCTCTGCTCCCCTTTCAGATATTGTAACTTCTCTCCGATGTTTCCTAGACTCTCGGTGTTGGAAAGATGAGTACCATCAGCACGGCCCATTTTCCTTTTTCCTCCAATAATTCTTGGTTCAGTCTCATACACATAACTGCTCTCCCCTCTCCTTCTGGTCGCGTCGTCCCGTTCCGAATGGTGGTCTTTCTTTCTTCCTGGAAATACGGCTTCATACGATCTATATGACACACCTGCATCTTACGGGGTCGGTCCGGCTTGCTGATTTCATAGTTCACCTGGCCTATCTGCTTCACAACTGTGAGATTTTTCTCTACGCCTACCTCCCTTAAGAGGTGGACTACAAGTTTAAAGTCTGCTCACGGCAGTTAAGCATGAGTCCAGTAGAAAAAGGAAAAGCGGGAGCAAACCGCCAGGCCTCCACCACCAAGGGTGAAAACCTGTCCACAATAGGCCGCTGGCTCCTCCTAGTTAAACAAGACGTTAAAACTAATAAAGGGGAACCGACGGGTTCTCACAATCAAATATTTATATTTGATGTGGCGCTATGAATTGGAATTCGAATTCCCAAGAACAGCCGCCTTATCAAGATCACATCAACATTTAATAATATGCAGAAATATGGTGGAATAATATGGTTGAAGGGTTGACATCAAAGACTGTTTTCTATAATACAACAATTTATTAATAACAAGAGACTAACTACTACATTACCGAGTTTACATTACGTTAATGTCAATTCAGTGGCACGATAACAAACAGCTAAATAGCAACCCTTGCTGTGAGGCTGCATTCTGAACTAACCTGAACACAGGTGTGCCCACTGATGACGCAATATTGCAAAACAAAGAAAAATATCACAGACTAAGTTACACCACAGCGAATGGTTACGTTATTGTACATCAAGTGGCATTTGCAACACAGCTATTCAACAGCCCCTCGAGAAGTGACAGCAGGCTCCATCTTGCTGACACTTCGGGCTGACAAAATGAACTAACTGAACAAATGAAGGATATCCACTGAAGACACAAGCATGCAATCAATAGTGTCTCGGTTTCCCTGACAGCTACTATAATCACCAACTTAGGGGTCCTCCCGCCCCCCAGGAGAGACCCACGTAACTAGTCGGAAGTCTAACATTGACTACCCCCTATCACAACCCAGTGTGAACACTCTTTGCAACTCCCAATAAGAAGTTGCCCTGTTGTAACCCGATACACCGACAGGCAAGGCGGGATTCTGGGACACAGCTCCACAGATCCCTAGATGACTCTACTCTCGTCACCAGACGACAACCAAAAGAAATTGCCTGAAGTGATTAATTACGTTAATTGACTGATCGCAGCAGTCAGCCACAAAGTACCACGGTAATCACAAACAATTGTCTCCCACTAGACAACAACATGATGATACTCTACGTTAATCTTTAACACTTGTCTCTCTCTTGTTAACAATAACTCAACATATTACACCACACTTGACTCCTTGCAAGTATTCAGTGAGTATTTCTCAATTAAGGTCAAACGGACCACTAATTACATCCCCATTGAGTTACGTTAACTAGGCCTACCCTAACTTGGTAGCTTCTCCACAGTCTGTGTCAAAAAAATTACGAGTGAGTGTTAATTACCCTAATTAACCCACTAATTACTGAGCCATTAATTACCTGTCACCAGGACCGATAATTAATCATCCATAAATACGTCTCACTCCGCACTGCCTAAGCAGGTCTCATCAAACACTGTGAATTCACGGGAAAGGAGTTAATTACCCTAAATAACAAGATGTGCCAATAATCCACTGTCCTTAGACAGGATATGATTAATACAACGATTTATGCTAGCTCCATGACCTCGCTTTACCGAGTCACCGGAGCTCTCCAATGCTAATTACTCCACTAATTAACATGAGCCACTAATTGCTATACCCCTGAAAGGTAATTAGTCTCGAGCATATTACGTTAACACAAGTACTGACAGACTCTGACAGATCCTCTCCCACTACGTGAATTCATGATGAGAAGGCTAATTACATAATTAGCTAGAGTGGTCAATTAATTGTCACATGGACAATTAATTGCTCCCGAGATGTATCTCATTCTAGCTCAACACTATTTCTCTTATAACAGCCCTCACTCACTCCACAATACTAAGTGTGCACCCCTTATCCAGTTAATTACCCCTTAATTAACTCACTGAATCCTTTAAGTCCTCAACATAACTTAAAGAAACAAAGTAACCCCAGCGTTACATAGGTCACACTACAATGGCATACAACATCATAACAGCACTGCCCACATATGGTTGCGGCTACTGCAACTCGCTAATTACTGTGCCCACACAATAAAAACACACAGTTGTGCAACACACACAAATATACTAATATTACTGCCCTCCCTCTTTTACTTGCACCCGATTGCAAAGGAATACTGTGAACACACACATACCTCAGCCAGGCAATTAACCCATCAATTGCCTGCTCTCAATAAGAACTGTGAATTCCCCTCAATAATCCTAGAGGTCCCTTAAACCCTCAACACAGTTCCTGGGGCAATAATATTGTATAAACTGATAACAACACTGCACAAACCTGCAACATAATGATGCCGTCAGCATACCCCACATGCTAATGACATCATTAGGCAATCAGTCAGCAATCACACCTACTGACTTACCACACAACACAGTACATAAACATGCAAATGAACACATAGAAATGGCATTCCAATAATCAATGAAAAATTATATCACCAAGTAGTCTACCTCTAATGATTATAATTTTAGGGTACTCTATGGCATTAATCCAGCCTGAACAATTATATAGAATCGACAGGCTGGATCACTTATATGGTAAATCTCTACACTGACTGGTTACATTCTCTAGTCAGTCTACTAACTTACTAACATACAGCGTGGTCCCGTGTATAATCTCTATCCCCAAGTACCGCCCCTATCCGACACCTGGATCCACTGACAGCTGCCACTCAGCTGCTTTTCTAGCCTGGCGAGACTCTGAGATAACTCTTACCATGAATATCCACCGGTACCCAACACACTGTAATAGTACACATTTCTACTCCTTTCTACTGCCCTCTTTCCCTTATTTTTCCTCATTAACAAAGTTACTACCACACTTAGCTGACACACTTAGCTGGCTTGCTCCTCATGCGTCGACAAGATGTGGCCCTAGGCTGTCCCGGGAAAGTGGCCAAGGCATGTGGCCAAGGCATGTGGCCACCTCGTGGCCCTAAGGGGGTAGCCACGGGTAGCGCGTGACGTCACAGCACCCCACCCGGGCTGAGCTGGTGCGCGGGGTGGCCTGAGTGGCGCATGACGTCATAACACCCCACCGGCCGGGCTGGCGGGCGGGGTGGTGGGTGGCCTCCACCCGCGGGCGGGTGCGCACATTGGTGCCGCCCATAGGAGTACCCACGCGGCTGAGCCTGCCTTGCTCTACACTGTGGTGACAATGGCCGGCAGCGTCCCCATACTGACGCAGCCTGGCGGAATGCAAAGTCCAACATGGGCCTGTAATATCACATACGCGTACACTGGCCAACATCCATTGTCCATTGCCACTAGACAGGATACTCGACACACCTGTTACACCATGAGGCTCTGCCAGCCTGCCTCATGCGTTCACACAGTCAACTGTCTCTTAGCTTTTTACTGTTTCTTCCGTAAATCCCTGGCCCCAATTCACTTAATTAGGCCTTGACACAACCTCTGATGGCAGGAGTGCCACCAATCGAGTAATTTGGACGACAGAAGCGATTAACAGGGGGTGGAGGGGGAAAATTCCCCCCCTCCACCCAGACACGTCTTCCTTCCCTGGCCGCTCAATTCAAACTGAAGATTTCGCGGGCTAAGGGAACTCAAGATGCCTCTACCTCCTTACTACCATGCCTAGACCAATCAGCTTGAAGCCGGCACGGCTCCCACATGCCTAAACCAATCACAGATGGCCTCACCGTGCGGCGTCCTGTGACGTCACAAGGAGGGGGAGGCCTAGACAGTGGCTTATTGTCTCCCATGTGGGGGGGGGGGCAACGTTCACTCCACTCTCTCTCCCCTCCCCCTGTAAAACCGTTGGGAGAGTCAAGTACCTCCCTACACCACTTCACTCTCAATTCCCATCCTATTTCCCAGAAACAGGAAAATCTCTGTAATTCTCTCTACAGAACAATCACAGACTTCTAACTACTCACACATGATAGTTCGTAACACAAGCTTTCATTCAACACCCAACAAGCATATGTTATTTTGAAAGCTTCAGTTTCTAGAGTGCCTAGCCTAATCTAGAAACTAGGGAAAACTAGCTGAGGGATCTATATCCCTCACACAACCTCCCACTAAAGAATATATTTTCCTGCAAGGAAAATGCATTCAAACACCAGCTAGTTTTTCTGCACACACCTGCCCAACAGGTGTACTAGCTAAACAAGTGTGGAGTGTGAAACTCTGTTTCCTATACATCCTGGCCTGAGGGTCTCTGTGCACTACCACCGGATCACCCTGGTGGTGCTGCCCGACCTTGGAGTGGCAACATGTTCGGCTCCAGCTCTGGTCCTGGCCGGTTCAACACCTCGCAACCATTTCCATCACTGAACCTCCCATTTCCATCCTCGGTCTGTCATACTGGACACATGTGCAACACATTGGTGTGGCCTTACCGGTGAAGCACTTCTACACTCCCCTCAGCCTACAAAAGAATTACTGTCAGTCCTCCACCTGACCTAGCAACAAGTTGACAGGATCACTCACACTGTCCAACTGCCCAACACCAGCCGGTCTTGCTCTACCGACTGAACTATCTGGGAGAAAACCCTCTTCTACAAGTACCTATGCTCCCCTACTGAGCCTGGGGTCCCTCCCTTGCTTCTCCTAGGTCTCACTACTCTAACAAGGACTCAAGCAAAACTTTTGACATCTGTCAAACTCTCTTGTCTATTTCTCCCGGGACCTAACTTGGAATGTGATCAGCATTCCCTCTGCAGATCTACTATAACCCTTTACCAAGGCAATCCTTAAAGAACAAAATCATTATGCTGCTGGGGATCTGAGCCATGGAAAATCACCAGCCCAAAATGACCTTTGCCATCTTGCATTGGCAGCCTTTCTTCAAAAGGCGATCGATGTATGCATCCATCGAATCGTCTTTCTCAGAACTGCCAAGCTAGGCATCTTTACCTTCATACCTTGTCACCGGGTTAAGTGCACTAGGGTGGGTTTGTCTTCCCTTCCCTGTGTGAGATTGCCTCCTTGCAATCTGCACTTGAGCCAGCACTGATTTGCTGCGCTCTCACCTTCAGGCTCGAACTCGGCCTTGCTGTCACCTCTGCAAACGGGAGCCTCTGCTCAACCTCTCTAGTGACTACCATGAATTCTTCCTGGGGTTGTACAGTCCCCACTCTGGTAAGAAATTCCATCACCTGTCTAACTACAGATGAATTACTCCCCTTCTCTAAAGAAGTCTACTCGGATCCTACTCTGGTGGCGCGACCTCCCACTAAGATCCATCTGTGTAATAACAACTACACTCCTATGACACCCTTGACAACTACAGTGTCGTCCAATAAGACCTCTCACACTTGAGGTCACTTCTAGAAGCTTCTTCTACCCTCAGGTAGGTGGTGTCTTGCACCTCAGGCAGATCCTGAGTGCACTCTTGCAACCCCTGTTGCACGCTGGCTGGGTGTCCACGACACCTGCTGCTGAGCTGACACCCCTCACCAATGAGTGTGTCAATGTCCACTAGCTCGCAGCCACAAAAAGCCAGACAGATTTCCCCATATCTACCATGATATACCTCTTACATACTGTGTGTGTGGTGTGTGTACCTACGTGTGACAACCGTGCACAAAACATACCTCCAACAATACTGTTCCACAATATTCTGCAACGATATCTTATGTTACTTTAAAAATCAATAAGACTACTCTTCATGGGCTCGAACCCAAGTTGCATAGCCCCACGTTGGGCACCAGCTGTGAGATTTTTCTCTACGCCTACCTCCCTTAAGAGGTGGACTACAAGTTTAAAGTCTGCTCACGGCAGTTAAGCATGAGTCCAGTAGAAAAAGGAAAAGCGGGAGCAACCCGCCAGGCCTCCACCACCAAGGGTGAAAACCTGTCCACAATAGGCCGCTGGCTCCTCCTAGTTAAACAGGACATTAAAACTAATAAAGGGTAACCGACGGGTTCTCACAATCAAATATTTATATTTGATGTGGCGCTATGAATTGGAATTCGAATTCCCAAGAACAGCCGCCTTATCAAGATCACATCAACATTTAATAATATGCAGAAATATGGTGGAATAATATGGTTGAAGGGTTGACATCAAAGACTGTTTTCTATAATATAACAATTTATTAATAACAAGAGACTAACTACTACATTACCGAGTTTACATTACGTTAATGTCAATCCAGTGGCACGATAACAAACAGCTAAATAGCAACCCTTGCTGTGAGGCTGCATACTGAACTAACCTGAACACAGGTGTGCCCACTGATGACGCAATATTGCAAAACAAAGATAAATATCACAGACTAAGTTACACCACAGCGAATGGTTACGTTATTGTACATCAAGTGGCATTTGCAACACAGCTATTCAACAGCCCCTCGAGAAGTGACAGCAGGCTCCATCTTGCTGACACTTCGGGCTGACAACATGAACTAACTGAACAAATGAAGGATCCACAGAAACAAAGACACAAGCAGGCAATCAATAGTGTCACGGTTTCCCTGACAGCTACTATAATCACAAACTTAGGGGTCCTCCCGCCCCCCAGGAGAGACCCACGTAACTAGGCGGAAGTCTAACAGTGACTCCCTGCTATCACAACCCAGTGTGAACACTCTTTGCAACTCCCAATAAGAAGTTGCCCTGTTGTAACCCGATACACCGACAGGCAAGGCGGGATTCTGGGACACAGCTCCACAGATCCCTAGATGACTCTACTCTCGTCACCAGACGACAACCAAAAGAAATTGCCTGAAGTGATTAATTACGTTAATTGACTGATCGCAGCAGTCAGCCACAAAGTACCACGGTAATCACAAACAATTGTCTCCCACTAGACAACAACATGATGATACTCTACGTTAATCTTTAACACTTGTCTCTCTCTTGTTAACAATAACTCAACATATTACACCACACTTGACTCCTTGCAAGTATTCAGTGAGTATTTCTCAATTAAGGTCAAACGGACCACTAATTACATCCCCATTGAGTTACGTTAACTAAGCCTACCCTAACTTGGTAGCTTCTCTACAGTCTGTGTCAAAAAAATTACGAGTGAATGTTAATTACCCTAATTAACCCACTAATTACTGAGCCATTAATTAACTGTCACCAGGACCGATAATTAATCATCCATAAATATGTTTCACTCCGCACTGCCTAAGCAGGTCTCATCAAACACTGTGAATTCACGGGAAAGGAGTTAATTACCCTAATTAACAAGATGTGCCAATAATCCACTGTCCTCAGACAGGATATGATTAATACAACGATTTATGCTAGCTCCATGACCTCGCTTTACCGAGTCACCGAAGCTCTCCAATGCTAATTACTCCACTAATTAACATGAGCCACTAATTGCTATACCCCTGAAAGGTAATTAGTCTCGAGCATATTACGTTAACACAAGTACTGACAGACTCTGACAGATCCTCTCCCACTACGTGAATTCATGATGAGAAGGCTAATTACATAATTAGCTAGAGTGGTCAATTAATTGTCACATGGACAATTAATTGCTCCCGAGATGTATCTCATTCTAGCTCAACACTGTTTCTCTTATAACAGCCCTCACTCACTCCACAATACTAAGTGTGCACCCCTTATCCAGTTAATTACCCCTTAATTAACTCACTGAATCCTTTAAGTCCTCAACATAACTTAAAGAAACAAAGTAACCCCAGCGTTACATAGGTCACACTACAATGGCATGCAACATCATAACAGCACTGCCCACATATGGTTGTGGCTACTGCAACTCGCTAATTACTGTGCCCACACAATAAAAACACACGGTTGTGCAACACACACAAGTATACTAATATTACTGCCCTCCCTCTTTTACTTGCACCCGATTGCAAAGGAATACTGTGAACACACACATACCTCAGCCAGGCAATTAACCCATCAATTGCCTGATCTCAATAAGTACTGTGAATTCCCCTGAATAATCCTAGAGGTCCCTTAAACCCTCAACACAGTTCCTGGGGCAATAATATTGTATAAACTGATAACAACACTGCACAAACCTGCAACATAATGATGCCGTCAGCATACCCCACATGCTAATGACATCATTAGGCAATCAGTCAGCAATCACACCTACTGACTTACCACACAACACAGTACATAAACATGCAAATGAACACATAGAAATGGCATTCCAATAATCAATGAAAAATTATATCACCAAGTAGTCTACCTCTAATGATTATAATTTTAGGGTACTCTATGGCATTAATCCAGCCTGAACAATTATATAGAACCGACAGGCTGGATCACTTATATGGTAAATCTCTACACTGATTGGTTACATCCTCTAGTCAGTCTACTAACTTACTAACATACAGCGTGGTCCCGTGTATAATCTCTATCCCCAGGTACCGCCCCTATCCGACACATGGTTCCACTGACAGCTGCCACTCAGCTGCTTTTCTAGCCTGGCGAGACTCTGAGATAACTCTTACCATGAATATCCACCGGTACCCAACACACTGTAATAGTACACATTTCTACTCCTTTCTACTGCCCTCTTTCCCTTATTTTTCCTCATTACCAAAGTTACTACCACACTTAGCTGACACACTTAGCTGGCTTGCTCCTCATGCGTCGACAAGATGTGGCCCTAGGCTGTCCCGGGAAAGTGGCCAAGGCATGAGGCCAAGGCATGTGGCCACCTCGTGGCCCTAAGGGGGTAGCCACGGGTAGCGCGTGACATCACAGCACCCCACCCGGGCTGAGCTGGTGCGCGGGGTGGCCTGAGTGGCGCATGACATCATAACACCCCACCGGCCGGGCTGGTGGGCGGGGTGGTGGGTGGCCTCCACCCGCGGGCGGGCGCACACATGGGTGCCGCCCACAGGAGTACCCACGCGACTGAGCCTGCCTTGCTCTACACTGTGGTAACAATGGCCGGCGGCGTCCCCATACTGACGCAGCCTGGCGGAATGCAAAGTCCAACATGGGCCTGTAATATCACATACGCGTACACTGCCCAACATCCATTGTCCATTGCCACTAGACAGGATACTCGACACACCTGTTACACCATGAGGCTCTGCCAGCCTGCCTCATGCGTTCACACAGTCAACTGTCTCTTAGCTTTTTACTGTTTCTTCCGTAAATCCCTGGCCCCCAATTCACTTAATTAGGCCTTGACACAACCCCTGATGGCAGGAGTGCCACCAATCGAGTAATTTGGACGACAGAAGCGATTAACAGGGGGTGAAGGGGGAAAATTCCCCCCCTCCACCCAGACACGTCTTCCTTCCCTGGCCGCCCAATTCAAACTGAAGATTTCGCGGGCTAAGGGAACTCAAGATGCCCCTACCACCTTACTACCATGCCTAGACCAATCAGCTTGAAGCCGGCACGGCTCCCACATGCCTAAACCAAACACAGATGGCCTCGCCGTGCGGCGTCCTGTGACGTCACAAGGAGGGGGAGGCCTAGACAGTGGCTTATTGTCTCCCATGTGGGGGGGGGGGGCAACGTTCACTCCACTCTCTCTCCCCTCCCCCTGTAAAACCGTTGGGAGAGTCAAGTACCTCCCTACACCACTTCACTCTCAATTCCCATCCTATTTTCCAGAAACAGGAAAATCTCTGTAATTTTCTCTACAGAGCAATCACAGACTTCTAACTACTCACACATGATAGTTCGTAACACAAGCTTTCATTCAACACCCAACAAGCATATGTTATTTTGAAAGCTTCAGTTTCTAGAGTGCCTAGCCTAATCTAGAAACTAGGGAAAACTAGCTGAGGGATCTAGATTCCTCACAACAACCTTGTATGGTCCTTCGATACGCGTTTCAGTCACCTTGCTCTTTCCGGGTAGCAGCACCATCACCTGGGTCCCAACCTGGAACTCCCTTGGGACAGCCTTCTGATCATACCAATCGGACATCTTCCTCTGGGCCTCCCTCAGATGCTCGGCTGCCAACTTCTTCGCACTTCCAAGTCGTTCCCTGAACTTATACACATATTCGTCGACTGATTTCATGGCCACACTCGACGATTGATTGATTCCACAAACTGATTCAGAGGTATAAAACAGCCATAGAGTTAGTTAGGAGCAAGGGAGGAATCCCGATCATATGTGGCATTCTTCCAAGAAAGGGAGTGGGAAATGAATGGATATCGAGGGCACTTGGTGTCAATTGCCGGCTGGAAAGATATTGCAAATCAAATGCAATATCTTTCATAGACAACTGGGAACACTTCTATGGAAGAAATGAAATGTATGCTCGTGATGGGGTGCATCTATCGAGAGCTGGGGTTGTTGCTGTTGCGAACTCGCTAGAAGAAGTGGTTAGAGGTGTTTGTTTGGGTTTAAACTGTTAGTAGATAGAGGTATGGGAATTGATTTGGAGGAAGGAGGTAATAAAAGTATGTGTTTGTGGGAGAAAGGAATTGGCAAAACGATCAGGGAAAGAGAAGGTCCGCAAAATAACAATTCACTTAGGGTATATTACACTAACAGTAGAAGTCTAAGAAATAAAATTAACGAATTAAATGCTCTTGTCTGCACAGAAAAAATAGATATTATTGCACTTACCGAAACGTGGATGAATGTAGAAAATAGAGAACTATTTGCTGAATATCAAATATATGGATGTAAACTATTTCACACAGATAGATATATTAGACGAGGAGGTGGAGTAGCCATATATGTTAGGGACAATTTGAAATGTAGTCTCAAAGAGGGAATCAAAACAGAGCCACACACAGAAACTATTTGGATTGAATTAAACGAAAAAGCTAATAATATTATAATAGGAGTAATATATAGGCCACCAAAATTAGACAGAATGGAAGCAAAGCATCTATGGGATGAAATATCTAGAGCATCTAGATCTAACAGTATTTATGTCATGGGTGACTTTAATTTTAGCGGAATAAACTGGTTGAACAAAACAGGGAATAGTGAAGCAGAAGATTTTCTAGAATTAATTGACGATTGCTTTCTTACGCAACACATTAAGGAACCAACACGGGAAAATAATATTTTAGATTTAGTGTTAACTAACAGGGAAACGCAAATTAATGACATCGAAATAGGGAGTGAGCTAGGGAGCAGTGATCACAAAGAAATCAGATTTAGCATAGAATGGAATAGACCAGTAGGAGAAAATTCTGTTAAAGTGCCAGATTTTCGAAAAGCTGATTTTAATAGCCTAAGAAATTTTTTGGGTCAAATTGATTGGAAAGGCTTGGGTATGGGGTGTGGGCCGGTCTTGGAGCGAGACATGAACCCAGCGATAGGTGACTTAAATGGGGATTTCGATGTGGATTCAATATATAACTTATTTAAGAATATTCTAAACAAAGCACAGGAACGTAGTATACCATACAAATTGAATAGATCGTATACTAATGACCCAAAGTGGATAACAAAGAATTTGAAGAACCTTATAGGTAAAAAGAGAGCTTGGTACAAAAGGATTAAAAATGGGGAGGTCACTTTAGAACAGGAATTCGTACAACTGGTTAGAAATGTTAAAAAAGAGATAAGGAAAGCAAAAAGAAACTATGAAGTTCGCATAGCAGGGCAAGCAAAGACAAATCCTAAAGGGTTTTTTCAGTTATATCGTACTAAGACTAGGGAAAGGATAGGTCCATTAAAAACTGAGACAGGTCAAATAACAGATAGTGATGAAGAGATGAGTAGTATTTTTAATAAATATTTTGTATCTGCATTTACTAAAGAGGAACTTAACAATATGCCTTCAGCCGAACAAGTCTATGTGGGTGGGGACGAGGACAGGTTGACGAGTTTAGCAGTTACCAGGGAGGATGTTCTTAAACAAATAGTAAAACTCAAACCAAACAAATCCCCAGGGCCGGATGAAGTGTTTGCTAGGGTGCTTAAAGAATGCAAAGAGGAGCTTTGTGACCCACTGTCAACCATATTTAATAAATCAATAGAGTCAGGCAGAGTGCCAGAGTTTTGGAAAGTTGCTAATGTGATACCAGTTTTTAAGAAAGGAGATAGATCACTTGCGTCTAACTATCGACCAATTAGCCTAACGTCTATTGTGGGAAAGTTACTCGAATCTATAATAGCAAATAAAATTCGTCTTCATCTTGAAAAACATAAATTAATAATTGAGTCGCAACATGGTTTTATAAATGGCCGTTCATGTTTAACAAATTTGTTATCTTTTTATTCTAGCATTGTTGAGGCAGTTGATAGTGGTAAGGATTGCGATGTTGTATACCTTGACTTTAGCAAAGCTTTTGATACAGTGCCACATGAAAGACTGATTAAAAAAATAGAGTCTCATGGTATTGGGGGTGCTATATTAAGCTGGATTAGGGCATGGCTATACCAAAGGAAACAGAGAGTTAGTATAAATGGAATCAAGTCAGAGTGGGAAAATGTTGTAAGTGGAGTGCCTCAAGGCTCTGTCCTGGGACCTCTGTTGTTTATAATATATATAAATGATTTAGATTCAGGTTTGAGTAGCAACATTTGCAAATTTGCCGATGATACGAAAATCGGTAGGGAAATTAATTCGGAGGAGGACTCACTATCACTTCAAGTTGATCTAGATAGGGTTTTGAAATGGTCAAAGGATTGGCAGATGCAGTTTAATGCTGATAAATGTAAAGTTCTGAGGTTAGGTAATGATGATAGAGTTACAAGATACGAGCTAGATGGTGTTGTGATTGCGAAGTCGGATTGCGAAAGGGATCTGGGAGTTATGATTAGTAAGAATTTAAAACAAAAGGATCAATGCATAAATGTTCGTAATAAGGCAAATCGGACACTTGGATTTATTAATCGCAGCGTTAGTAACAAGACACCTGGTGTGGTTCTCAAGCTATATCTTGCTCTAGTTAGGCCCCATTTAGATTATGCAGTTCAGTTTTGGTCGCCATATTATAGAACATAAGAACATAAGAACAAAGGTAACTGCAGAAGGCCTATTGGCCCATACGAGGCAGCTCCTATTCTATAACCACCCAATCCCACTCATATACTTGTCCAACCCGTGCTTGAAACAATCGAGGGACCCCACCTCCACAATGTTACGCGGCAATTGGTTCCACAAATCAACAACCCTGTTACTGAACCAGTATTTACCCAAGTCTTTCCTAAATCTAAACTTATCCAATTTATATCCATTGTTTCGTGTTCTGTCCTGTGTTGATACTTTTAATACCCTATTAATATCCCCCCGGTTATGTCCATTCATCCACTTGTAAACCTCTATCATGTCACCCCTAACTCTTCGCCTTTCCAGTGAATGCAACTTAAGCTTTGTTAATCTTTCTTCATATGAAAGATTTCTAATTTGGGGAATTAACTTAGTCATCCTACGCTGGACACGTTCAAGTGAATTTATATCCATTCTATAATATGGCGACCAAAACTGAACTGCATAATCTAAATGGGGCCTAACTAGAGCAAGATATAGCTTGAGAACCACACCAGGTGTCTTGTTACTAACGCTGCGATTAATAAATCCAAGTGTCCGATTTGCCTTATTACGAACATTTATGCATTGATCCTTTTGTTTTAAATTCTTACTAATCATAACTCCCAGATCCCTTTCGCAATCCGACTTCGCAATCACAACACCATCTAGCTCGTATCTTGTAACTCTATCATCATTACCTAACCTCAGAACTTTACATTTATCAGCATTAAACTGCATCTGCCAATCCTTTGACCATTTCAAAACCCTATCTAGATCAACTTGAAGTGATAGTGAGTCCTCCTCCGAATTAATTTCCCTACCGATTTTCGTATCATCGGCAAATTTGCAAATGTTGCTACTCAAACCTGAATCTAAATCATTTATATATATTATAAACAACAGAGGTCCCAGGACAGAGCCTTGAGGCACTCCACTTACAACATTTTCCCACTCTGACTTGATTCCATTTATACTAACTCTCTGTTTCCTTTGGTATAGCCATGCCCTAATCCAGCTTAATATAGCACCCCCAATACCATGAGACTCTATTTTTTTAATCAGTCTTTCATGTGGCACTGTATCAAAAGCTTTGCTAAAGTCAAGGTATACAACATCGCAATCCTTACCACTATCAACTGCCTCAACAATGCTAGAATAAAAAGATAACAAATTTGTTAAACATGAACGGCCATTTATAAAACCATGTTGCGACTCAATTATTAATTTATGTTTTTCAAGATGAAGACGAATTTTATTTGCTATTATAGATTCGAGTAACTTTCCCACAATAGACGTTAGGCTAATTGGTCGATAGTTAGACGCAAGTGATCTATCTCCTTTCTTAAAAACTGGTATCACATTAGCAACTTTCCAAAACTCTGGCACTCTGCCTGACTCTATTGATTTATTAAATATGGTTGACAGTGGGTCACAAAGCTCCTCTTTGCATTCTTTAAGCACCCTAGCAAACACTTCATCCGGCCCTGGGGATTTGTTTGGTTTGAGTTTTACTATTTGTTTAAGAACATCCTCCCTGGTAACTGCTAAACTCGTCAACCTGTCCTCGTCCCCACCCACATAGACTTGTTCGGCAGAAGGCATATTGTTAAGTTCCTCTTTAGTAAATACAGATACAAAATATTTATTAAAAATACTACTCATCTCTTCATCACTATCTGTTATTTGACCTGTCTCAGTTTTTAATGGACCTATCCTTTCCCTAGTCTTAGTACGATATAACTGAAAAAACCCTTTAGGATTTGTCTTTGCTTGCCCTGCTATGCGAACTTCATAGTTTCTTTTTGCTTTCCTTATCTCTTTTTTAACATATCTAACCAGTTGTACGAATTCCTGTTCTAAAGTGACCTCCCCATTTTTAATCCTTTTGTACCAAGCTCTCTTTTTACCTATAAGGTTCTTCAAATTCTTTGTTATCCACTTTGGGTCATTAGTATACGATCTATTCAATTTGTATGGTATACTACGTTCCTGTGCTTTGTTTAGAATATTCTTAAATAAGTTATATATTGAATCCACATCGAAATCCCCATTTAAGTCACCTATCGCTGGGTTCATGTCTCGCTCCAAGACCGGCCCACACCCCATACCCAAGCCTTTCCAATCAATTTGACCCAAAAAATTTCTTAGGCTATTAAAATCAGCTTTTCGAAAATCTGGCACTTTAACAGAATTTTCTCCTACTGGTCTATTCCATTCTATGCTAAATCTGATTTCTTTGTGATCACTGCTCCCTAGCTCACTCCCTATTTCGATGTCATTAATTTGCGTTTCCCTGTTAGTTAACACTAAATCTAAAATATTATTTTCCCGTGTTGGTTCCTTAATGTGTTGCGTAAGAAAGCAATCGTCAATTAATTCTAGAAAATCTTCTGCTTCACTATTCCCTGTTTTGTTCAACCAGTTTATTCCGCTAAAATTAAAGTCACCCATGACATAAATACTGTTAGATCTAGATGCTCTAGATATTTCATCCCATAGATGCTTTGCTTCCATTCTGTCTAAATTTGGTGGTCTATATATTACTCCTATTATAATATTATTAGCTTTTACGTTTAATTCAATCCAAATAGTTTCTGTGTGTGGCTCTGTTTTGATTCCCTCTTTGAGACTACATTTCAAATTGTCCCTAACATATATGGCTACTCCACCTCCTCGTCTAATATATCTATCTGTGTGAAATAGTTTAAATCCATATATTTGATATTCAGCTAATAGTTCTCTATTTTCTACATTCATCCACGTTTCGGTAAGTGCAATAATATCTATTTTTTCTGTGCAGACAAGAGCATTTAATTCGTTAATTTTATTTCTTAGACTTCTACTGTTAGTGTAATATACCCTAAGTGAATTGTTATTTTGCGGACCTTCTCTTTCCCTGATCGTTTTGCCAATTCCTTTCTCCCACAAACACATACTTTTATTACCTCCTTCCTCCAAATCAATTCCCATACCTCTATCTACTAACAGTTTAAACCCAAACAAACACCTCTAACCACTTCTTCTAACGAGTTCGCAACAGCAACAACCCCAGCTCTCGATAGATGCACCCCATCACGAGCATACATTTCATTTCTTCCATAGAAGTGTTCCCAGTTGTCTATGAAAGATATTGCATTTGATTTGCAATATCTTTCCAGCCGGCAATTGACACCAAGTGCCCTCGATATCCATTCATTTCCCACTCCCTTTCTTGGAAGAATGCCACATATGATCGGGATTCCTCCCTTGCTCCTAACTAACTCTATGGCTGTTTTATACCTCTGAATCAGTTCCTCACTCCTGACTCGACCAACATCATTTCCTCCCACGCTAATGCAAATAATGGGATTGTTCCCATTACCAGCCATAATATCATTCATGTTGTTTATAATATCACCAATGCCAGCTCCGGGATAGCAAACCCTTAACCTGTTCCCCCTATCTCTAGCACAAAACGTTCTATCCAAATACCTTATCTGGGAATCTCCCACAACTAATGTTTGCTTAGGTACTTCCTTTACTTTCTGAGGGGCCTGCGCTTCCTTTCTCTTCGTTGCTTTCCCTTTTGCGCGATCCACAGTTTCTCCACAGCACTCGTCCTCCAAAACGTCAAATGAATTTGAAGTTGCTATGGCGTTTGAAGGCGGCTTTATCAAAGTCTTCTTAAGGCCCCTGTCTTTCGCAACTCTCCAAGACGAGGTCCCTTTACTGCTGGTCTCCTCCTTCGTTACTTCTCGTTGTTTTTTAAGCTGACGCACCTCCTCCCGCAGAGAGTCCAACTCTGTCCTCAGGGCTCCCACTAGAGTCACCAGGTCCTTCACTACAACTTCCATATTGCTATGATAATATAACACTCAGGAGCTCCGGTTAACACAACCTCTCACTGTGACTTCACCTGACCGACTTGAATGGATATAAATTCACTTGAACGTGTCCAGCGTAGGATGACTAAGTTAATTCCCCAAATTAGAAATCTCTCATATGAAGAAAGATTAACAAAGCTTAAGTTGCATTCACTGGAAAGGCGAAGAGTTAGGGGTGACATGATAGAGGTTTACAAGTGGATGAATGGACATAACCGGGGGGATATTAATAGGGTATTAAAAGTATCAACACAGGACAGAACACGAAACAATGGATATAAATTGGATAAGTTTAGATTTAGGAAAGACTTGGGTAAATACTGGTTCAGTAACAGGGTTGTTGATTTGTGGAACCAATTGCCGCGTAACATTGTGGAGGTGGGGTCCCTCGATTGTTTCAAGCACGGGTTGGACAAGTATATGAGTGGGATTGGGTGGTTATAGAATAGGAGCTGCCTCGTATGGGCCAATAGGCCTTCTGCAGTTACCTTTGTTCTTATGTTCTTATGTTCTTATGTCAGCTGTTCCTTGAGCATCGATAGGGGACTACGCACCTCGTGTCCATACACAAGTTGAAATGGTGAGAATCCCAGAGACTCCACCACTGCGTCCCGTATTGCAAATAACGCTGGATACACGGCCACATCCCATGCCGCTCCTTGTTCGGCACAGAACACTCTTAACATGGTCTTCAAGATCGAGTGGAACCTTTCGATCGCTCCTTGCGACTGCGGTCTGTAGGGTGAAGACCGAATCTGGGTTATCCCCCAGCTTGCAATAGTTTGTCTAAACCCTCTCGATTGGAACACGCTCCCACAATCAGTCTGAATCTCTTTGGGTATCCCCACCCAAGAGAAGAATCACTGGAGTTGTCCCATAATACTCTTCAATGTTAACTGTCGCACCGGGACCGCTTCCGGAAACCTCATTGACGTGCACATAATCGTGAGCAAGTAGTTGTTCCCTCTCTTCGTTCGGGGCAAGGGTCCCACACCGTCTATCAGTAGGCGCTCAAACGCCTATTTGAAAGTAGGGACAGGAACCAGAGGGACCCTTGGTATTGCCGGCACGTTCTTTCCCGCCGTCTGACAAGGAAGACACGTTTTGCAATGACGCCTCACGTCGGCGTCCATTTTCGGCCAACAGAAGTGTTCCCTGATCCGGTTAAGCGTCTTGGTTACTCTTAGATGACCTGCAGGGTCCACGGAGGGCGCCAAATCCAGCACTGCTCCTCTGCATCGAGTTGGTAACACAACCTGCCGCTTCACTCCTAGTGCCTCCATATCGGCCTCCATCCTCACTGACCTCCACTGCCTCATCAGCATCCCCTCTTCTAAGTAGAAATGCATAGCAGTCTCGGGTCCAGCGCGACCTCCTTTGGCCTCTCGTATCAACTCGGGAAATTCCTCCCACTGCAGCTCGCCCAGTCGAGCACGATCCAACTCAAGAGGACTGGTGAGAGTTATCTGTACTCCATCATCCGGGTTCCTACCACTCTCCAGCTGTCCTCCAGGTTCCCCGAAGAGTCGATCGATTCCTAGGCCGTCAGGCACATCCTCTCCAGCCTGACCAGATCCACTCATTTCGCCTTTGACACTCTGTCTCGGGAATACCGCGCACACAAGGAACGCTCCCTCAGCGATCTCCCTCGCGTTTCCTCAGGTGTCCAACGCACTGCCTCCCTTTTTATTGTGTTCCAAACACTCCTTGCCCTTGACGAGGTTTGGGAGTACATATCCCCCACAGGAGTCATTTCCCAGAATGACCTGGGCCTCCATCTTAGGCATCAAGGCACAGACCCCCACCACTATGGTCTTGCAGCCGTAGTCAGAGTCTAAAATCACCTCGTGAAGGGGCATTCTCACTGGGCCACCCACAGTGGTCACCATGGCCATCCCCACACTGGTGTCCTCATAAAGCTCAGGTGTTGTAATCAACAAGTTAGTAGGAATTATTAGCTAGAGGATCATTACTACAACACTTAACGAATGATGATTGGAAGTACTTCTAAGTAGACAGACTATGGATCACATATCTAAGAAAGGTCAATGGATTAAGACCGAAGCTGTTTAGCCAAATTAATAATTCCTGGAAAGAGGAATTATTCTTCGTCAGGCTTCTAGGATCAAGGTTACCGCTCTAGGGATAAGGTTAATCGGATTATACCTTCCTTGAGAGGCGGGGTGAAATGTTTGAGGCCATGGCTGACTGGAGTCAGTCTTGTTGTGGGAGTTGAACTGGCAAGTCCTCCGAGGTCTCCGTTTGTGGCAGCAGCGAAGTGTAGCAGACAGCTATGCGAGAGCCTGTTGTGATCTTAATGACCAAGTTAAGTCTGCAGTATGTGAGTATTGAATGTAAGACTAACCGGGTGTGGAGCGTTGTAGTAATCATTCCGTATTAGGGACTTAGGCGGAAGTTACGAGTGTGGGTGGTGATTGCGGAGGTCAAGTGGTCTATGGGTATTGGAAGTGTATTGACCTAATAGAGTATGTTAATTAATATAGTATTATTTGTCAGAGTCTATTCTTTGTAATTAAATGACAAAACCCGACGGCCTTTAAATACCTTCCATATGTTCATTCATTGTGTTCCAGTACAAACCTAGTGGTACGTCTCAAGGGTCTGGTGTGTGTAGGAGTACACGGTGGTAGTAACGGTTGCTGAGGCAAGGTGTTATGTCTTGTGTAATCGCTGTGTTCGGAATGAACCGGGGTTCAGCGTCACGACACAGGGAATAGGGTCTCACTCACCAGGGTAAAGTCCGCCCCAGTATCTCTTAACATCTTCACCGGATTTGGGTCGGCTTACTTTATCTTCACAGTACCTTCACAAATAAAAGGATGAAACTTTTCCTCCCTTTCTAGTGGAGATCCGCTCAAAACAAGTTAGTAGTTGAAAAACAAGTTGAAAAACATAAATTAATAATTGAGTCGCAACATGGTTTTATAAATGGCCGTTCATGTTTAACAAATTTGTTATCTTTTTATTCTAGCATTGTTGAGGCAGTTGATAGTGGTAAGGATTGCGATGTTGTATACCTTGACTTTAGCAAAGCTTTTGATACAGTGCCACATGAAAGACTGATTAAAAAAATAGAGTCTCATGGTATTGGGGGTGCTATATTAAGCTGGATTAGGGCATGGCTATACCAAAGGAAACAGAGAGTTAGTATAAATGGAATCAAGTGAGAGTGGGAAAATGTTGTAAGTGGAGTGCCTCAAGGCTCTGTCCTGGGACCTCTGTTGTTTATAATATATATAAATGATTTAGATTCAGGTTTGAGTAGCAACATTTGCAAATTTGCCGATGATACGAAAATCGGTAGGGAAATTAATTCGGAGGAGGACTCACTATCACTTCAAGTTGATCTAGATAGGGTTTTGAAATGGTCAAAGGATTGGCAGATGCAGTTTAATGCTGATAAATGTAAAGTTCTGAGGTTAGGTAATGATGATAGAGTTACAAGATACGAGCTAGATAGTGTTGTGATTGCGAAGTCGGATTGCGAAAGGGATCTGGGAGTTATGATTAGTAAGAATTTAAAACAAAAGGATCAATGCATAAATGTTCGTAATAAGGCAAATCGGACACTTGGATTTATTAATCGCAGCGTTAGTAACAAGACACCTGGTGTGGTTCTCAAGCTATATCTTGCTCTAGTTAGGCCCCATTTAGATTATGCAGTTCAGTTTTGGTCGCCATATTATAGAATGGATATAAATTCACTTGAACGTGTCCAGCGTAGGATGACTAAGTTAATTCCCCAAATTAGAAATCTTTCATATGAAGAAAGATTAACAAAGCTTAAGTTGCATTCACTGGAAAGGCGAAGAGTTAGGGGTGACATGATAGAGGTTTACAAGTGGATGAATGGACATAACCGGGGGGATATTAATAGGGTATTAAAAGTATCAACACAGGACAGAACACGAAACAATGGATATAAATTGGATAAGTTTAGATTTAGGAAAGACTTGGGTAAATACTGGTTCAGTAACAGGGTTGTTGATTTGTGGAACCAATTGCCGCGTAACATTGTGGAGGTGGGGTCCCTCGATTGTTTCAAGCACGGGTTGGACAAGTATATGAGTGGGATTGGGTGGTTATAGAATAGGAGCTGCCTCGTATGGGCCAATAGGCCTTCTGCAGTTACCTTTGTTCTTATGTTCTTATGTTAGTAGAAATGGAGTCAAGTCAGAGTGGGAAAATGTTGTCAGTGGAGTGCCTCAAGACTGTCCTGGGACCTCTGTTGTTTATAATATATATAAATGATTTAGATTCAGGTTTGAGTAGCAACATTTGCAAATTTGCCGATGATACGAAAATCAGTTGGGAAATTAATTCGGAGGAGGACTCACTATCACTTCAAGTTGATCTAGATAGGGTTTTGAAATGGTCAAAGGATTGGCAGATGCAGTTTAATTCTGATAAATGTAAAGTTCTGAGGTTAGGTAATGATGATAGAGTTACAAGATACAAGCTAGATGGTGTTGAGATTGCGAAAGGGATCTGGGAGTTATGATTAGTAAGAATTTAAAACAAAAGGATCAATGCATAAATGTTCGTAATAAGGCAAATCGGACACTTGGATTTATTAATCGCAGCGTTAGTAACAAGACACCTGGTGTGGTTCTCAAGCTATATCTTGCTCTAGTTAGGCCCCATTTAGATTATGCAGTTCAGTTTTGGTCGCCATATTATAGAATGGATATAAATTCACTTGAACGTGTCCAGCGTAGGATGACTAAGTTAATTCCCCAAATTAGAAATCTTTCATATGAAGAAAGATTAACAAAGCTTAAGTTGCATTCACTGGAAAGGCGAAGAGTTAAGAGTGACATGATAGAGGTTTACAAGTGGATGAATGGACATAACAAAGGGGATATTAATAGGGTATTAAAATTATCAACACAAGACAGAACACGAAACAATGTGTATAAATTGGATAAGTTTACATTTAGGAAAGACTTGGGTAAATACTGGTTCAGTAACAGGGTCGTTGATTTGTGGAACCAATTGCCGCGTAACATTGTGGAGGTGGGGTCCCTCGATTGTTTCAAGCGCGGGTTGGACAAGTATATGAGTGGGATTGGGTGGTTATAAATAGGAGCTGCCTCGTGTGGGCCAACAGGCCTTTTGCAGTTGCCTTTGTTCTTATGTTATGTTCTTAAAACATTCTTGGCTCCTTGGTCGACCATTCTGACCAGTGTCACATTTCCGTGTTGCCTGGGGTGACCACACTCATGTACAAAGTGTCCGTGCCCGCCACAACTAAAACACCTGCCTCTCCTGGGAGGCGACTCTCCATCTGTCACTCGGGCAACGCTGCTGGAAACTGCCATCCCCTGGGTCCTCCTCGCGCCCCCGGTCATCGTCTCCCTGGCAGTGTTCTTCGCTCCAGCACCAGTCCTGGCGTTTCCCCCTTGGGGTCTCCTCACCGGTTCCCCTGAACTCTTGGACCGGTTTACCTCGCTGGGTAAACTACTCTTGGGAGAGTTCCCGCCTGTTCATGCTCCTCCTGAACTCTTGAAGTTCCCCCCAAACCTTGGGTAAGGCGAGTGCCTGGACGGTCCCTTCTTCCTGAGATGTAGTGCCTCTTCCAGCATGTCGGCTCTGTCTGCAGCAGCCTTAAGTTCCTTAATACCCCCTCCTTTATTCTGACCTTGAGTTCTGGACGGAGCATCGACACGAATCTTTCCATCTCAATCAACTGCTTCAGTTCCTCCATTGTCTCTGCCTTTTCGGCCTTCAGCCATCGTAGGAACCTGCGCTCCATGTCCCGAGCAGTCTCAGCATATGACCTTCCGGACGCTCTTGTGCACTCACGAAAGTATATCCTGTAAACCTCCGGGGTCAGTCTATACGAGTGGAGCACGGCTTTCTTGATCGTGTCGTATATGGCGCACTCCTCGATATCCAACATGTTATAAGCCTCTCTGGCCTCACCAGTCAATCTACTCTGCACTAACACAGCCCAATCCTCTTCCGGCCATTCCTTCAATGTTGCTATCCTCTCTAAATGGTCGAAGAAAGCCTCGGCCTCTAGAAGGTCAAAGGTGGGTAGATCGCACTCTCCGGCCTTGAGGTCATCCCGCCATGCCGCCTATCATCCTGCCATCAAGGGCAGCCCTCGCTCAATCCGACTCAACTCGACCTCCTTCTTTGCCTGCTTTCTCACACAAGGTTGATTCATTGGTAAATAATGTCTGTCATATGATAGAACACGTTTATCATTTAAGTCTAAAAGTACTTTAGAAAATACATTTATCAAATATAGCAAAGTTGAATTTAATCACAGGTGGCTATCTTTATATACAAACATGATGCAATATAATCCACAAGGGAGACTAAAATCACTCTGGATTCTATACAATGATGTATGCACTTTTCTAACATTATGTTTTTTCAAATAAATTTTATAAAATAAGGACTATAAAAATCTGGCGATAGAGCAAAACTGTCAAAAAAGAATAAATGGTGAGTGTGTATATCTAAATACATACACACCTAGTGCTCCATATATATTTTGCTGTCACTAGGTAAAATATTAGCTATACAGACAATAAGTTTCAGTGGTCTTTGTTTAAAAATATCTATCTGCATAATCTCTTCGGCATTATAACATCCGAGATAATACACTTGTGTCTCCAAGTTTATATTGTAAATTTAAATTAATTTCTTGACAATTCATTATTTTGTTGATTTAAGCACGCACATCACAAAAAACAGTTCTTTGGTGGTCGATGGATAAAATCCGGGTCGTTTCTGCAAAGTGTAGAATCAGACTGTTATATGCAACACCCCCATCGAAAAGAAGTTTCATGCGTAAGTTACCAGATTTCTCTATGGGTAGAGCATCTCTTGTATCTAACGCAGTTAGGTTAAATACAAATACGGATCTAAATCTATTAAAAGGTTTGTTTTCAAGAACGGAATCATTCTTCAGTCCTCTCGCCCGCAATGTTTCATGATAAAGTCGCGAATAATGATGTTGAAATTCACTCGAAATACGATATACGGCAATATTATTTACATAAATGGCTATATTACTTATCTTACCATTTTCGAAATACAAACCATTTTCGGCATATTCACCAGCATAAGCGCTCATTGGGACTACAACCATATATAATTTATGAGGTATGACGTGAGACCAGGGTTGATCAAGACGAGTTTATTTTCGAACATTAATTTAATATACAGTCCATTAAGATTTGAAGAATAACTCTTAATAGTTCCATTATCCATAGGCACTGGTATTTCAGTCCTTATCTACGATTCCTTTATCTGTTTCCCTTTTCAGTAAAAAATAGGGTGGTCCTTCGATTAATTTAAATTAATCTATTAATTAAACATCAATCAATAAATAGAGAGTAAGCTTTCTTCCCAACACAAAAATAAGGTCCTTCGACCCGGATGTATTACAATTAATACCATAATCATAACTAATTACTGTGTGTGTAGTAATCTAGACTAGCCACATTTTATTAATTGTGGCTACCGGCAGAGCACCACATAGGTTAGCCTAATTCACACCAATTTATTTGCTGCTTATACCTCATGTATAAAGTAGCACTCGTGGGACAGTCAATTGCCCACAACACTCAGACCTATACCTCACACTGAGGTAAGAATCTTCAGGTCACCAGGAGCAACAGCTCATAACTTCTATAATAACTCCACATTAACACCTGCGTTAGAGTGGCCTCACCATCTAACTATTATTTACCTAGGTGGTAATGACATCCATCCTACTCGACACCCAGCTGAGGTAATTAATCACCTTAAAACAATAATTTCCTCATTTAAACTTGTTAGCAGTTCAGTAGTGTTCACATTGGTGGAACCTCGCCAACTGAGCAATAATAATCGTTGGGGAGTGAGTCCAGAATATTACCAAAGAGCTGCCAAATATATAAACTTTAGGCTGAGGAAGAGAGTACGATTGGATGCCACTTACATTCAATTTACAGCTAGACCATACAGGCAAAACCTAGCAAGAGATGGTGTACACCTGTCAGGTGAGTCTAGGTCACATGTAGTTGACAAATTGATCAACACAATCAATCACCATAAAAGGCTGTGGCTGACAAGCCAAATTAATTGTACATAATTGTATTTTCACCTGTGTGTGCAAGTGCACCTTTATATAAACTATAAAATCTAAAAAACCCAAAAACACAGCACAACTATATATTCACATTATTGCACCACAAATTAATCTATGCCAACCTTTATTAGGTAGGAATCTAGGCTGTGATTGTGCTGAATTTGGCACAAATGCAGACTAAATAAATTTGTAGTTTCTTAGGTAGAAATTCTTACAACTAGTCTTGAACTAGTTAGTAGTACATACATTATTCATTCTTGTGCTGACCCTATCAACGGTGGGATTCAAACTTTATAGTAACTCTGATTGGAGTATATCCATTTTTATTATTTGTGTACTCATTATTTGTGTGTATGCATTTTGAGTGCTGCTGAATGATCACCATTACATCTATTGGTGATAAAGATGAGCTAGCCGGAAGAAAGTTAATGGTGAAATTCAAGCACTGCTCAAAATCCTTAGCTACTTATTGTTAGGTAGGGAAATTAACCTCTGAACGAGGTAGTATAGTCTATTCAAATACATTAGGCTATTCTATTGATATTGAACTCCATTGAATGAGTCAATATCCCAGTTACATCAGTAACAACTATTTACTGTCAGACCAGCCCTTACCCAGTAAGATGGAAGCGGCTGACAAAATGAAAAGGACCCTTATCGGTCTGAAAGGTCATTTGACCCGACAGATTACCACGTGTCAAAATCTGTCACAACAGTCACCTGTTGACTTTCTTGAATTAGAGGACTTACTTCGAGTTGCTGAAAATAAATTCGAACATATCAAGCAACATATGAATCTGTATTTGACAGAACTTTACAAAACTTCAATAGGTGAAACTGAACTTGAGGATATTGTAAATGATTTAGCCCAGTATGAAGATGATGTCCAGGCTAAGCTTCGATCCTTTAAAAAGCAAATTGCTAAAAACAAATTAACAACAGCCTCTATTGCACATCCAGATCCTGATGTCAAATTACCTCAGATCAATATACCCACATTCTCTGGTAACGAGAATGAGAGTTGGGATGATTTCTGGAGTAAATTCGTGGATGCAGTAGACTAAAGCTAACATCCCTCAAACAACCATGTTCACTTATTTACAAGGCTTGTTACGAAATGAAGCCTTGAAGGTAATCTCTAACATAACACTGACCAGTGATGGTTACACCCTAGCTGTTCAATTGCTCAAGAAGAACTATGATAACAAGGAAAGAATTATTACTATCTTAGTTCAAAAATTGCTGGATTTACCATCTGCTAATAATTCTACAGATTCTCTCCAAACTTTCAGACTAGAGTTAGAATCTTTACTCAAGGCCTTAAGCCTTAAAGTCCAAATTCAGACTGCTGAATGGACGACAAAAGTAGTTGTAAGGCGCAAATTACCAAGATAAACTTTAGATAAATTGTGTACTATGTACAATAAAACCTTTCTGACCTTGACTGAAATTACAGAAGGTCTACATACCTTAGTCGAAAGACAAAGAGCCAACCAAGATGGGAAGAGTGTTTCAAACTTCTCTACTAACTCTAAATCATATCCCACCTAACATTGACAACTCAGTCAAACCCAAATCGACTTTGAATAAGTCCAATAAATTCAAACCTAAGACTACTCCATCCACTGGAAAAAGGAGTGGTAGTGTAGGCATTTATTCTGTATCTCCCTCTGACGTTACAACTGATATGTCTACTAAAAGGACAAACTCAGCCAGAGAGAGAAGGTGTCTGTTCTGTGATCAAGAACATGTCACCTACAAATGCACTGTTTATCCTAACTTTAATACCAGGATTAAACGGCTACAAGAATTACACAGATGCACCAAGTGCATGGACTCTCATGATTCCAGTAAATGTGTAGTGCAGCTACGGTTATGCAGTAGATGCAACAAAGGTGTACATCATTATGCCTTATGTAGAAAAACTTCTACACAATCTATGACACCTGGGGAGAATTCTATGAATTCTACCACAGTACAATATTACAAGGTACATCAAGAAATAAATCTACTTGCTATTGAGTCAGGCAATAATACCACTCTGCCTACAGCTCAACTCAACCTAATTGACAGGAAGTCTAGAGTTAACACTAGAGGTCTCTTTGATCAAGGATCACAGAAATCCTTCATCACACAACAATTAGTCGAGCAGTTAAAATTAAAACCTGCCAAAAGTGTGAGATTGAATATTTCTGGGTTCCTGACTAATAGTGGACCTCGTGAATTCCAAGTAGTCAAGGTGTTGGTGAGACTCGGATCTTCCACTAGTCCAATACAAGCGGTAGTAGTAGATAAACTTCCTTCAGACCTGCAGGTCACAGGACTAGCTCGCACTGCGAGATATCTTAAACGAAACCGCATGAGGCTAGCAGATTACAAAATAAATTCTGACTGCCTCACTGATGTTGGTATACTTATAGGCGCTGACGATTATTATAAATTTATAACGGGATGCACCAGACAACATGGAATGAATTTGTTGTCATCTGCTGGAGGCAAGTTGCTTACTGGACTGGTGCTTTTCCAACAAAATCCAGCGTCAACCAACCAACAATCTAACAATACAATAGTGGCGTGACTAGGCTTGGAACAGTCACCCCTACATATCAGAGAAATATCTGAAGATAATGAGTCTGATCCACCTGTACATCGTCTGTGGGATTTAGACACTTTAGGTATTATCCCTGAACAACCAAGCCCTGATGATATGTGGACTTACCAGCAATATCTGGACACAGTTGTCTATAAAGATAAACAATACTGGGTGAGACTACCATGGAAGTAAAATCATCCACAACTTCCAGTTAATTATTTCATGGCAGCCTCTCAATTACAGTCTCAATTAATACGGCTGAAGAAACAGCCAGGCAAATTGAACATGTATCATCAATTAATTCAACAACAACTCAATAGCAAATTTATCGAAGTTGTTGATAATGATGACCGAAAAATAGGTTACTATTTACCCCATCACGCTGTGGTGAAAGATTCATTGACAACGCCAATACGTATTGTCTTCAACTGTAGTGCCAAAGTGAAGGCAAACAGCGTGTCCTTGAATGAATGTCTCCAAACGGGACCTAGCCTAACACAAAGGCTACATGATGTACTATTACGATTCCGCACTGGTATTTTCGCTTATACTGCTGATATCAGTAAAGCTTTCCTTAGAGTAGGCTTGCAAGAAGAGGATCGATCGTAACAACAGCAAATTTCTCTGGATTAAGGATCCACTGGATCCTGACAGTGACGTCATAACCTACCGGTTTGCCTCTGTGCTATTCGGAGCGACTTCCTCCCCGTTTCTACTTGAAGCCACATTAGATACACATTTGAGGAAGTCAAATAGCCCTTATAAAACAGAGATCAGTGACAACTTATATGTCGATAATTTCCAGGGAACTACAAATGACAAATCCAAATTGGTAGAAATTTACCATGAGGCTAACCGTGAGTTGTTAGGAGCCAATATGCCACTACAATCATGGGCCTCAAACAATAAATCATTAAACCAGATAATCGAGAAAGAATTTCCGGGTTATCAGGTGCCTAATCAATTAAAAGTTCTGGGCGAGGAATGGAACACAAGTACTGACGAGATGAATGTCAAGTCAGTACAAACCAATAATTCATCCCTTACCATGAGAAAATTACTCTCGTATGTCAGTCAACCATTTGACCCTTTAGGCTTACTTTGTCCTATATTATTAAGGGGCAAACTCCTCATGCAGGAATGCTGGCAGAAACATATGGGATGGGATGATCCGTTGCCAACTGAGTTGCAAGATAAATGGCAGATACTCGCAATGGATTTGAATCAATTAGGTATTTTGAAATTTCCTCGTAACGCATCAGGACAAAACTTAACCACAAATTTGCACGTTTTTTGCGATGCCTCTGGCAAAGCGTATGGTGCTGCAGCCTACTTAGTCAATAGTGCATAATCAATTTTACTCACATCTAAAGCAAGAGTTGCTCCAATCAAGAAGAGATCTTTACCTCAAATGGAGTTAACTGCATTACTGGTGGGAGTGAGATTGTCTCATTGCCTTACCAAGACACTCAATAATATCCACTTTGGTGAAATCGTAGTGTGGTCAGACAATGAGGCAGTCTTACAATGGGTAAGAAATAACAACAATAAAACTCCCTACGTTAGTAATCGCGTTAGGGGAAATTCATGAATTATCTGCTGGATATAAATTCAGACATGTCCCCACTAAGGACAATCCTGCAGATTACTTATCACGAGGGTTAACATTAAAACAACTAATCAAGTCTACGATGTGGTTCAATGGACCTTCATGGCTTGTTAGTGGTCAGTGGCCCAAACAGAAGCCACAAGTCATAGTGACCAGTATCACTACTCCCATGAAAGAACCAGAACCTCATCGAATCTCAGCTATTAATCCTCACAATTATTCTAACTTGAGTAAGTTATTAAGTCTGACAGCACGTGTTTGACTTTCTTGCTAAGATAGGAATCAGGCATAAGTTTCCCAATCCTATACTCTACTGGATCAAACGTGCACAACAAGAGACGTATGGAAGTGAATATGAAAATCTTCCAGATAAATTAACCAAGTCTCTAAGTATCTGGTATGATGCCAACTCTCATAATATATTTAGATGTGGAGGACGTTTGCTTCATGCAAAAATTGATTTGGATACAAAGAATCCAATCCTTCTACCACGTCACCACATTATTACAAAACTTCAAGTTTTACATCACCATCAATATGGTACTTTGCATGGTGGAGTGTTAGACACTCTCACCGACCTAAGACAGAAATATTGGCTTCCTCAAGGTCGTCAAACTGTCAAATCAATCATTAAGTTCTGTGTAATCTGCAAAAGATACGACGCTCGAGTGTGTCCTTACCCAGGACCTCCACCACTCCCTAAAGAGATAGTAGTTTATCTTCGTCCCTTTGAGACCACTGGTGTCGATTACACAGGAGCCTTGCTTCTCACTGGCACTCCAGATAAGATACCAGTGAAAGCTTATATTTGCCCCTTCACGTGTACTACCACACGAGGCGTACATCTAGAAGTGACTTCTGACATGAGTGCTGAAGCCTTCATCCAAGCTTTTCGTAGATTTGCAGCTCGCAGATCCTGTCCCAAACTAATGATATCTGATAATGGTTAAAATTTTGTGGCAGGAGAAGCCTTCCTACGAGAGAAATGGAATCATCCAGAAGTGCAGTCTGTCATGCAGAGACGACAATGCCACTGGAAATTTATTGCTCCCAGAGCCCCCTGGCAAGGTGGGTTCTACGAACGTATGATAGGGACTGTCAAGAAATGTTTAAGGAAGACCTTGCATCGACAGAAAATTAGTTACTCTGAACTCCAAACACTCGTCGTGGAAATTGAGGCGCGAGTCAACAATCGCCCATTAACTTACCTATCAGATGACTTCTCACAAAGAGAGCCCCTGAGTCCCTCTCATTTAATACATGGAGGCCTGCTGAGCCCTCTGATACCTTTAGCAGAAGAGGACCCCGTCGACCCTTCCCATGTAACCAGGAGTGACTTAGTAGAAAGTTACCAACATCTCTTGAAAGTAATTGAAAGGTGGAATGAGGTGTGGACTCGAGAGTACCTCACAGCTCTACGAGAGTACCACTATGGAGCTTCGAGCCCCTATAATAAAGTTCAACTCAAACCAGGAGACCTAGTATTGGTTGACAGTGATGGACCAAGGTCAGAATGGCCTATAGGCAAAATTGTCTCTATCCACCCAGATCACCAAGGCATCCTGAGAGTAGTACGGGTTTTGTGCCGAGGCACTGCTACCCTAAAAACATTAGAGAAGTTGGTACCTCTCGAATTAGCAGAACGAGAGTGTTTAACAGAACCCGCTTCACCTACAGTTTCTGAGGACAACAATTCTGATCCACCGAGCACACGCCCACTTAGAGCCGCTGCTCAACAATGCAAACGGAAACTACAAGCCTATTATAGCTCTGACTAAGAGCAAATAATTTCCCATCCAATTTGAGTAATCATGATGATGCTGTGTTGTGATGTCAAGTAACAAATCAGTTACAAGTCACAATGACCCAAGACATTCACCTCACAGTGGAATCACAGTTACTTTAAATTGTATGATTTAATCCTTAATTTGTTTATGTAGGCTATCAACTATAACATTATTTCATCTAGAGCATCTATGAGTTTGCAAAACTTTAAGACTTAGTAACATAATCGTTACATGTCATAACGACACCCGTCAACGAGTACATTGTAGGCTTTATTAGTCATTAACTTTAGATGATTCACAATTCCATGTTTTCCATTTAACATGAGTTCCTTTACAAGACTTAAAGTCTTGTATGTCCTTGACAATTACGGGATATCCGTTATGTGTGTACTAACGTACTAACATACTAACCTTAATACTAACTTCGGGATAGGTACGTCAGTACTTAACATTGCACTGCGACCCGAGTTTTCTCCCGCGGAGTTATGTTGGAAATTTCCAACACTAATAAACTACTATTGTATTATAATACATCATCATTATATACTAACTACAGTAGCTATTAATTTCGCTAACGGAAGTGTAAACATAAATTAACCATTTCATCTGCGTATTAGTGCTAGAATTCTCAATAAATCGAGTAGCAAAATTGCGTCACATAATGTCTAGTTAGACACGTTTAATACCAATGTGTTAGAGAATTGAATGTGGTTCTCAAAAATTATCAGTATTCCGTGTAATAATTACCTACGGATAATATGACTCCCGATAATCTAAAACCGAGAGTTATTAACTGAAATTATTATCAAGTAGCAGTTTTATCTGTTACGTATGAATGCTATGGAAGAGAATAAAAACTTCTCCATTTCTCGTTTAACACCATTAAACGAGAATATGATAATATTTAAGTCCCTATAATTGCAACCCAGTTCTCATTAACGTATTACATCAATAATCACGCGGAAAAGAATTATCCGTGATTAATAATTTCTGTGGTGAATGCGAAAGACGGGTTGAGGGAAGGCGGAGACGCCATTGTACACGAGGCGTCTCTGGCGTGAAGAGTGGCGAGACACGTGGTAGTGACTGGGGAGTTTTTATCGACAAGAATTACGTTGACACCCGTTTAATAGTCAACAATTACCTATTCACGTGTTCTATAGTGCCCTGCCAGTTAATAACGCGTCAACAATTGAAGTCAAGACCTATAATTACACGTACACAGCAGTGGACGCCTGGGACTGGCTGACGCGGTTTCGGCAGACCTTAGTATTTGATACGC
>NC_091197.1:20554550-20602050 GCF_040958095.1 Procambarus clarkii | reverse complement strand
CCATCCAAGTAGGCGTAGGTGTCATCCAAGCCCTGGATGACGCGGTTGACAGCTCGCTGAAAGGTGGCCGGGGCATTACATAGTCCAAAGGGAAGGTGTTCGTATCTGTAAAGGCCAAAAGGAGTGGTAAAGGCAGATATTTCCTTAGCTCACTCCGTTAAACATACTTGGTAATATCCTTTTAACAAGTCCAGCTTCGATAGGTACCGCGCATGACCAATGGCGTCAAGGATGTCATCTATTCTAGGTAAGGGGTACGCATCCTTGACAGTCACAAGATTTAACTTCCGATAGTCGGTACATAGTCTCACCTTACCATGCGGTTTTGGCACCAAGATGCAGGGTGAGGCCCAGGGGGACTCACAAGGGGTAGCCAGCCCATGATCCAGGAGGTACTGTACCTCAGTACGCATGACTTCCTTCTTACTCGGGCTGATTCGGTAGAAAGGTTGACGAATCGGCCGTGTGTCGGGGAGTAGTTGGATGTCGTACATTACACTCCTGTGGATCATCGTTGAACAACTTCTGGTGTTCCTTGAAGATTCTGATGAGAGGTGCACTATTATTGTCCTGAAAATAGTTATGAAGATTAGCCAGGATTTCCGAGTTGGAAAGCACCGACTCAGTGTTAGTGCTTTCGGGAGAAGCAGGGAAGGTTTCACTGTGGAGGTATGGACCTTTAAAGGTGGATAATGATACCAACACAGTGGGGGGAATACCTTGATACTGCTTCAGGAGGTTGACGTGGCACAACTGGGTCTTCCGCCGCCTATCTGGAGTCTCAAGAACGTAGTTGTGATTGTTCCTGCACTCCTTGATGCGGTAAAGTCCTGAAAACTTGTTTTGCAATGGAGAACCTGGGATGGGAAAATTTGCCAACACGAAGTCTCCTGGTTTAAATTTCCTTAATTTGCTGCTTTGGTCAAAATGAGTCTTCATCCTCTCCTGGGCTTTCAATAGGTTGTCATTAGCAAATTTACGCACTCTCTCTAGAATGTGTTTTAAGTTTTTAAAAAACTGAGGGCACATTCTGATGGTCACTGAAGGTGGCATTACGTAGAGAGTCCTTGAAAGCTTTGAGAGGAGAACGGCACTTACGTCCGTAGAGCATCTCATAAGGAGATACTCCTAGAGTCTCATTGGGGAGACTTCGAAAAATGCACATAATGAGATCAAGTTGTTTATCCCAGTCCTTCAAGGTGTCATTGCAGAATTTCTTTAGGAGTGCTTTAATAGTCTGATGACTATGTTCATGAGAACCCTGTGAAGCAGGATGATAGGGGCTGGACAGTACCTGTGTGATGTTGAACTCCTCCAGTGTCTTCTTGAAGAAATCACTGGTGAAGTTGGTGCCACAGTCGCTTTGAACCTCTCTTGGAAATCCATACTGGGTGAAGATCTTCAATAGGTGTTTCACCACAGTAGCAGTTGTAATGTTCTTTACTGGAACTGCTATGGGAAACCTGGTGGTAGGACACATGATAGTTAATATATATGCGTTGCCAGAACTGGTCCGGGGTAAAGGACCAACACAGTCTATGACGAGTCTGTGGAAAGGTTCCGCAGGCACCTGGATGGGTTTTAGTGGAGCCTGAGGAATAGAGATGTTAGGTTTACCTGCCATCTGACATATATGACACTGTTGTACGTATTTCTATACGTCTTTTACCATACCTGGCCAGTTGTAGTCTTTTCTGATTCCGTGGTAGGTTTTGTTGAAACCATAGTGAGAAAGAGCTCCGTGGGCCAGGTGTAGAATATCGGGCCGTATGCTGGTGGGAATCACTAGTTGTTCGACATTGGCCCAATCGTCATCCTCCTTCAGCTTGCTGGGTCTGTATCTGCGGTAGAGCAATTCATTCTCTAGGAAGAACTCAGGAATACTGTCAGGTTGAGTCTCAGCCTGGAAGAATAATGGTGTTAATGATTGATCTTCCCTCTATAACTTACGGAACTCCAAACTGGTAAGATTAGGAGGTAGATTCTGAGGGTCTTGAGAGACAGCGGTAGCAGTAGAGTCAGCTGGTTGCGGTCGTGCAGCTTGTGCACGGGTTGTCACCAAAGCCGGAGGAGAAACTTGATCACTTTCTTGAACCTCTACTGTAACATATTCATTAGATGGGATTATCCATTACAGAGGTACACACCTGGGGTTTGTCCATGATGATCAGGTTGGACGGTTGCAGAGTTTCTGCCAAGTCGTTGCCCAGGAGAAGTTGCACTCCAGGCATGGGAAAAGGCTTTTCCCTGATGGCGACTTGGACTTCACCGGTCACGAAGGGACAATCCAGGTGGACTCTGGCGAGTGGATATGGAGTGGTAGCAGTGAGGTCAGTGATAAGGACGGTTTCCCCAGTGTAGGTGACGTTAGACACAGCTGATTTCAACATAATGGACTGAAGAGCCGCTGTGTCCCTCAAGATCTTCAATTTGAAACTTCTCTCCGAATCTATACCGTTGGTAGAGACAGTTCCAGGATACAGGTGTTAACTGAAGAGAGAAAGATCATTAACATGAACACCAACATTCATCACAGGCTTACCGGACTTAGGAGGAGTCTGTTTGGGTTTCGTAGATTCATTGCCCTTGTATTGAGCCTTCACACATTTATCTATGGTATGTCCATAGAGTTTACAATACTTACAATACAATTGTTAGCTCGCTTGATCTGTACTCACTTTATCGTAACTGTACTGTGACGATAATCTCTTTCAAGAGAGATTGAGCCTGCTCTTCCCTACATCAAGTTACGTCCCAAAATACAAGTATAAGATGCTACATTCAAGATACGTCACCGGTAGCACAAAACGTTTTGACCAGGAGGCAAAACGTACCCAATTCCCCCCACTCCACACGCCGGCTCGTCATCAAACCAGCTAACTACCCTTAACCAGCCTGCCTGCTCTTGATTGGTGACTCGCCAGCCGCGCACCTGCACACAGCACCTCAGCGCCCTCTACCCGAGTCGATGTCTGAGCCTGACCAGTTATCAACTTCAGAATATTCCTTGTGCTCTTAGCGTTGACATCTCTCTCTGGCATACTAGCTCATTAGCTCGTATACGAAGGGAGGTTTCAGCCATAGCCGATATTCTCAGCACCATTTTTACATTTTCTTTTTGTATTATTGTGTCTCACATTGTCTTTGCAATTCTTTATTATTTTCATTGAATATTTAATTCCCTCGAGATTTGTCTTTATTTTCATTTATGTTTAAAGTAAATATATTAAAGTTTCATTGTTCATACTTTGTGTTTTACGTGTTCCTCCCTCTCACTTACCACAGGCAACAGGCAAGCAGTCTATATTTTTGTTTTAAGTGTGACCAGGCTTTGACACCTGCCATTGGAGGACTGCCGAACATCAACACTCCAACACTTTCCCGTCACAGTACCATGACTTCTTAGTGGAAGGTGGTGATGGTTTCAGCTGGTGGATGAGGCTGTAGGTGTCAGCCGACTTCGCACATTTGATGTAGTAGGTTTCTTCTTTATTTGCTAGATATAAACGGACGGAAGGGGGAACACGTCTCAAGAATTCCTCAACTAGCATGAGGTTGATGAGTTCTGCAAATGTAGAGACATGTGCTGCTTCCAGCCATTTCATAAAATATCTTTTCTTGGTATTGGCAAATTCTAGAAAGGTGGTGGTACTTGCCTTTAGATGGTCACGGAATTTTCGTCGGTAGCTTTCGGTGGAGAGAAGGTAGGCGTCCAACACTGCTTGCTTCAGGGTCTGGTAGTCATTCTCAGACGCTAAGGTACTGAGAGTAACTGCAGCTCTACCTGTAAGATGCACTCTGAGAAGGGTAGACCATTGATCAGCAGGCCAGCTAAGTGTATTAGCTAGGGTCTCAAAGGTGGTAAAAAAGACATCAATCTCTGTCTCAACGAATGGTGGCATTAACTTACTTGCATGGGAGACATTGAAACACATGAATTCATTGACATTCTTATGTGAATTGCCAATTCACATAAGAATAGAGCGACCTACCATGAACACCCAAATCACGGAACTATTTACTCTACCCACCATGAGAGTAAGGACAAGACAAGAACATATCGATGCCAACACAGAAGACAATGTCCAACATAACAGGCCAATTACACTGGATTAATCTTTGTGTTTGGATAGGAGATGCCTCGTATGGGCCAATAAGCCTTCTGCAGCCCCTATGTTTATCCCTTATGTATCCCCCCATGTTTTTCACCTTCATTGTATTATCACCTGACCTAATGCGGGTATAAAATCAACTAGTATTGTAAGATCTGTTCACTTGAGAATGAACCATGGAGGTTCGAAACGTCGTGCAAATTATACAAATAAGTGTAATACACCCTATAGTAAATCACTTCTTTTCTTCACCTTAAAAGTACGAAAATGAGTTTTGGAGAACTCCTATTCCAATTAAGCCCTGATGCTAAGAAAATAGTTAGAGGGATAGAAGCCCTAAACCAAAAAATAATAAATACAGAATATGCGGTCATATTCAATGAAACATGTTTGAAAGAAAACCTGCTGCCAGTATACACCAATATATATATATGTATATATATATATATATATATATATATATATATATTGTGATATATATATATATATCTGATACTGCCTTTTATGCATATTAATCTTTACATTGCAGTAGTATTTCTTGCATTTCATAATTTACTCATTATCTATGTGTGTGCATATTATACTCATTATTATTATTGCATAATATATGTTACACATAGATTAATCTCATAGAATACCCCCCCCCCCAAATGTCATGGGAGGCTGGCTCTAGAATTATCTAATTTACAGTTATTGCTTAATAGAATTTATTCACATATAATCATAGATCTATAAGCCACTGATTTTCTCATTTTATCACTCATTCTGGTCCTTCGAGCTATTTTAGAATTAATCATTATTTTGCATTCTTAAAGTTATATCTTTTATTAGTATTATACTGGAGCCAGATTTCCCCACATATTTTATGGTCCTTCGAACCAGATCTTGTTTGAGATCCAATGAACCAACGTTAATATTAGAATTTTCACCAGTTCTCAGAGCCCATATATTTTGTGGTCGACTTCAAACCGGATGAACCACATTTTATATTATAATCTGCAGAATTAGTAGAATATAGCCAGAAGTTAGGCTATTTACAATTCATTAATCATTTTTCATCCCTGATAACATTATACTCTTTAATTAGGGAGTATTATCAGGTGGTAGGATAGAATTCAAGGCAGCATATCTGCCACACATATAGAATTACGGCAGTAAAATACCTGCTATATATATAATCTTTTGTAGTAGTAGAATAATTGTCATACATATATAATCACTTATATATACACTATATAAATCAAAAATTATAAAAACACAAAAACATAGCACTATCCTGAATCTGCACATCAGTATTATTATTGCATTTTTGACAACCCATGTAGAATAGAATTCTTTGACTGGAATTGTACTTATTAGTGTACAACTCTAGCCCAACTCATTATTACTAGCCAACCTAGATAGGTAGGATAACTAGTAGACTAGCATTGTACAAGGCAGTACAGCCTAGTCAACATCTATTATTGTGCAAACTCAAGTCAGGGTAGGACTTATCATTATTTTACACAATTGTGTTTTTATACCATATTATATATATTTACTGTGTAAATTTTGAGTGTTATTGAAGTGTCACTACCCATCCAAAGCCGATTATGAGGAGCTAAGCAGAGGAATTCCTGTAGAGTCACTGAAATACCACTCAAATATTAGCTGTTTACTACTATTCGGTAGGTAAGCTAATCTCTACGTGAGGTAGGATTCACCTAGCCTAACTGAAGAATCAGATATTAGGCTACCCACATCTGTACTGGTTCCACGTATATATGAATCAGTACCCCAGTTATTTTCCTTACTAAATCATGGCATCAACTAACCCAAAATCCACAGGCAGTGCACCAGAAGAAATGTCCAGCAACTGCTTACTATATTTTAGATCATACACGAGTCACAAAGGCCATGTGACTAGACAGTTGAATAAGTGTGATCAGCTGGGATAATCAGGTGCCACAGCCAAAGTATTAGAAAATCTCATAAAGACGGCCAAGCAAAAGTTGCAAAGAACAAATGAGGCTGCAGATGAATATCTCAAGAGTCCTCATGCAACAGAATGCTGAGCCGGATCAACTAGATACCTTCCATGCCGAGATGGAGAAGTTTGAGGAGGGTACCCAAGATCATCTAAATAGATTAACACAATCTCTAGAAAAATTGCAGATCAACTCAGTTTCTCAACATACTCTGACCACGAGTGAAACTAATAAACAAGAAACACTCCAGGAAGTTCGTCTTCCTACAATTGATCTCCCCCCGCCAAACACACACCGAAACTACGACGTTGGTACAACGTTCGAACAAGTTTTAACACCACCTAACCAGTTATAACAACCAATATAGCAAGTTGTAACAACGTTCTAATACGTCATAAACACGTTAAGCCAAGATGTAACAACTTTATTACAAAATGTAACAAGCGGAAAATAGAGACAGTTTCGGTTTGTGTTTCCAGGGGGCCTCACTTCCATGGTAGAGATGATGAGAATTTTGAATGCTATTGGAAAACATTCTACTCCTTAGTAAACTCCAAGAAATCTATTAGCAAACCTAATAAATTCCTCTATTTGCAAAGTACCCTAGAGGGTGAAGCAAAAGCAGGGATCGAACACCTAATTCCTAGTGATAAGGACTACGATATTGCTACTCAATTACTAGAAGTTAATTACAGCAATAAAGAAATTGCTATTGCTAATCTTTATTATAAGTTAAGAGCGATACCTACACCAGATACCACCCCTGAAGCTCTACAAGAATTTAGGCTCCAGGTAGAGTCTCTAATTAAAGCTCTAGGTGTCAAAGCAGATGTACCTAAATCAGAGTGGGTATTGAAATTAGAAATACAGAGTAAGTTTCCTAAGGAGATTCTAGCATCCATCTCTTCCCATTATAGAACAGATGTCCTATCCTTAGATGAAATTTTCGAGGGATTAAGGATAACAGTTAACCGACTGAGAGCTCATGAGAAAATAATATCTGACACTGACAAATCAACAACTGATAACCTAGTCAAATCCAAAGGTACCTCCAAACACCCTAATAAATCTAAAACCGCTACTTTCACTCCAAGACGAAAGAATACTACAGTAGGTACCTACACTATCAGCCCTTCTAAACCTGTAACCCATAAGTCACCCAAGTTAGTGACTACTACATCTACTACAGGAAGGAGATGCTGTCTCCTTTGCCAGGAAAGTGCCAAAACTTTCCTGATCGCGTTTCTAGGATAAAGCGCCTCACGGAATTGCACAAGTGCACCAGGTGCTTGTTGCAACATGATCCTAATACATGCACAACCCCATTACACATATGTAACAGGTGCCACCAGGATCAACATCATTCAGCATTGTGTGGAGTTGATAGGCCAAAATCACCAAAACTCCAGGTGGAACAGGATACTTCTACCATTGTGCAGTGTTGTAAGGTGCTTAACACCAAGTCTCGTAATAATACCGTATAACCCACTGCACAACTACAATTAAATAGTAAGAATTCTAGAATCACTACAAGAGGTCTATTCGACCAAGGATCCCAGAGAAAGTTCATCACTTAACAAGCAGCTAACCAGCTGAAACTTAAACCCTTGTGTAAGGTGATGTTCAACATATCAGGCTTCCTAGCAGATACTGGACCTCACGAATTTGAAGTAGTACAACCACTAATACACCTAGGCGATTATGTCCGACCTGTTAAGGCCATAGTAGTTAATCACATCCACTCTTGACATGAATGTCAAAGGTCTAAGGGACACAGCCAAATTTTTACAGAAAAATAGAATTAAGTTGGCTGACTCCAAGATAACGTCTGACCACCTCACCAATGTAGATCTATTAGTAGGGGCAGACCCTTATTATCAGTTCATTACTGGAACTACAAGCCAGCATGGAATGAACTTGTTGAATTCAGCAGGAGGCTACTTACTTTCAGGTAGAGTCTTGAACCTGAGGAAGCCTATGCCAGCTGACAACCAACATTAATTCCAGATTGAGTCTGGTACAATTAGTACTAGCCGAGTTAGTTTCTATGGATCTCAGTGGATAAATCAGTGACTAGTAGCCTAAACCGGTTCACGTCACAGCGACAAATGTCATTGACCCCACTGTAGACCCAGAACTATTCTCGACAGTAATAATTGACCACATTCAGTCTTTATAACATCTTAGGTAAGTCTTTTAGAGAAGACAACATTTATAGTATCTTAGGTAAGTCTTCCAGAGAAGACTGCATTTACACCAAGTCGTCTGGACTAGGATTTAGTAATCCATTTAATATGATACACCTGCAAGGTTGTATCATTTTTGTTTGAGCTCCTTCTGCTTTCTTGTCTCTAAGAGGCCCACAAACCTCTTAGAGACAGTTTGGAAAAGTATCTTAGCACAAGCAAAATTTAACTTTGCAACAGCCTGTACGTGAACATTTGTCAGAAGACTATTAGAAGTGAAACAAATTGTTTCTCATAATAGAATAAACTCATCTTACTTTTCTCCAGATTGAGTCTGGTACAGTTGTTACTAGCCGAGTTAGTTTGTATATGGATCTCAGTGGATAAATCAGTGACTAGTAGCCTAAACCGGTTCACGTCACAGCGACACATGTCATTGACCCCACTGTAGACCCAAAACTATTCTCGACAGTAATAATTGACCACATTCAGTCTTTATATAAGTTATCATGTATTTAATTATAGCTCCAGAGTATAGTACCACAACTTAATGTATATAAACCGAGCAGGTTTACTACTCACTAAGAATCTTTAGGTTATTATGTGTTAAGTTATACTTCCAGAGAAGTTATAGCACTGCAGCCTGATGTATATAATTCGCATTTACCCTCTACTTAGGTAGATTAGGGACATTAGTTATGGTCAGCTGAGTGCAAGTTAAATCTGTACTCACTATAGCATACCACTGACTACATTTTTAGAGACTCATATACTCAGTTCTCTATTTTTTCTAGAATTTAGCTAGGTTAGGAATTTAGTTAATATTATTACATTGCCTAAATTACTTTGTGCAGCAAGAACTGCACCTTAGGCTAAATTTAATTTGTATAAACACTTAGAATTTCTCATTTGATGTTGAGGCAATTTGTGAGTCTGCAGTGATCAGTTAGTGTCTAGTAACTCATCTAGTTACATGTCACTGCGACCCTAGACACTGATCTCACTGTAGATTCAGTATCTCCATGATCTCAAAGAGACATATAGAATAATTAATCATTACATAGATGTACCCGTGATAACAGATCATACCTGTCACACAGATCCGGGACATTCGTTATGTACATACTAACCTACTAACATATAAGAATGTAATTTCTGGGAAGGGGAATAGGTACGTTAGTACTTAACATTGAACTACGACCCGTAATTTCCAGCCCCAGAATTATGTTGGAAATTTCCAACAGTTATTCTCATCCCTAATACAACAGGATGTATTTCCTGTATTAGGCTTCATACACATCTTACATTCATTTACTAATCCCTAATACAACAGGATGTATTTCCTGTATTAAGCGTAATAATTAACTAACAATACTAATATGTATCTTAGTATTGTAGAATTTAATGTATTAGGTTGTGGAACATCATGTAATTTTTCCTAGAATTGTGTAGTGTTGCGTCAGCCACGCATGGAGGATAAAATTTCCACATACCAGTAAATTTAACACCAATGTAACCATTTACTTTCCTTTATTAGGAATAATTATTTAGTAATAGGTTTACTTTTAGTATACAACAGTTTACTGGAATTCTTGTACCCAGCTTCATCGCTGTTCCAGTAAATCATATCATAATATAACATCATTTCCACCACCAAGCAAGTATTGTTTTATTTATACAGTCTACATTCACTGACTTGCACTGTGAGAATTAAACATCACCACATAAAATATAAAGTGTTCATAAATGCCCCCTTCCCTATTTAGCTTTAATAAATAAATATAATTTATGCTCGAACCCTCACGGTGAGCTTTTACGCATGCGCGACTTTCGGGAAGGAGAGGGGACTCTCACCATATTCGATCAACAAGCGTGACGGTGCTCCGAAGCGGTCCAACAAATCTTACCATCCAGACGGCATCATAACATCCATGGCCGCTAGATTGAGGACGCAGCTTACCAGAATCTCGGACACCAGTTCGGCAGGCATTTTTACCTTTTAGTATCATTGATGAGCTCACAATAATACCTAATATAGGTAGCCATGTCGTGACACTGCGGGAGCACCAAATATTCCCACGTGAGTGCAACTCCTTTCCCTCCAAATATTTAGATATTCCTTTATATGTGTGTGAATACTAGTTTGGGGTGGAAATTACAGAATTATCATTATTGCAGCATGGTGCAACACCCTTGAGGAAGTGTGTGACCGCCATACCCTCACGTGATCCAAGTATCACTATCTCAAACTGTTTCCAGACTGGCGTACAGTGGACTGCATCTACGTCCCTCTGTCACAGCTGAGATTTAATCAGTTTTCATTGTAGATAGTACCTTATTATTCAGAGTCCATATATATATATATATATATATATATATATATATATATATATATATATATATATATATATATATATATATATATATATATATATATATATATGTATGTCGTACTTAGTAGCCAGAACTCACTTCTCAGCCTACTATTCAAGGCCCGATTTGCCTAATAAGCCAAGTTTTCCTGAATTAATATATTTACTAAAATTTTTTTCTTATGAAATGATAAAGCTACCCTTTTCACTATGTATGAGGTCAATTTTTTTTATTGGAGTTAAAATTAACGTAGATATATGACCGAACCTAACCAACCCTACCTAACCTAACCTAACCTATATATATAGGTAAGGTTAGGTTAGGTAGCCAAAAAAAGCTAGGTTAGGTTAGGTTAGGTAGGTTAGGTAGACGAAAAAACATTAATTCATGAAAACTTGGCTTATTAGGCAAATCGGGTCTTGCATAGTAGGCTGAGAAGTGAGTTCTGGCTACTAGGTACGACATATATATATATATATATATATATATATATATATATATATATATAAATATAAATATATATATGTCGTACCTAGTAGCCAGAACGCACTTCTCAGCCTACTATGCAAGGCCCGATTTGCCTAATAAGTCAAGTTTTCATGAATTAATTGTTTTTCGACTACCTAACCTACCTAACCTAACCTAACCTAACCTAACTTTTTCGGCTACCTACCCTAACCTAACTTATAGAGATAGGTTAGGTAGGGTTGGTTAGGTTCGGTCATATATCTAAGTTAATTTTTACTCCAATAAAAAAAATTGACCTCATACATAATGAAATGGGTAGCTTTATCATTTCATAAGAAAAAAATTAGAGAAAACCAGTTCGGCAGGCATTTTTACCTTTTAGTATCATTGATGAGCTCACAATAATACCTAATGTGGGAAAAACCTGCTGGGATTGATATAAGAGGAGACTACCAGGGACTTGTACTGAACTAAATTAAAAAATTACTGTCTGCAAATTAATTCAACTAAAATCTCTAGCTAGGGTTGTAAATCCTAATTCCTCTTTTCCTAATGACAGACTGTGGGCTGTAAGGGACAGGTGGGGTGAATGACTCGTTGATAGAAGTTCCAGTCCACCTGTAGACAGGGATCTCACATCAGCTTGTATTTTATACAAGGATAAGATTTAATAAATTCAGTTATATGACTGAACACTGGCTCTGTTTAAATCAGGGATTTAAACATACATAGTCTAACCTAGCACCATAACTTACAGCCAATAGATTCTTATACTATAAACAACAAATTAAATTGAAAAAGTATAATAAATGACCTTAAATGTAGTCTAAATACTGTCAAGTACTAGAAATTATATTCAATTAAATGAACTTATATGATAACTTAAAAATTAACTAAGCAAGCAATTGATAACTTAATTTATATATTCAAATATATATGCAGACATATTCAATTTATACAGTTAGCTTGAGTGAATCTCTTCCAAGACTATGGACACTTGTGAGGTTCTTACTTATTGAGGCTGAATACTTTTCTGACACAATGGACACTCATGAGGTTCAGTGCTTGGATAAGATTCAAAGCTACACTACAATTTTAATAAACGTACCGATGAATGAGGCTTTGCCTCGCTTTATTACCGACAGACAGATTTATAGGATATTAAAGTTACACAAGCATACAATTGGCCAATCATACACCAAATAACCCTCAATATACTTCTCTGCCAGTCGGGGTGCCTGTCTGACAAGTTTGCCAGACTGATTAACTCTCTTGTCGAGTTTAGGCACTATATTTTGCTACAGCGTTGCTGTATGATGATCTGGTAGCGTTGCTACTTGGATTTTTCTTTAACTGCGTTGCAGAAGAATGATATTTGATAAAGAATAGGAATGAAGGTGGTGGAAACCGCGTCACTGTGATCTCCACTACACTCTTATTTTTATAAATGTTCTAGGATTTTCCTTGTAGATATTGTCCAGGTACTCCCCCAGTTCTAGAGAGTATTCACTGGCGATAAAAATGTTAAATAAGGTGTCCTTGAGCTGGTAATGTTCGCTAAGGATCAGTCACTTGTTCACTCATTTGTAAACAAACGCGGAGTGCCGCTGGGCTTTGTTGGTGGGCGCTTCACTCCCCCCATCGCCCTACCATGCTCTCTGAGCACGGTAGCCTTCTATGAATATTGATTGATTATTTTTACAGTCTAGACTTATTATTGAAATAAGATGTGATTATAATATAATTAGATATAAGATTTAAAGATTATAAGTAGTATTTGTAAGTACCACTGATTCTTATTAAGGATTCGATATTATCCTACCGGATGTTGAATCAATGTTCCAATAGTTTTTTAATTAACAAATCCTTCTAGAAGATTCTGGATCCTTGAGAGATCATGTACAAAGTCACGTAGGCATCAAAAGGGCCCCTGTTGCGTATGTGTTCATGGTGCCATTGTCATCCAGGATCAAGCTATATAATGAATCTATAATGATTCTAATATGATTTTGATATGATTTAGATATGATTTTGATATGATATAGAAATTATACATTTCTTAGAAGATTATTAGATATGGTGGGTAAAAATTTCCCACACCTAATATAGGTAGCCATGTCGTGACACTGCGGGAGCACCAAATATTCCCACGTGAGTGCAACTCCTTTCCCTCCAAATATTTAGATATTCCTTTATATGTGTGTGAATACTAGTTTGGGGTGGAAATTACGGAATTATCATTATTGCAGCATGGTGCAACACCCTTGAGGAAGTGTGTGACCGCCATACCCTCACGTGATCCAAGTATCACTATCTCAAACTGTTTCCAGACTGGCGTACAGTGGACTGCATCTACGTCCCTCTGTCACAGCTGAGATTTAATCAGTTTTCATTGTAGATAGTACCTTATTATTCAGAGTCCATATATATATATATATATATATAAATATATATATGTCGTACCTAGTAGCCAGAACGCACTTCTCAGCCTACTATGCAAGGCCCGATTTGCCTAATAAGTCAAGTTTTCATGAATTAATTGTTTTTCGACTACCTAACCTACCTAACCTAACCTAACTTTTTCGGCTACCTACCCTAACCTAACTTATAGAGATAGGTTAGGTTAGGTAGGGTTGGTTAGGTTCGGTCATATATCTAAGTTAATTTTTACTCCAATAAAAAAAAATTGACCTCATACATAATGAAATGGGTAGCTTTATCATTTCATAAGAAAAAAATTAGAGAAAATATATTAATTCAGGAAAACTTGGCTTATTAGGCAAATCGGGCCTTGCATAGTAGGCTGAGAAGTGCGTTCTTATATTTATATAATATAAATATAAATATATATATATATATGTATATATACATACATATATATATATGTATATATATATATATATGTATATATATATATATATATGTATATATATATATATATATGTATATATATATATATGTATATATATATACATATATATATATATATATATATATATATATATATATATATATATATATATATATATATATATATATATATATATGTATATATATATGTATATATATATGTATATATATATATATATATATATATATATATGTATATATATATATATATATATATATATATATATATATATATATATATATATATATATATATATATATATATATATATATATATAGGCGACCCCATCTACTTGCTTATACATGTGTCCATCCAGGCTCAAGAAGGGTGCCTCTTTAGTACAAGCTTGGAGTAGTTTCCTTAGACTGTTTTCTGGTATGTCAAGAGGAGTACAGGCCGGATCACGGTACACTCTGTCGGCTCTTTAGTACAAGCTTGTACTAAAGAGGCACCCTTCTTGAGCCCGGATGGACACATGTATAAGCAAGTAGATGGGGTCGCCATGGGTTCTCCCCTAGGTGTCCTGTTTGCAAACTTCTACATGGGTACCATCGAGCAAAAAGTCTTAGTCGACATGAACTTGAAACCGGCCATATACTGCAGGTATGTTGACGACATTTTTACACAGGTACCTGATGTCAGACATCTGCAGGAGCTGAAGGAGGCATTTGAGCAGAATTCTGTGTTGCGTTTCACTTACGAGATGGAGAAGGTTGGGAAGCTGCCCTTTCTAGGTGTAACAGTCATGGAAAGGAGCGGAGTTTTCCACACTGCAGTCTACACTAAGGAAACAAACATAGGAATGTGCCTGAATGCCAACAGTGACTGCCCGGACAGGTACAAGAGGAGTGTTGTTAACGCTTATGTCGACCGTGCTCTCAGCCACAGCTCAGAATGGAAGCAAGTCGACGAAGAACTCTGTAGGGTAAGGCAGGTCCTAGTCAACAACGGCTTCTCCAATGGTTTCGTGGAAGACATCATAAGAAGGAAAGTGAAACGCCATGTAACCTCTGAAGAGACAACTAACACAACACCTATACCCCGTATTAGACTATTTTACAGGAATTTCTTTTCCACAGCCCATAAAACGGAGGAAAGGGTCCTGAAAGATATTGTCAGTAGAAACGTTATCCCTACAGACAAAAATCAGAAGATACAACTGACGATTTACTATAAAACCAGAAATATAGAATATAGAATATAGTTGTGGTCACAACTATATTCTACCCACCTCAAGACTCCGCTCCAATATAGAAGCATCAAGATATATGGACCAATAGGCTTTCTACAAACACTTCTATTCAATATCCATTGTTTCGTGTTCTGTCTTGTGTTGATGAAATTAATACCCTATTAATACTCTTGTTCTGTCTTGTGTTGATGAAATTAATACCCTATTAATACCACATCTTGTTCTGTCTTGTGTTAATGCCACATCACCCCTTCCACCTCACTCAAATGTAGATATAAAATCGGAGATGCGTAAGTTCTATTCAGTTGTGTATTTGTGAACTAAAGTCTTTGAAAATGTAATAAGTTTTACGAAACGCGCTCGTGTCGCGTCAGACTAGAAATAAAAATGAATTTTGGAGAATTGATTTTTGATTTACCTCCAACAGTGAAACGAAATGTACGAAAGATTGAGAAAATTCGTGTTAGAATTATTAATCTTACTTTTTCGGTCATATTTAATAATATATATATATATATATATATATATATATATATATATATATATATATATATATATATGTGTGTATATCACGAAAATAAACACGTGATTAAGAATGTGACAATGTCAGACCACGGAGGAAAAATGAAACAGGAAATTTCCTTAAGTACTTTCGTATATTAAATACATCTTCAGAAGGTCATTTTACAGATCGAGTGATGGGTATAAATAGGCAGGAGAGAGTGGTGAAGTAAGGTGAGGTACAATACTTGGACAACGCAGAAGGCCCATTGGCCCATCAGATGCACCCAATTAGCCCATCCGATGTGGCCCAATGGCCCATCTGATACAGCAGACATACAAGCATAATACATAGGTAATTATAACATAAAGAGGTAAATATATACAATAAATTAGTGAGACAAATGTTTTTCAATGATTCTACTTAAATCGCCCTTTAGCTGATCTATTAGAAATGGATCTAAGTTATATAGACCACTGCTAATATTCAAATTACTTTCTTTGGTGATCTGTATCAAAGCGGATTCAATTATGTTTCTGTTATAGGTGCTTTTACAATTTGTTATTGAAGACGCACTCTCCCAATCAATTTGGTGAGCTTTTTCTGACAAATGCACAAACAAAGCATTAGATAATTGGCCATGTCTTACAGAGTATTTATGTTGCGATATTCTACATTTTAAATCTTTAGATGTTTGCCCGACATAGAACTTATTACATTCCTTACAAGGTATTTTATAAATGACGCAATTATCACTACGAGGGCTGTTCCTTACTAATAGCTTACCAACAGTGTTTTCGTAGCTAAACATTACATCTATATTAAAATAGATATATAATATAATATTTTAATATAGATGTAATGTTTAGCTACGAAAACACTGTTGGTAAGCTATTAGTAAGGAACAGCCCTCGTAGTGATAATTGCATTTATAAAATACCTTGTGAGGAATGTAATAAGTTCTATGTCGGGCAAACATCTAAAGATTTAAAATGTAGAATATCGCAACATAAATACTCTGTAAGACATGGCCAATTATCTAATGCTTTGTTTGTGCATTTGTCAGAAAAAGCTCACCAAATTGATTGGGAGAGTGCGTCTTCAATAACAAATTGTAAAAGCACCTATAACAGAAACATAATTGAATCCGCTTTGATACAGATCACCAAAGAAAGTAATTTGAATATTAGCAGTGGTCTATATAACTTAGATCCATTTCTAATAGATCAGCTAAAGGGCGATTTAAGTAGAATCATTGAAAAACATTTGTCTCACTAATTTATTGTATATATTTACCTCTTTATGTTATAATTACCTATGTATTATGCTTGTATGTCTGCTGTATCAGATGGGCCATTGGGCCACATCGGATGGGCTAATTGGGTGCATCTGATGGGCCAATGGGCCTTCTGCGTTGTCCAAGTATTGTACCTCACCTTACTTCACCACTCTCTCCTGCCTATTTATACCCATCACTCGATCTGTAAAATGACCTTCTGAAGATGTATTTAATATACGAAAGTACTTAAGGAAATTTCCTGTTTCATTTTTCCTCCGTGGTCTGACATTGTCATATATATATATATATATATATATATATATATATATATATATATATATATATATATATATATATATATATATATATATATATATATATATATGCGGAAAATCCACAGAGAAATATGAAATGAGGTTCACCTCATTTCATATTTCTCTGTGGATTTTCCGCATAAAATGATCAGTGTTTTGTGATCGTCAATTGCATATATATATATATATATATATATATATATATATATATATATATATATATATATATATATATATATATATATATATATATATATATATCTGATACTGCCTTTTATGCATATTAATCTTTACATTGCAGTAGTATTTCTTGCATTACATAATTTACTCATAATCTATGTGTGTGCATATTATACACATTATTATTATTGCATAATATATGTTACACATATTCTAATCTCATAGAATACCCCCCCCCCCCCAAAAAAAAAAAAATAATGTGTCATGGGAGGCTGGCTCTAGAATTATCTAATTTACAGTCATTGTTTAATAGAATTTATTCACATATAATCATAGATCTATAAGCCACTGATTTTCTCATTTTATCACTCATTCTGGTCCTTCGAGCTATCTTAGAATTAATCATTATTTTGCATTCTTAAAATTAAACATTTTATTAGTATTATACTGGAGCCAGATATCCCCACAAGGGTCGACATCAGGCTGTATCAGGGACGACACCTGGCCGTATGAGAGACGACACCTGGTTGTTTAAAAGACGACGTCTGGCTGTATGGGCGACGACACCTGCCTGTTTGAGGGACGAAACGTGGTTGTATGAGGGATGACACCTGGCTGCATGAATGACGACACCTGTGTGCATGAGGGATGACACCTGGCTGTATGACGGACGTCACCTGGCTGTATGAGGGACGACACCTGACTATATGACTGATGACACCTAGGTGAATGAGGGACGACACCTGGCTGTATGAGGGATGACACCTGGCTGTATGAGGGACGACACCTGGCTGTATGAGGGACGACACCTGGCTGTATGAGGGACGACACCTGGCTGTATGAGGGATGACACCTTGCTGTATAAGGGACGACACCTGGCTGTATGAGGGACGACACCTGGCTGTAGGAGAGACGATACCTGGCTGTATGAGGAACGACGTCTAGCTGTATGAGGACGGACACCTGGCTGTATGATGGACGACACCTGGTTGTACGAGAGACGACACCTGGCTGTATGAGGGACGACGCCTGGCTGTATGAAGGACGACACCTGGCTGTATGTAGAACGACGTCTAGCTGTATGAGGACGGACACCTGGCTGTATGATGGACGACACCTGGTTGTACGAGAGACGACACCTGGCTGTATGAGGGACGACACCTGGCTGTATGAAGGACGACACCTGGCTGTATGTAGAACGACGTCTAGCTGTATGATGGACGACACTTGGCTGTATGAGGGATCACACTTGGCCGTATGAGGGACGACACCTAGCTGCATGAGGGACGACCCCTGGATGCATGAGGGACGACCCCTGGATGCATGAGGGACGACACCAGTAGTGTAAACCGGGCCAACTCGCTGCCGTTTTGCTTTTTCCGACGGCAAAGCACATAGCACATGGTGCTATGTGTCGTTCCGCACTAAAGAAACCACAGTCAATGAATAAAAGCACTGTACGAGGATCAGGTCATAGGGGTCGAGGTGGTAAACACAATATTGCACCTCATATCCAGAATGTTAATAATGTACAAGACAACATTTCATTACAACCAGTCTCAGATGACAGTGAATGTGATTATACTTATGGAGTACAAGCAATCACAGAATGGAATGATCTTCCAAACAACCCAGAGACATGTGTATACATTGCTGGTATTTGTCTCAAAGTTCTCATTGACACTGGATCAAACATTGACACCATTGCTGAGTGCCACTATGAAAAAATTAAAAAACAGTTCCCAAAGCTTGAGAACTATAATGGCAAAGCCACTGCCTATGCTTCAAAGGTAGCCTTGCCAGTGATTGGAACTTTCACTGCAGAGATTAAGTCAAAGAATGCAATGCTCATTACTACATTCCATGTTGTTAGGAATGCAAAGGAGTCTTTACTCAGTTACAAGACTTCAACCAAATTGGGGCTACTTCAGCTTTCTAATGCTGTAGCAGTGGAATCTGCAAACAATGTTGATGGTATTGTTGCTGAATTTTCTGATCGATTTAAATCCATAGGTTGTTATACTGATAGCAAAGTACATCTGCATATCAACCCAGATGTAATTCCAGTTGCCCAACCACATCGCCGACAACCATTCCATACTCGCAAGAAAGTCGATGCCGAACTGGATAGGCTGATGGAACTAGATATCATTGAACCAGTAACAGGCCCAACACCATGGGTAAGCCCAATTGTCACTCCACCAAAGCCGAAGAATCCAGATGAGATACGCATTTGTGTGGACATGCGTATTCCCAACAAGGCAATAATGCGTGAACGCCATCCTACACCGACTGTAGATGATATGATCTACCGCTTGAATGGTGCAACTATATTCAGCAAGTTAGATTTAAACAAGGGCTATCATCAGCTTGAACTTGATGATGAGAGTCGCTTCATCACAACGTTTACGACACATCGAGGTCTGTATAGGTACAAGCGCCTGAGTTTTGGTATTAACAGTGCTGCCGAGGTATTCCAGCACATCATCAGCCAGGTATTGCAAGACATACCTAATGCTGACAACATGTCTGATGACATCATTGTTTATGGCCGTACCCAAGCTGAACACGACAAAGCTCTTCGTGCAACATTGCAACGCTTACGAGAAAAGAATTTGACGTTAAGCCGAGCAAAGTGTGAGTTCAATCAACATAAAATTGAATTCTTTGGACATGTACTTAGTGACAAAGGTCTGTCTCCAGATCCTAAGAAAGTTGCAGATATCAAGAACGCTGCACCTCCTTCAACGTCCACTGAAGTACATAGTTTTCTGGGAATGGCAAACTACTGTTCTCGCTTCATTCCAGATTTTGCTACCATTACAAAGCCTCTACGTGAGCTCCTGAAGAAAAATGCATCATGGTACTGGAGCGATATCGAGCAAAATGCATTTGATGCTGTGAAAGATGCACTAGTAGAGAATGCGACTGCTGCGTACTTTGATCCATCAATGGACACTGAGTTAACGGTGGATGCTAGTCCTGTTGGTTTAGGTGCTGTTTTAGCCCAACACAAACCTGGTCAACCAGATTCCAGAGTAGTAATTGCCTACGCCAGCCATTCTCTCACAGATGTTGAGCAACGATACAGTCAGACAGAGAAGGAAGCTCTTGCTCTTGTATGGGGCTGTGAACACTTCAATGTGTATCTGCTTGGTGCGCCCTTCGCCACGATAGTCACTGACCACAAACCGTTGGAGACCATCTTCAATAATCCAAAGTCCAAACCACCAGCTCGCATTGAGAGATGGGCTCTTCGTCTGCAACCATACAACTTTATGGTGAAATACAAGCCGGGTGCAGGCAATCCCGCTGATTACATCAGTCGACATCCTGCCAACAGTTTCACCATCACCAAGCATCAGCAAGTTGCCGAGGAATATGTACACTCTGTAACCTGTGATGCAGTCCCTAAGGCTCTTACTCTTGATGAAATCCGTACTGCAACCCTAGAGGACCCAACTCTGCAAGCAACAGTGGATGCATTGACTAAGAAAAAGTTTCCACGCATCCCACCCTCAGGAGTTGACCAAGATGCATTCAAAGCACTTGAATGCATCCAGACAGAATTAAGTGTTACGCAACAACGCGACACCGTGCTGCGAGGTACTCGTATCGTCATTCCAGCTGTTCTCCAGCAACGTGCTCTGAAGCTTGCACATCAAGGACACCAAGGTCTTGTTAGGACCAAACAGCTGCTACGAGAAAAGGTGTGGTTTCCTGGCATTGATCGTCAAGCAAAGGATATGCATGATGCCTGTGTCCCTTGCCAAGCTGCAGTGGATACATCAAGACCAACATCTCTACAACCTTCACCACTACCTGCTGCACCATGGACGGAAGTATCGATGGACTTCTGCGGACCGCTACCAACTGGAGAGTACTTGACGGTAGTCATTGATGATCACTCACGTTATCCAGGAGTAGTTATCATCACTTCCACGTCTGCAAAGGCCGTCATCCCGAAACTCGACAAGATCTTTTCAAACTTTGGCATTCCTGAAGTTGTCAAGACAGACAATGGACCACCATTCAATGGACAAGACTTCGTCAACTTTTCTGAGCATATTGGATTCAAACACCGCCGTGTGATGCCACTACATCCTCAAGCAAATGGAGAAGTTGAGAGATTCATGCAACCTCTCATGAAAGCGGTACGCTGTGCTCATGCCGAAGGACGATCCTGGAAACAAGCTATGTATGCTTTTCTCAGGAACTACCGTGCAACACCACATGGAACACTGGGCAAGTCGCCTGGCGAACTTTTATTTGGACGTCCTATGAGAAACGCACTACCCGTCATGCCAGCCGAGGTAACGGATAAACGTCTCGCTCAGAAGGATGCACTAGCCAAGGGCAAAATGAAAATTGCTCATGATCAACGTGCAAAGGAACAGTTCATAAAGGTTGGTGATACTGTTCTCGTTAAAAAGAAAAAAGAGGGAAAGCTAGATATGCTGTATGATACAAAACCATATAAAGTGATTAGTGTAAAAGGAACTATGGTAACAGCGAGTAATATAGATCATAGTATAACACGTAATATGGCCTATTTCAAAGTGATTCCAACTAGTGTAGAAAATGATGAAGTGCAAAGTCGTGCAAAAGAAAAAGAGAAAAATAGTTATAACCCGACAAACAATTCATCAAGGGATGTTATTGCATTTAAGGACTCTCGTCCTAAACGTCATGTTAAACGCCCTTCACGATTTGATGATTAATTGTGTTCCTATGTAATGCAAAATATTTACTTGTCATGCTGAACTAAATTTAATATTGTTTGAATAATGCAGATATCTCATTCAATATTTTGTAACTTTGTATTACAGTTTCTTTCATGTTTGTTTAACATTGCATATGTATTTTTAACATTGAAATCCTTTGTGGAAAAGATTAAGTTGTTTAAATTCTTTGTGTGCATAATTAATGTTAAATGTATGCAGTATCTCTTGATATGTTAATAACTTACTTTGTGTCAATAACTTTGCTTTGTGCTACAAGCATGGTAGACATCCTGTATTCATTCTTTTTAAAGAAAAGGAGGGATGTCATGTTCACAGAAAATGGTACCATCCGTTTTCTATGTGCGGCGGCTGAGACGCCAGAGAGAGAAGGTAAACAATAGAGCGTACAGGACGCCCGCCAAGCTTGGTAGCTACTAGTCATGTAATCATATTAAGTATTAAAGTCAGTAACCAAGTCATGACTTTACATCAACCCTACAACCAAGACTTCCTCAGTAACACACAAACACCACAATATCTAGCACAAGTACGTACAATACATAACTACCCCAAATATGAAAATACACAACTAGCATAAATACACGATTTACACAAATACAATTGTGACATTTACACAACTTGCTCAAAAATAAAATCAATACACAACTGAACAATACATAACTAGCACATATTCATTAAATACACAACTAGAAAATTTCCACAAATACACATACAATTAATGCATACAACCTGCACAAAACAATACACAATTTATGGAAATATAATCAATACATAATTGCAATAATCATACAACTTATGCAAAAGACATAATCTGCACAATTAATACACAAGTATATTAATTGTGCTATATATGTACAAATACAAACACAACCAACTAGGTCAAACAATACACAATTTGCATGATATTTTTCTAGGTATATTTAGGACATTAATTATAATATGCTGAGTTTAACCAACTCCCCAAAAGTCAGAATTTCACATACAAAAATGGTACATATGACTTCCGATGAGCTCAATATAAAACACATTCATTTTCCCTTAAAATTTCAACATTATTAGTGCTAAACTATTAATCTAGCATATGTCCACTGTTTTTAATGTCTTATTAATACCTTCCTTGTTACATCCTCTCCAATCAGACCACCCATATTTATTTATTTATGCAAACCATCTAACAGACTTATTTGTTCTGGCCTTAGTTATGTTAGGGCAGGTGGGGTTAGGTGAAGTCAGTATTTTCTATGATAATTTTAGGCAAATTTGCTATATCTTATCAAAAAATGCGTCCTATTAAAACCTAAATTCATCTAAATCTATCAAAAATATACTTATACTACACAAATTTGACTAAATTCAACCTAGCCAAAGGTAAACTAACTAAATATGAGCATCCCATATCCTCACATACAAGCCTATGTCGCCTCTGTCCATACATTACATGAGTTGGTCATATAGCTCGAACCTCAAATAGGAAAATTTACACTATTTCATAAACATGCTAGTTCATTATCCCTAAGATATTATATATGTCCTTCCCTACACGTCATCACCTAACCGGACCTAGCATATCCAAACCTAGATTTAGTTCAAGTTGGTGTAATTTAAGCTATGCCACTTAAATTCGAGCTAATTTAAGGCATTTTCCACCAAATATACCCAAATGTTGTGTAGCACAGCACTGCCAAAGCCCATTTTTACCCACATTTTCTCCTGTTCCATACTACCCTACACAACCTCACCTAACCTAACCTAACCTAACCTAACCTAACCTAACGTAGCATATCCAAACCTGGATTTGGTGAACGTCAGCGAAATGTACGCTATCCCACATAAATTCGACCTAATTTAAGACAAATCCCACCAAATATACCCAAATGTTGTGTATCATAGCACAGCCAAAGCCCATTTTTTACCTACATTTTCTCATATTCCATCCTTCCCTACACGACCTCACCTAACCTGACCTAGCATATCCAAACCTAGATTTAGTTCAAGTTGGTAAAATTTACGCTATGCCACCTAAATTCGACCTAATTTAAGACAATTTCCACCAAATCTACCCCAATGTTGTGTATCACAGCACTGCCAAAGCCCATTTTTACCTACATTTTCTTCTATTCCATCCTACCCTATGCAACCTTACCTAACATAACCTTGCATATCCAAACCTAGATTTGGTTAAAGTTGATGAAATTTAAGCTATTCCCACCTAATTTAAGACAATTCCCACCAAATATATCCAAATGTTCTGTATCATAGCATTGCCAAAGCCCATTTTTTTACCTACATTTTCTCCTATTCCATCCTACCCTACGCAACCTTACCTAACCTATCCTAGCATATCCAAACCTAGATTTGGTTAAAGTCGGCGAAATTCAAGTTATCCCATATAAATTTGACCTAATTTAAGACAATTTCCACCAAATATACCCAAAAATGTTTTGGAACATAGCACAGCCAAAGCTCATTTTAGCTGAGTTTTCACCTATTCCAACCTGCCCTAGACAACCCTACCTGGCATATCCAAAGTCAGATTTGATTATAGTTGGCAAAATTTATGCCTTTCCCACCTAAATTTTACCTAATTTATGCCAATTTCCACCGAATATACCCAAATGTTTTGTATCTTAGCATAGCCAAAGGTCATTTCACCCAAGTTTTCACCTATTCCATCTTACCCTACTCAACCTTACCTAACCTGACCTAGCATATCCCAAGCTAGATTTGATTAGAGTTCGTGAAATTTATGCTTACTCACCTAAATTCAACCTAATTTAAGACAATTTCTACCCAAAATGTTTTGTTACATTGCTCAGCCAAAGACCATTTTAGCCGAGTTTTCACATATTCCAACCTACCCTACATAGCCTTACCTATCCCTGACCTAGCAGATTTGATTAAAGTTGGGGAAATTTAAGCTATCGCCACCAAATTGGAGACAATTTCCACCAAATATGCCTAAATGTTGTGTATCATAGCACAGCCAAAACCTATTTTACCCACATTTTCACCCATTCCATCTAAACCTGAACCTAGCCTCTGATACGACATATACTCAGAGAAGTGATTTTTTTGGATATGAACCTAAATGCCCGTGCCTAACCTGCAAGAGTCTTAGAGCTTTGTTGAATATGTTATCTATATTCTCCCAAAAGTGAAGTTTTGGATATAAACCTATCCGCACTGTGCCTAACCTACTAGGTTTTTTGTTGATCATTTTAACCATATTCATAGAAAAGTGATGTTTTGGATATGGACATAAGTCCCCTCTCCTTAACAATTTGGAATTGTGTTCAATATTGTAGCTATTTTGTTGGGTAGGTGTTTTTGTTTTTACTCATCAACCCAACCGTCCCGGACCTAACCTCCTTTTATCGAACTTCAAATTTCTTGTATTTATGGGAGGAACGTGTTGTTTATGCATTAAACCCAACCACCCTGAACCTAACCTCCCTTTATCCAACTTCGAATTTAACGTAAATATGGGAGGAACGTGTTGTTTGTGCATCAACCCAACCGCCCTGGACCTAACCTCCCTTTATCTAACTTCAAATTTATTGTATTTATGGAAGGAAAGTGTTGTTTGTGCATCAACCCAACCGCCCTGCACCTAACCTCCCTTTATCTAACTTCGAATTTATTGTAATTTTGGGAGGAAAGTGTAGTTTATGCATCAACCCAACCGCCCTGCACCTAACCTCTGATACACGGATCTTAGTTCAATATTGCAACATATTCTTAGCATTTTTTTTTCACATCAATATAACCATCCTTAACCTAACCTCTGTTACCTGAGGGGTTAATGGAAAATATGATAATAATGGGAATTTTCTCTACATCAGTTCAACTTAACCATCCTTAACCTAACCTTAGTTAGAAAGGGATATAATTCACTAAAACTATTTAATTGCCATTTACCCAATGTTCCTTATCCTAACCCATAACCAAGGGGTTTAGACCCCCTCTTACCTCGAAATTATACTATATAATTAAGGTGGGAATATATTTTAACATATAAACCTAACATTCCCTAATTCACCCCTACAATTTTTTATTGCCCCTATACTATAATTTCGAGGTAAGAGGGGGTCTAAACCCCCCTGGTTTAGACCCCAAAATATACCCAAAACATTTTTGGGTATATTTGGTGGAAATTGTCTTAAATTAGGTCAAATTTATATGGGATAACTTGAATTTCGCCGACTTTAACCAAATCTAGGTTTGGATATGCTAGGTCAGGTTAGGTGAGGTCGTGTAGGGAAGGATGGAATATGAGAAAATGTAGGTAAAAATGGGCTTTGGCTGTGCTATGATACACGACACGAACAAAACAAATTATAAGGATGGTAACCGAGTCCATTACAGTGATCTCCATCGTAAGTTGGCCTCCGAATGCATGCTAGAGCTGAATAGTTAGCCTAAGAAACTGCCTTAATAGGCACCAATGAGTTCAGTCTTGGAGTGTCAATGAGCATTCTGCGAGAAGCAGTACCCTAAGAACTTCAACAAGATCTTGTAGATCTGAGGCTAAGTGAAATGGACACAAGACAGAACACGAAACAATGGGTATTGAAGGTAAGAATTGAAGTATTTACTTAGAATGGTAGAATTACTTCCATTCTGACCTTCAATACCCATTGTTTCGTGTTCTGTCTAGTGTTAAAAGTTTGTTTTCACCTCATCCAAAACTGTTGTAACATATCATCTCACCAAAATGCAGGTATAAAAAATCGAAGATGTTTAAGCTCTATTCAGTTATAGTTGTGTGTGTGTGTAAACTAAAGTCTTTGAAAATGTAATAAGTTTTGCGAAACGCGCTCAAGTGTCGCGTCAGACTAGAAATAAAAATGAATTTTGGAGAATTGATTTTTCAGTTACCATCAACAGTGAAAAGAAACATAAGAAAGATCGAGAAAATTCGTGTTAGAATTATTAATCTTATTTTTTCGGTCATATTTAATAATATATATATATATATATATATATATATATATATATATATATATATATATATATATATATATATATATATATATATATATATATATATATATATTGTGACGGTAACGCGTTGGTGTTCGGCTGTTTAAGGCTAGGGGTATGGCCTCGTCACATAGTTATAAAAAAAAAATAGAAAACTGGAACTTCGTCTGTGGTAAGGTAAGGAGAAGACACACAAAACACAAGTAAACTTTAACAATGAAATTTTAATTACGTTAAATAAATCAAAACATGAAAAAATGGACAAACAAATTTGTATAATAAAATCAATCAATCAAAATAATAAGAATAATTAAATGACACAATGAAAAGTTACGTTAAGACAAAATAACAAGAAGTGCAATACAAAAATAAAGGTAAGGTGCTGGAATATTGGCTTTAAGCTACCACCTCTCTCAGTATACGCTAACGTCTAGCCGGGAGGAGTGGTAACTGCGAAAGCACAGAATATTCTAAGGTCTGAGGTCGTGGCGACCCCAGACATCAAGTAGTATGGGGGGGGTGGAGTGCAGTTGCAGCCCGGCCGGCGACCAATCAGCGGAGCCGGTAGCGATCAACAGGTAGTTTGGCGGTTTGAGTCTGAACAGGTGTCTCTGGCTGCATACGTTTTGCTCGCTGGCAAACCTTGCTGGTGTTGTTGTCGTTGTTGGACATTTCTTCCCTAGTAGTTTTATATAGTTTGTTGCGACGTATTTGTAGAGGGAAGAGCAGGCTCAATCTCTTGAAGGAGATTATTGTCACAATATATATATATATATATATATATATATATATATTAGGGGTACCACCTCTGGTGCAATTGCAGGGACCCACATCCTCGAAGAAGAAAACAAAGAGCATTCAGAGAAGATCTTGTGGATTCTCACTGAATACTTTATTCTTTTTTTCTCCTACCACCCCTATTATTTTTTTTGTATGTTTTGTTTTATTTTATTGCAATGCTACAGTTTACAGAGAACACACACACACACACACACAAATATATAACAATTAAACAATCAGCGTTCGAAGACCTCGTCCAGCTCCTTGGAGGTTGGGTGTGTACCCAGGATACAGCACGCATTTCCCCTCTGAACTGCGACACTGAGGCGCTGGAACAGGAAACTGGCTGCTCGTGGGTCTCTAGTTTTCCCAATGAGTTCCTCACCCTCCTCCTTTAAAAACTTGAGTGCACATTTACCCCAGGCGCCCAGAGTCTCAGAGCCTATCGGCACGAACCTGTAACAACGTTCTAGGTCTCTGTACTTGTTGATTTTCTGGGTCTCCCTGAAGGTGGCTGCCCCACCTCCCTCCGCTGAGCTGTAATGTAAATAGGTATCAGCCAAATGTAGATGCACGGGTGTAATCCCATACGACCTGTTTATCTTCCCTCCATGGCTGCAGGGTGACTCCATCTGGGCGAATACAATTAAATACAATAAACTGAAAAAAGAGTGATAATAATAGGCACGTCAGCTGGAACGCTTCAGCTGGAACCCCGCCCACTGGAACTTCAAGGGCTGGAACGGGAGCAGGAACGTCCACGGCAGGAACCCCGATAACTGGAACGCAGTAGCATGGACATTAACGGCTGAGACCGCATCAACTGGAACATCAGGAATAACTTCAGCCAGAGCATGGCAGCTGGTTCAACAACCGCTGGACCGTCAGCAGCTGGACCGTGTTCCACCTGAATAGCAGCAAGCTGGAACAGCAACAGCTGCACCTGCAGCACCAGGAAGACCTACTGCCGGGAACGTCCGCAGCCGGAACACCAACAGCTGCAGCAGTTGGACACCAAAACTGAGCAACAACGTAGTAAGAGAGCGGGTGCTCGGACACTAGGTCAGCCAGCTGGACCAGCTGTAACCGCCCCAACCGAGCATCAGCCACTAGAACACAGCGGCAGGGATATCTGAATAATATTGTCGGCTGAACTCATCACAGGAAGAACGTCGGGTGGACAGGGAACTCGGTGAACACATCGCAGGAAGAGCGTGGGCTGGACATCAACCCCTGGATGAAGGCAGCTAAGACGGCAGCGGCTGTGACAACCATGGCAATGTCCGCACCAGCAGGGCGGCGACATCTGGCAAAGCCAGCAGGAGGATTCGGGCTACACCGGGGGAACGTCTCAGCCCAGCCAAGGGGCAAGACTGGGGCTGCAGAGTCAGCCTGTCTACACCAAGCACACAAGACGTCCGGGTAAACCACCGACCTGAGGGCTCGCGGTTTTCTCCTGGCTAAGCTGTGCAGACAAAACGTCTGGAAAACCCCATGGCCTGGGAGGCCGCAGGTCCCTCCAGGGTTACACCGGGCAGACAACACGTCTGGATAAACCAGCAGCCTGGGGGGCCGCAGTTTCTGCCGGACACACCGGGAACTGGTGGCCCAGCCAAGGGCATAGAAACCGAAGTGGCCCAGCCGAGGGCATAGAACTGAAGGGCTCCAGCCTGGGGCATAATAAACTGAAATGGCCCCAGCCTGGGGTATAAACGGCAGTGGCCCCATCCTGGGGCATAAACAACTGAAGTGGCCCTATCCTGGGGCATAATAAACTGAAGTGGCCCCATCCTGGGGCATAGAACTGAAGTGGCCCCGACCTGGGCCATAGAAACTGAAGTGCCTGGGCCACAGTAAACTGAAGTCGCCCCAGCCTGGGACATAATAAACTGAAGTGGCCCCAGCCAGGGGCAGAACTGAAGCGTGGGGGGCATAAAATGGGAGTGGCCCCGCCCTGGGTCATAATAAACTGAAGTGGCCCCGACACGTACCACAAGAGACACAGCGCTAGGCACATGCCAGGCACTGGGGGCACCCCTAACCTAGGTGGGGGCTCCACGCTCATACGTGGAGGGGAAACACAGACCAGGGCACAAACCAGGGCCCGTAGGGACATGCCTAGGGGCAAGCAAGCTACTGAATACCCGGCCACGTGGGGCGACGCTACCAGACGAGGCGACGCCTACCCATGGGCGTAAGGGAACTCGCCGCCCTCCAGGGCGCAGGCAAACCAGGGCCCCTAGGGACAGCTTAGGGCAAGCAAGCCACTGAGTGCCTGGCCACGTGGGGCGACGCCACCGGCGAGGTGACGCCAGCCCGTGGGCGTAAGGGAGCCGGACGCCCCCCAGGGCATGCCAGGGTTCGGTGTAGTAAGTGAGGTAGGGTCTGTTTTGTAAGTGAGGCAGCTGCGAGCGTGGCGAGAACAGGGGGCTCCCCAGTCCACGGGCAAGGCTTATATAAACACTGGCTTCTTGCGCGCGCAGCTTGGGCGGTTAGATGCATCTCCCAGACAAACGTTTTCTTCCCACAGAAAACCCACCGCTTTTTGGGAAAAAGCAGTGTTCTTTACTTTGTTGCTCTGATTAAACCATAGCTTTCTCATCTGCATTTCAACTTGTTTGCTGCCTCCTTACACTTGTGTGTGATGTAGTCCACCATGTCTTGGGCCGTCTTTCCCCTGAGCTATGTTTCCCATGTTATATCTGTTAGGAATTTTCTTATCTCCTCATAGTTTACCTTTCGGTATGCCAGCCTTTTGTTTTCTGGGCCCTTCCTGAAAATGTTTGAATGTGTGTGTGTGTGTACTCACCCATTTGTACTCACCTAGTTGTACTCACCTAGTTGTACTCACCAAGTTGTACTCACCAAGTTGTACTCACATAGTTGTGCTTGCGGGTGTTGATCTCTAGTTCTTTGGTCTCGCCTCTCAACTGTCAATCAACTAATGTACCGATTCCTGAGCCTACTGGGCTCTATCATATCTACACTTGAAACTGTGTGTGGAGTCAGCCTCCACCACATCACTGCCTAATGCATTCTATTTGTCAACCACTCTGACACTAAAAAATTCTTTCTAATATCGCAGTGGCTCATTTGTGTGTGTGTGTGTGTGTGTGTACTCACCTAGTAGTACTCACCTAGTTGTGTCTGCAGGATCGAGCATTGACTCTTGGATCCCGCCTTTCGAGCATCGGTTGTTTACAGCAATGACTCCTGTCCCATTTCCCTATCATACCTGGTTTTAAAATTATGAATAGTATTTGCTTCCACAACATGTTCCTGAAGTGCATTCCATTTTCCCACTACTCTCACGCTAAAAGAAAACTTCCTAACATCTCTGTGACTCATCTGAGTTTCAAGCTTCCATCCATGTCCCCTCTTTCTGTAATTTTCCGTGTGAACATTTCGTCTATGTCCACTCTGTCAATCCCTCTGAGTATTTTATACGTTCCTATCATGTCCCCCCCTCTCCCTTCTTCTTTCTAGTGTCGTAAGGCACAGTTCCCTCAGGCGCTCCTCATACCCCATCCCTCGTAGCTCTGGGACGAGTCTCGTTGCAAACCTCTGAACCTTTTCCAGTTTCATTATATGATTCTTCAGATGGGGACTCCATGATGAGGCGGCATACTCTAAGACTGGCCTCACGTAGGCAGTGTAAAGCACCCTAAATACCTCCTTACTTAGGTTTCTGAATGATGTTCTAACTTTTGCCAATGTAGAGTACGCTGCTGTCGTTATCCTATTTATATGTGCCTCAGGAGATAGATTAGGTGTTACGTCCACATCCAGGTCTCTTTCGCGCGTCGTCACAGGTAGGCTGTTCCCGTTCATTGTGTACTGTCCCTTTGGTCTCCTATCTCCTAATCCCATTTCCATAACTTTACATTTGTTCGTGTTGAATTCCAGTAGCCATTTCTCTGACTATCTCTTCAACCTGTTCAGGTCCTCTTTGAGGATCCTGCAATCCTCATCTGTCACAACTCTTCTCATCAACTTTACGTCATCTGCAGACATCGACATGTAGGACTCTACGCCTGTAAACATGTCGTTAACATATACAAGAAATAGAATTGGTCCCAACACCGATCCTTGTGGTACTCCACTTGTTACTGTTTGCCAGTCCGACTTCTCGCCCCTTACCGTAACTTTTTGGCTCCTTCCTGTTTGGTAGTTCCTTATCCATGCTAGGACCTTTTCCCCCACCCCCCGCTTGCCTCTCGAGCTTGAACAGCTGTCTCATGTGCGGTACTGTATCAAAGGCTTTTTGGCAGTCCAGAAATATGCAGTCTGCCCAACCATCTCTGTCCTGTCTTATCCTCGTTATTTTATCATAGAATTCCAGAAGGTTTGTTAGGCACGATTTCCCTGTCCATAACCCATGTTGATGTTTGTTCACAAACCTAATGTTCTCCAGGTGTGCAACCAGTCGTAGCCTAATTATTCTTTCCAGTATTTTACAGGGGATGCTTGTCAGTGATACAGGTCTATAGTTAAGTGCCTCCTCCCTATCACCTTTCTTGAAGATCGGCACGACATTTGCCTTCTTCCAGCAACTGGGCAATTCTCCCAACATAAGTGACTCATTAAAGATCATTGCCAGAGGCACGCTGAGGGCCTGCGCTGCTTCTTTTAGTATCCACGGTGATACTTTGTCTGGTCCAACTGCTTTAGTTGCATCTAGAGTTGTCAACTGTTTCATTACCTCCTCTGCTGTCACCTCTATATCTGATAGTCTTTCATCTAGGGTAACCCCTTCCAACAATGGGAGCTGCTCAGGCTCGGTAGCGAACACTCCATGGAAACTGGCATTCAGTGCCTCGCAGATTTCCTTGTCACATTCAGTATATGCCCCCTCTGTCTTCGTTAGTCTTGTCACTTGGTCGTTCACCGACATTTTTCTTCTTATATGACTGTGTAGTAACTTAGGTTGTTTTTTCGCTTTGATTGCAATATCGTTCTCATGGTCCCTTTCCGATCTTCGTCTTATGTTAATGTAATCGTTCCTAGCTCTGTTGTATCTGATCCTGTTGTCCTCTGTCCTTTGTCTTCTGTACTTCCTCCACTCCCGCCTGCTGGCCATTTTTGCTTCCTGACACTGTCTATTAAACCATGGGTTATTATATTCCTTCTTATTTCTTCCCTTTACTGTTGGTATAAATCTCTCTTCGGCCTCCTGGCATTTCTGTATGACTAGGTCCATCATATCTTGGACTGTTTTTCCTCTAATTTCTTCCTCCCACTGCACTTCACCCAGATAGTCCCTTATCCTCTTATAGTCCCCTTTCCTGTAGTCGACTCTCCTTTCCCAGATCTCTTGTCCCATGGTCATAAGTTTGAATTCCATCATGTAGTCAAAGACTAGGACACAATGGTCACTGGCCCCTAGAGGTATTTCATGCTCTAAATGCTCGATATCTTCTACGTTCTGGGTGAAAATCAGGTCTAATAGGCTCGGTGCATCTCCTCCTCTTTCCCTTGTGTCTTCCTTCACATGTTGTGTTAGGAAATTCCTGTCTATAACATCTACTAATTTTGCTCCCCACGTTTCGTCGCCTCCATGGAGATTCCTTGATTCCCAATTTATCTCTCCATGATTTAGGTCCCCATGATCAGCAGCTTCGCTCTCATTCTGTGGGCTAGTGTTGCTGCCTTCTGCAGTTCATCTATACATGCCTTGTTGTTGTCATCATACTCCTGCCTGGGTCTTCTACTGTTTGGTGGGGGATTGTAGATTACCAAGATCACAATCTTCCTTCCCATCTACTGTCAGAGTTCCATGTATGAAGCTTGTGCACTCATTGGTAACTCGATTTCCCAGGTCTTCAAACTTCCACTTCCGCTTTATTAGGAGTGCCACTCCCCCTCCCTGTCTCTGTGTCCTCTCTTTTCGTATCACCTGGTACCCTTCAGGAAAGATTGCATTTGAGATCATGTGTGTGCGTGTGTGTGTGTGTGTGTGTGTGTGTGTGTGTGTGTGTGTGTGTGTGTGTGTGTGTGTGTGTGTGTGTGTGTGTGTGTGTGTGTGTGTGTGTGTGTACTCACCTAATCACCTAATTGTACTCACCTAATTGTGCTTGCGGGGGTTGAGCTCTGGCTCTTTGGTCCCGCCTCTCAACCGTCAATCAACTGGTGTACAGATTCCTGAGCCTATTGGGCTCTATCATATCTACATTTGAAACTGTGTATGGAGTCAGCCTCCACCACATCACTTCCTAATGCATTCCATTTACTAACTACTCTGACACTGAAAAAGTTCTTTCTAACGTCTCTGTGGCTCATTTGGGTACTCAGCTTCCACCTGTGTCCCCTTGTTCGCGTCCCACCAGTGTTGAATAGTTCATCCTTGTTTACCCGGTCGATTCCCCTGAGGTTTTTGTAGGTTGTGATCATGTCCCCCCTTACTCTTCTGTCTTCCAGTGTCGTAAGGTGCATTTCCCGCAGCCTTTCCTCATAACTCATGCCTCTTAGTTCTGGGACTAGTCTAGTAGCATACCTTTGGACTTTTTCCAGCTTCGTCTTGTGCTTGACAAGGTACGGGCTCCATGCTGGGGCCGCATACTCCAGGATTGGTCTTACATATGTGGTGTACAAGATTCTGAATGATTCCTTACACAGGTTCCTGAACGCCGTTCTGATGTTAGCCAGCCTCGCATATGCCGCAGACGTTATTCTCTTTATGTGGGCTTCAGGAGACAGGTTTGGTGTGATATCAACTCCTAGATCTTTCTCTCTGTCTGTTTCATTAAGTACTTCATCTCCTATTCTGTATCCTGTGCCTGGCCTCCTGTTTCCACTGCCTAGTTTCATTACTTTGCATTTACTCGGGTTGAACTTCAACAGCCATTTGTTGGACCATTCACTCAGTCTATCCAGGTCATCTTGTAGTCTCCTACTATCATCCTCTGTTTCAATCCTCCTCATAATTTTTGCATCGTCGGCAAACATTGAGAGGAACGAATCTATACCCTCTGGGAGATCATTTACATATACCAGAAACAGTATAGGTCCAAGGACTGACCCCTGCGGGACTCCACTTGTGACGTCTCGCCAATCTGAGACCTCACCCCTCACACAGACTCGTTGTCTCCTGTTGCTTAGGTACTCCTCTATCCACCGGAGTACCTTCCCTCTCACTCCAGCCTGCATCTCCAACTTTCGCACTAGCCTCTTGTGTGGCACTGTATCAAAGGCTTTCTGACAATCCAAAAATATGCAGTCTGCCCACTCTTCTCTTTCTTGCCTTATTTTTGTTGCCTGGTCGTAGAATTCAAGTAACCCTGTGAGGCAGGACCTGCCATCCCTGAACCCATGTTGATGCTGTGTTACAAAGTTCCTTCGCTCCAGATGCTCCACTAGTTTTTTTCGCACAATCTTCTCCATCAGCTTGCATGGTATGCAGGTTAGGGACACTGGCCTGTAGTTCAGTGCCTCCTGTCTATCCCCTTTCTTGTATATCGGGACTACGTTAGCTGCTTTCCAAATATCTGGCAGTTCCCCTGTTGCCAGTGATTTGTTATACACTATGGAGAGTGGTAGGCTCAGTTCTCTTGCTCCTTCCTTTAGAACCCAAGGGGAGATTCCATCTGGGCCTATAGCCTTCGTCACGTCCAACTCTAGTAAACACTTCCTTACTTCCCCACTGGTAATCTCAAACTCTTCCAGTGGTTCCTGGTTAGCTATTCCCTCACTTACCTCTGGAATTTCTCCTTGCTCTAAGGTGAAGACCTCCTGGAATTTCTTATTCAATTCCTCACACACTTCCTTGTCATTTGTAGTGAATCCTTCCGCCCCTATCCTTAATCTCATAACCTGTTCCTTTACTGTTGTTTTTCTCCTAATGTGGCTATGCAACAATTTAGCCTGAGTCTTTGCCTTGCTTGCGATGTCATTTTCGTATTGTCTTTCTGCCTCTCTTCTCATCCTGACATATTCATTCCTGGCATTCTGGTATCTTTCTCTGCTCTCCAGTGTCCTGTTATTCCTATAGTTTCTCCATGCCCTTTTACTTTGCTGCTTAGCTAGCCTACATCTTTGATTAAACCATGGATTTCTCATCTTCATTTCTCTGTTTTCCTTTTGGACTAGGACAAACTTGTTTGCTGCGTCCCTGCACTTCTGCGTGATGTAATCCATCATATCTTGGGCCGTCTTTCCCCTGAGCTCTGTTTCCCATGCTATATCTGTTAGGAATTTTCTTATCCCCTCATAGTTTCCCTTTAGGTATGCTAACCTTTTGGTTTCGGTATCCCTCCTCGAGTTCAATAACCCTTCTTCAATCAAGTACTCAAACACCAGTACACTGTGGTCGCTCATTCCTACTGGGTCCTCAAAACCGATTTCTCTTATGTCGGAGTCGTTCAGAGTGAAGACTAGGTCGAGTCTCGCTGGTTCGTCATTGCCTCTCATCCTTGTGGGTTCTCCGACATGCTGGATTAAAAAGTTGCTTGTCACCACCTCCAATAGTTTGGCTCTCCACGTATCCTCGCCTCCATGCGGTTCCTTGTTCTCCCAGTGTGTGTGTGTGTGTGTGTGTGTGTGTGTGTGTGTGTGTGTGTGTGTGTGTGTGTGTGTGTGTGTGTGTACTCACCTAATTATGCTTGCGGGGGTTGAGCTCTGGCTTTTTGGTCCCGCCTCTCAACCGTCAATCAACAGGTGTACAGGTTCTTGAGCCTATTGGGCTCTATCATATCTACACTTGAAACTGTGTATCGAGTCAGCCTTCCCCACATCGCTTCCTAATGCATTCCATTTGTCAACCATTCTGACACTAAAAAAGTTCTTTCTAATATCTCTGTGGCTCATTTGGGCACTCAGTTTCCACCTGTGTCCCCTAGTGCGTGTGCCCCTTGTGTTAAACAGCCTGTCTTTATCAACCCTGTCGATTCCCTTGAGAATCTTGAATGTGGTGATCATGTCCCCCCTAACTCTTCTGTCTTCCAACGAAGTGAGGTATAATTCCTGTAGTCTCTCCTCGTAGCTCATACCTCTCAGCTCGGGTACTAGTCTTGTGGCAAACCTTTGAACCTTTTCCAGTTTAGTCTTATGCTTGACTAGATATGGACTCCATGCTGGAGCCGCATACTCCAGGATTGGTCTGACATATGTGGTATATAATGTACTGAAAGATTCCTTACACAAGTTTCTAAAGGCCGTTCTTATGTTAGCCAACCTGGCATATGCTGCTGATGTTATCCTCTTGAAACGAGCTTCAGGGGACAAGTCTGGCGTGATATCAACCCCCAGGTCTTTCTCTCTGACTCTTGAAGTATTTCATCTCCCAAATGGTACCTTGTGTCTGGTCTCCTATTATACTCACCTAATTGTGTGTGTGTGTGTGTGTGTGTGTGTGTGTGTGTGTGTGTGTGTGTGTGTGTGTGTGTGTGTGTGTGTGTGTGTGTACTCACCTAATTATACTCACCTAATTGTGCTTGCGGGGGTTGAGATCTGGCTCTTTGGTCCCGCCTCTCAACCGTCAATCAACTGATGTACAGACTCCTGAGCCTTTTGGGCTCTATCATATCTACATTTGAAACCGTGTATGCAGTCAGCCTCCACCACATCCCTGCCTAATGCATTCCATCTGGTAACTACTCTGGCACTGAAAAAGTTCTTTCTAATGTCCCTGTGGCTCATTTTGGTACTCTGTTTCCATCTGTTTCCCCTTGTTCGCGCACCACCCGTGCTAAAGAGTTTATCTTTATCTACCCTGTCAATTCCTCTGAGAATTTGGAGGTAGTGATCATGTCTCCCCCTTACTCTTCTCTCTTCTAGTGTCGTGAGGTGCATTTCTCGCAGCCTTTCTTCGTAACTCATGCCTCCTAGCTCTGGGACTAGCCTAGTGGCATATCTCGGAACTTTTTCAAGCTTCGCCTTGTGCTTGACAAGGTATGCGGCTCCAAGCTGGGGCCGCATACTCCAGGATTGGTCTTACATATGTGGTATACAAGGTTCTGAATGATTCCTTACACAGGTTCCTGAAGACAGTCCTGATGTTAGCCAGCCTCGCATACGCCGCAGATGTTATTCTTTTGATGTGGACTTCAGGAGATAGGGTTGGTGCGATGTCAACTCCTAGATCCTTCTCTCTGTCTGTTTCATGAAGGACTTCATCTCCCATTCTGTATCCTGTTTCTGGCCTCCTGTTTCCACTGCCTAGTTTCATTACCTTACATTTACTCGGGTTGAACTATAGTAGCCATTTGTTAGACCATTCATTCAGTCTGTCTAGGTCATCTTGTAGTCTCATACTGTCTTCCTCCGTCTTAATCCTCCTCATAATTTTTGCATCATCATCAAACAATGAGAGGAATGATTCTATACCATCTGGAAGATCATTTACATATATAAGAAGCAGTATGGGTCCAAGGACTGAACCCTGCGGGACTCCACTGGTGACGTCTCGCCAATCTGAGACCTCACCCCTCACAGTGACTCGCTGCCTTCTGTTACTTAGGTACTCCCTTATCCAATGGAATACCTTCTCTTTCACTCCTGTCTGCATCTCCAGCTTTCGCAAAAGTCTCTTGTGTGGCACTGTGTCAAAGGCTTTCTGGATATTCAAAAATATGCAGTCTGCCCACCCCTCTCTTTCTTGTCTGATTCTAGTTGCATGATCGTAGAATTCAATTAATCCTGTGAGGCATGACTGGCCATCCCTGAAACCATGATGGTGTTGTGACACAAGGTTTCTTCGCTCCAGATGTTCGACTAGTTTTTTCGCAAAACTTTCTCCATTTGCTTGCATGGTATGCAGGTTAGGGACACTGGCCTGTAGTTCAGTGCCTCCTGTCTATCCCCCTTCTTGTATATCGGGACTACTTTTGTTGCCTTCCAAATTTCTGGCAGTTTACCTGTTAACAGTAATTTGTTATACACTAAGGACAGTGGCAGGCACAGTGCTTCTGCTAGTTCCTTGAGTGTCCATGGAGATATTCCATCCGGCTTATACCCTTTGTCACATCGAACTCTAGCAAAAGCTTCCTTACATCTCCACTGGTAATCTCAAATTTCTCTAGTGGTGCCTGGTTAATTATTGCTTCTCTTATCTGTGAAACTTCTCCTTGCTCTAATGTGAAGACTTCCTGGAATTTCATAATGAGTTCCTCGCACACTTCTTTGTCGTTTGTAGTGAATATGTTTGCCTTATCCTCAGTTTCATTACCTGTTCCTTCACTGTTGTCTTTCTCCTGATGTGGCTGTGCAGCAATTTGGGCTGGGATTTAGCCTTGCTTGCTATGTCGTTTTCATATAGCTCTTTTGCCTCTCTTCTCACCCCTGACGTATTAATTCCTGGCTCTCTGGTATCCTTCTCTGCTCTCAAGTGTCTTGTTATTTCTATAGTTTCTCCACGCTCTTTTACTTTGTTGCTTAGCTAGCTTACATCACTGATTAAACCATGGGTTTCTCATCTGCATTTTATTTTTTACCTTTTGGGCCGGGATAAACTTTTCTCCTGCCTCCTTACATTTCAGTGTAATGTATTCCATCATGTCTTGGGCCGTCTTTCAATTAAGTTCTATTTCCCATGTTATATCCGTTAGGAATTTTCTTATCTCCTCGTAATTTCTCTTACAGAATGCTAGCCTTTTGCTTTCAGTTCCATTTCTCGAGTACTTTAGCCCTTCTTCGACCAGATACTCAAACATCAGTACACTGTGATCGCTCATTCCTACTGGGGCCTCGAAGTAAATTTCCCTTATGTCAGAATCATTCAGAGTGAAGACTAGGTCGAATCTCGCTGGTTCATCGTTTCACCCTCATCCTAGTGGGTTCCCTGACATGTTGGCTTAGAAAGGTTCTTGTCGCCACCTCCACTAGTTCGGCTCTCCATGCATCCTCTCCTCCATGCAGTTCCTTGTTCTCCCAGTCTATCCTTTTGTGATTGAAGTCCCCCATGATGACCAGATGGGATCGATTTCTACAGGCAGCGGAGGATGCCCTCTCAATTATGTTATTAACTGCCGTGTTGTTTCTGTCATGCTCTTGCCTGGGTCTTCTGTCATTTGGTGGAGGGTTATATATCACTGCTACTACTACTCTAGGTCCTCCCATCGTCATGATGCCTGTTATGTAGTCTCTAAACTTTTCACAGCCTGGGATAACCATCTCCTTGAAACTCCATTCCTTTCTCATGAGTAGGGAGACTCTGCCTCCTCCCCTACCTTCCCTCTCTTTCCTTAATACAGTGTAATCCTGGGGGAACACCGCAATTGTTATGATTCATGAGAGTTTTGTTTCCGTGATTCCAATTACATCTGGGTTTATGTCTTGTACTCTTTCCATAAGTTCACTTGCCTTGCCTGTAATCCCTCCTATGTTCGAGTACATCCCCATCAAGTTAACTCTTTTCTGTCCAGCCTCAGTTTCTCCTGCTTCCACTAGAGTCGGTAAATATGGAGGGTCTGGGATGGGGAGGAGGAAGGGGGGGGGGGTCCCTGGGTCGTGAGGGGAGCTGAGAGTGAGGGGGACCTGGGTTGTGAGGGGGCTGGGAGGATCTGGTTTGGAGAGGGGTAGGGACGAAGTGGGGGCTTGGAGAGGTGGGGGAGAAGGGAGGGCTTGGGGGGATGGGGAGAAGAGGCGGGCTTCGGGGGGGGGGAGGAGAAAGGAGAGCTTGGGGGAGAGGGGGGAGGAAAGACAGCAGGGAGAAAGACAGGTGGGAGAAGGAGGGAGGGCTTAGGGTGGTGGAAGAGTTTAGGGGCTGAGGCAGGAAGGGCTTCTATTGGGTGGGAGGTGTGTGTGTGTTTACTAGTTGTGTTTTTTGCGGGGGTTGAGCTTTGCTCTTTCGGCCCGCCTCTCAACTGTCAATCAACTGTTTACTAACTACTAACTTACTAACTACTTTTTTTTTTCCCCACACACCACACACACACACACCCCAGGAAGCAGCCCGTGACAGCTGACTAACTCCCAGGTACCTATTTACTGCTAGGTAACAGGGGCACTTAGGGTGAAAGAAACTTTGCCCATTTGTTTCTGCCTCGTGCGGGAATCGAACCCGCGCCACAGAATTACAAGTCCTGCGCGCTATCCACCAGGCTATGAGGCCCTTATGTGTGTGTGTGTGTGTGTGTGTGTGTTACGGCCCTATTGGGTCACAACTGGGTTCTTCTCTGGTATTATTAGAGTTTGGGTATCCGGCCCCAAGTTAGTAGTGGCTTTCAAGGGATGTGTTCCGTAACGCAAGTAAATTAAAGGGGTAAGGGATACTAATGCACTAATTTAAATATATTATTTAACCACCACCATAAATAAATAACAATCAGTCACACGAGGTTATAAACACTATAATGAACAGAATTGTCTTCCTCTGAAGACATAGGATGCTCCACGGTGCTCACGATGAGTAGCCCTGGTTCTCTTCTTCTGGCCCACGAAGAATCCTCCGATTCTCTCGGCGAATCTACCCTGGCCACAGGCCAGCCAAATCACAGTCCCACTGGGTGCACCGACATGGAGGCCTTCAACCACAAATCCAGCCTGTAGCTGGCAGGTTCCGATCAGCTCCGCTGTGTAGGCCACTCCACGACCGATACTAGGGTGGTGGGCCCTAGGCAGAAGCCTCGTGTGATTCCACAGATCACTCTCCTCACCACAGTGGCTAGCCTCTTCCACCAGCCAGCCCCCAGGTACGACGATTCCTGGTACTGCCACGTCACAGGCAGGCTAACACACTCAACAGTGTTTGTCCGGGGGAGGGGGACTCACAACTTCTGCAGCAAACACGTGGAGAGACTATGGCTGCCTTGGGTAGACTGATCCATCGTCCAATACAGCAGTCCAAGGTCGACTCTGTAATCAGACACGTCATCAGTACTGGTTACACTCTAGGGCACCTCACTTACAGGCTTAGACACAAACGTCCACCTATCCATTCCATAGATGGCGTTGCTGTCTAAGCGCCATCTCACCAGAGGTCAGCAGCGGCTATGTCACGAGCTGATTAAGACGGGAATCCAGCCCCTGTGGCCGGTATATCCCGTCCTCACTAGATGGCGTCGTCCATTTGGAGGGAGTTTCGGGAGCTGACCCACAGATGGCGTTGTCGTCACCGCTCCGTGCCCGGACGCTGGGCTCGGGTCCGTAACAGTGTGTGTGTGTGTGTGTGTGTGTGTATTCACCTATTTGTGCTTGCAGGATCGAGCATTGACTCTTGGATCCCGCCTTTCCAGCCATCGGTTGTTTACAGCAATGACTCCTGTCCCATTTCCCTATCATACCTAATTTTAAAAGTATGAATAGAGTTTGCTTCCACAACCTGTTCCCCAAATGCATTACATTTTTTCCACTACTCTCACGCTAAAAGAAAACTTCCTAACATCTCTGTGACTCATCTGAGTTTCCAGTTTCCACCCATGTCCCCTCGTTCTGTTATTATTACGTGTGAACATTTCATCTATTTCCACTTTGTCAATTCCCCTGAGTATTTTATATGTTCCTATCATGTCTCCTCTCTCCCTTCTTTTCTCTAGTGTCGTAAGGTTCAATTCCCTCAGACGCTCTTCATATCCCATCCCTCGTAAATCTGAGACAAGCCTTGTCGCAAACCTCTGAACCTTCTCCAGTTTCCTTATGTGTGTCTTCAGGTGGGGGCTCCATGATGGCGCGGCATACTCTAAGACTGGTCTCACGTAGGCAGTGTAAAGCGCCCTAAAAGCCTCCTCACTTAGGTTTCTGAATGAAGTTCTAATTTTCGCCAGTCTAGAGTATGCTGCTGTCGTTATCCTATTTATATGTGCCTCAGGAGTTAGAATAGGTGTCACATCCACTCCCAGGTCTCTTTCTCGAATCGTCACAGGTAGGCAGTTCTCCTTCATTGTGTACTGTCCCTTTGGTCGTCTATCACCTGATCCCATTTCCATAACTTTACATTTACTGGTGTTGAACTCCAGTAGCCATTTCCCTGACCATCTTTGCATCCTGTTTAAGTCCTCTTGGAGGATCCTACAATCCTCATCTGTCACAACTCTTCTCATTAATTTTGCCTCATCCGCAAACATTGACATGTATGATTCCACTCCTGTAAACATATCATTTACATAAATTAGAAAGAGGATTGGGCCCACACCGATCCTCTAGGTACTCCACTCGTTACTGTTCGCCAGTCCGACTTCTCGCCCCTTACCATTACCCTCTGGCTCCTTCCTCACCCATGCTAGGGCCTTTCCTCTTACTCCTGCCTGCCTCTCAAGTTTGTATAGCAGTCTCATGTGCGGTACTGTATCAAAGGCCTTTTGGCAGTCAAGAAATATGCAGTCTGCCTAGCCTTCTCTGTCCTGCCTTATCCTTGTTACTTTGACAGAATTTTAAAAGGTTTGTTAGGCATTATTTCCCTGTCCAGAACCCATGTTGGTGCTTGTTTACAAACCCAATGCTCTCCAGGTGCTCAACAAGTCTTAGCCTAATTATTCTTTCAAGTATTTTGCAGGGGATGCTTGTCAGTGATACGGGTCTGTAGTTAAGTGCCTCCTCCCTATCGCCTTTCTTGAAAATAGGTACGACATTTGCCTCCTTCCAGCAACTGGGCAATTCTCCCGACATAATTGTCGGTCGGCCGAGTGGTCAGCAAGCGGGACTTGTGATCCTGTGGTCCTGGGTTCGATCCCAGGCACTGGCGAAAAACAATGGGCAAAGTTTCTTTCACCCTATGCCCCAGTTACCTAGCAGTAAAATAGGTACCTGGGTGTTAGTCAGCTGTCACGGGCTGCTTCCTGGGGGTGGAGGCCTGGTCGAGGACTGAGCCGTGGGGACACTAAAAAAAAAAAAAAAGCCCCGAAATCATCTCAAGATAACCTCAAGATAATTGACTCATTAAAGATCTTAAAGATCATTGTCAGAGGCACGCTGAAAACCTGCGCTGCCTCGTTTAGTATCCACGTTGATACTTTGTCTGGTTGCGCTAGTTCTCGGGGGAGGGGACGGACGTGTCGTCGTCGCGCTCCGTTAAAACACTGGAATAAACCGGGCTTTTTTAGGATTACAACCATGGATTACGGCCCACAGTGTTAACCAAGTGCATAGTGACTCGTAGGAAAGTTGAATACAGAAATTAACAATGGAACTTTGAGTTAAATACGGATTAAACGTGGGACCACGTGGTGAGCCAGGGCCACCAGGCTCATGTGTACAGGCATAAGCGATATATATCAAATATAGCGAGCAGTGATACGTTGAACAGTGAAGTGGAACGTGGAACACAACTTATAAATTAGTGGATAGTGTTAGAGAATTGTACATGAAAAAGTATAAATGTAAAGTTGTGGAGGAGGCATCACACTAGGCTGTTTACACCACAGCCACGAGGCCTACACAGTGTAGGGGACGTCCCGCAGTAACAGTATACTCCCTCAGTGATAATATAATGGCAATATATACTCTAATACGGGAAAGTGGATCTAGGAACTAGTTATAGAGTAAGTGAATAACATTACAAGCCGGAAGAAAGTAGAAATTCCCTTAGGATATTACAGGCAAATAATCAGTGTATAAATCAAGTAACTGGCAACCGGTGGCATCCTGCCCCCGACCTGGGACAAACAACGGTCAACTAGACGGTCCCAAGAGGACCATATTTTCTCCACAAGGCGATAAGTACCCCCACACAAACTTGAACATATAAACATATGTAATATTATAAATATACTGTATACATATTATATGTATACAGTATACTGTATACATATTATATGTATACAGTATTATATACATATAATATTATAAATATATGCATATAATATTATAACAACACAAACCCAACATGGAGGCGTGTGGAGGCTGCTTTAAGTCACTTCGGAAGAGTGTTGTAGGCATTGTATGTAACATTTGTAACATAAGATTTCACCTGAGTTGTACAAGATTACCTACACAATATGCAAACCTTGAAGGTAACTACTGGATCTGTCAAAGTAACAGACAGATGTGGGAAAACATTACCAAACTAATGAATAACATTCCTGAAGTACACAGGCTACAATTCACACAAAAACTACCAGAAATATATGCAGAGTATATAAAGACAGCAACGAACTCTGAGCACAACCCAGGGACTGAGAATTTAGAGAGTCAAAGTAGCAATGTAGAAGGACATAGTGTCGAGGTTCACAAAAATGAAGGCAATATTGCAGCAGCAAACTGGTGATATGAATAAGGAGAGAAAAAATGAGAACACAAATGAGAAAGACGAAAGCAACAAGGAGAAATATAAGGGCAATACCGAGAATGAATGCAGAAACGAGAAAGTTGGAACAAAAAACACAGAGGTAGCCAAGTCGTGCACGGGTACAAACAAGAATAATACAATCACAGATGAAAATATTTACAGGTATTATGCAAAAGGACAGTGCAGATATGGACCCAGAGGCACGGAATGCTCATTCATGCGCCCACGGAAATGCCGAAACTGGTTAGGGAAAGGCAGATGTCGTTTTGATACAGAGTGTAGATATTTTCACCCTAAGCTATGCAAACTCTCAGTTAATGAGAGGAAATGCTACGATCTTCATTGCCCCGATTTCCACGTCAGAGGTACACAGTGCTATATAAGAGAGGAAGTCCAATATAATAGCCCTGAAATTTTTTTAGAGGCAGGCACAAACATAGGGAGAAACAGACAGGCAGAAACGTGGCAGGAGTACGGATGGAGACGGGGAAATGCCCAAGACTGGACTACGGTTCGTCATCAAGCCCACACATACTACACCCCCCAACTACACAGAGACTACCACACTCCCCAGTATCACTTCCAAAACTGGACAAACCATTGCCACAACAACACACCCTGGGTCAGGGTAGAGAGGAGGGAGAACTATCAAAACCTTCCAGAAGTGACACACAATATGGACAATCATTCATATTTGCAAACATTCAAGGTTTAAAGCCAAATTCAAGAAATAAAGTTAAGTTCATAAATGGCCTCCTATTAGAGTCAAACTGAATATTTTGGACATTCACGAAAACTCATACAAAAGATTACATGGATGGTGAATCTGGATTCCAAATTATAATTTATACAGATGTGATAGAAAAACTAGGTCAAATGGAGGAGTAGGTCTGTATATTAAAGAAGACCTGGTATGCACAGAACTACTAAACTCAACTAATGAGGTGGTAGAGGTACTTGGAATTAAGGTAGAGAAAATAAACCTAATTATTATTCTAATATATAAACCGCCAGATTCAACGGTTGATGAATTCACAGAGCAGATGCACAAAATAGAGAACATACTTGATAACATAGCAAACCCAGCTCCAGATATTATCTTCCTTGGAGATTTCAATTTACCGAGTCTAAGATGGAGAATGGCAAACACAAATATCATAGCAGGGAATGACCCGGGAAATAACCAACCACAGGTCAGAGAACGTTTGAGATTCTGTGATAAATTCTCGCTCAGTCAACAGATTACAGAACCAACTAGGAACGAAAACACACTAGACTTGTTATTCACAAACAATGATGAACTAATCAGAGACATCACAATCTCAGATACTTCATACTCGACCATAAGCTCATTGAAGTGCGAACTAGCATAAATAACGGTAGTAGGTCTAAGAGACCCAACAAGCGAGAAGGAATATTCAATCAATTCAATTTCAACAATAGGAGGATTGACTGGGAAAAAATAAATGTAGACCTTGCAACCATTCAATGGGAGACGGTCTTAAGCGACAAAACTCCCACACAGGGAATAGCTCAACTGACAGCTGAAGCTTACAAGGTCTGCTTGAAGCACGTGCCTGGGAGGAGGGGCAGAAAGAGGACCACTCTAGAAAGAGAACGCAGACGACTGTACAGAAGGAAAAAAATAACGGAAATGCTTCGGCAGACACAACTATCACAAGCAAGGAAAACAAGCCTAAGCAGGGAGATCGAAGAATTAGAACAAACGTTGAAGCGATCATATGAGTCTGAGGAAATGGAATTGGAACAGAACGCTATTATACAAGAGATAAGGAAAAATCCGAAATATTTTTTCACATACGCAAAATCAAAATCCAAAACCTCGACCAGTATTGGACCGTTAATTACAAATGAAGGTACGTACACAGAGGACAACAAATAGATTAGTGAAATTCTAAGAGGCCAATATGAGGCTATGTTTAGCACACCAATAAACAACATGAAAGTTGATGACCCAGACAGCTTCTTTATGAATGACATTCAAGCTGCAGATAATATAACGGATATTACCACAAACTCGGAAGACTTTGAAAGAGAAATTGACAATATGCCTATGCACTCAGCTCCTGGGCCTGACTCATGGAATTCAATATTCATAAAGAAATGTAAAGTACCATTAGCGAGAGCACTCAGCATTATTTGGAGAAAGAGCCTGGATACAGGGGAGATACCAGCAGCACTTAAATCTGCAGATATAGCTCCGTTGCACAAGGGGGGGAGTAAAGCCTTGGCAAAAAATTATAGGCCAGTTGCACTAACATCACACATAATAAAAGTGTTTGAAAGAGTGATTAGGAATCAAATTTCTAGTTTTATGGAAAACAATGAATTG
>NC_091197.1:20542050-20549550 GCF_040958095.1 Procambarus clarkii | reverse complement strand
TGATGAAGCACTAACACCACTATAGACACCACAGACTGGAGTTGATGAAGCACTAACACCACTATGGGCACCACAGACTGGAGTTGATGAAGCACTAACACCACTATGGGCACCACAGACTGGAGTTGATGAAGCACTAACACCACTATAGATACCACAGACTGGAGTTGATGAAGCACTAACGCCACTATGGACACCACAGACTGGAGTTGATGAAGCACTAACACCACTATAGACACCACAGACTGGAGTTGATGAAGCACTAACACCACTATGGACACCACAGACTGGAGTTGATGAAGCACTAACACCACTATAGACACCACAGACTGGAGTTGATGAAGCACTAACACCACTATGGGCACCACAGACTGGAGTTGATGAAGCACTAACACCACTATGGGCACCACAGACTGGAGTTGATGAAGCACTAACACCACTATAGACACCACAGACTGGAGTTGATGAAGCACTAACACCACTATGGACACCACAGACTGGAGTTGATGTATTTTGAAAGTCTGAACACAAGCGAAACTTTAGCACTCAACATAACACTAGAACATAAATGAAAAATATATCTTTACTTACTCATAATTCATAAACACATACACATAAATCTTAAAAAAAATGAAAAAATAAACTTGGTATCATTTTCAGGCAGAAACTCTGCCGGTCAAACCATTACTCTCCCTCCTGACGTTCCAAAGAAAATATTTAGTGCAACAATCTTGCCTCGAGTACAAATGGATTCCAAATAATTGATCCCAAGAAATGGAGAGGAGAGCTGCAATTAATTTTACCGGCTGCTGTTCCCCGTGTCTTAACGTGGTAAAACTGTTGTGTGTATCCTGGAGAGAAAGTGATCGTTCTTCTGTATACCTCGAGGGAAAGTGACCGTTCTTCTGTATACCTCAAGGGAAAGTGATCGTTCTTCTGTATACCTCGAGGGAAAGTGACCGTTCTTCTGTATACCTCGAGGGAAAGTGATCGTTCTTCTGTATACCTCGAGGGAAAGTGATCGTTCTTCTGTATACCTCGAGGGAAAGTGACCGTTCTTCTGTATACCTCGAGGGAAAGTGATCGTTCTTCTGTATACCTCGAGGGAAAGTGATCGTTCTTCTGTATACCTCGAGGGAAAGTGATCGTTCTTCTGTATACCTCGAGGGAAAGTGACCGTTCTTCTGTATACCTCGAGGGAAAGTGACCGTTCTTCTGTATACCTCGAGGGAAAGTGATCGTTCTTCTGTATACCTCGAGGGAAAGTGATCGTTCTTCTGTATACCTCGAGGGAAAGTGACCGTTCTTCTGCATACCTCGAGGGAAAGTGACCGTTCTTCTGTATACCTCGAGGGAAAGTGATCGTTCTCCCACGTCCATGGTGGAAAAGTGATCGTTCTTCTATAGTCATGGAGGGAAAGTGATCGTTCTTATGTGCCCCTTGAGGGAAATTGATCGTTCTCCCATGTCCCTGCAGGGAAAGTGATCGTTCTCCCTTAGCCCTGGAGGGAAAGTGATCAGTCTCCTGTGTCCATGCTCTTGAGAAAAAGTGATCGTTCTCCCATGTCCTAAGGGAGAAAGCGATTGCACTTCCAGTCCCATGATAAAAATGGACCGTTCTTCCATGTCCTAGGAGGAAAAGGACATCATTCTCACATGTCCCAGGAGGGGAAAGTGATCCTTCTCCCATGTCCCTTGATGGAAAGTGTTTGCTGTCATGTATCCCAGGAGAGAACACAATCGTTCCCCTATGTCCCAGAAGGGACAATATTCATCCTCCAAAGTCCCAGGAGGGAAAGTAATTATTAACTTATTTCTCACAAGGGAATGTAATTATTCTACCATGTTCCCAGGGGAGAACGTGATCACTCTCCCGTATCCTAAGTGGGCAAGTGATCGTTCTCTCATGTCCCTTGAGAGAAAGTGATCACTCTCCCATATCCGTCGAGGGAAAGTGATTGCTCTTTTGTGTCTCATGAGAGAAAGCAATCGGTCTCACATTTCCCAGTAGGCGAAAGTAATCGGTCTCCTATGTCCCAGGAGGGAAAATAATCATTCTCCCATGTCCCAGTAGGGGGAAGTAATCGTTCTTCTATGTCTTAGGATAGAAAGTAATTGTTCTCCCATGTACCAGGAGGGAACGTAATCGTTTAACTTTCCCAGGAGGGAAGGTAATCATTCTCCCATGTCCCTAGAGGAAAAGTCATCGTTCTCCCATGTCAAATGAGGGAATATAATTATTCTCCCATATCCCAAGAGAGAAATTAACTGCTCTCCCAAGTCTCAGGAGGGAAAGTAATAGTTTTCCCATGTCCCTTGTTGGAAAGTGATCGCTCTCCTATATTCTAAGAGGGAAAGTGATCATTCTCTTGGTCCCAAGAGGAAGTGATCACTCCCATGTTCCAAGAGGGAAAGTAATGTTCTCCTGGTCCTAAGAGGAAGTGATCATTCTCCCATGTCGCTTTAGGGAAAGTAATCACTCTCCCATGTTACAATTGGGAAAGTGATTGTTCTCTAGTATCCTAAGAGGGAAAGTGATCGTTCTCCAGGCTCCAGGAGAGAAAGTGATCAGGTAGTTTTGTTGTTTATTTATCTATTTATATATTTATTGCACAGGTGATTACAGGAACAGACGGCTTGTGACTTCTGTTAATAGGTTGAGAGCTTTCCCTTCTCATAGCTCATGGTAAGATTTACCCACTAGTTTACCCTGGAACACGACCCGTTGTTGTTAAGCCTGGTTGTTGACCAGTTGGTCAACAACCAGGCTTCCAATTACTGCTGGGTGAACAAGCAAACGGTTAAAGAATGGCGTTTAATTTATCCTCACTGGCCAGAACTCGAACCCAGGACTAAATCGCTCGCGAGGTGCGAAACAAGTATGTTACCACAACGCCACCATTGACTGTTAAAACAGTAATGATAGTTTAGATGTTACAGAGAAGATAGGCTAGTTTTGCTTTGAAAATTAAACCTTTGTTTCTATAGTGAGCTGAAATTATATTATATACCTGAGATTAACCTTAAAACAAAACCGCTTTCCCTCTAAAAATCCTACTCTTAACGACGTGGAATGTATTGATTACACAATTAAAAACTAGCTGAGCATTTTGCTGTGATTCGATATGAGGCTGAACAAAGATACAGGTAAAATGCAATTACAAGATCGGTGTTGAATCTTGTTGAATCGATGGACAGGTCATGTGATCTGTATGTGGAAAAACTTACCAGTGATTTAGTAATTTGATTTAAACTGTATTTGTTTTAATTTATTTTAAACTAGCAGTACCCAGCCACGCGTTGCTGAGCCTCAGCAACCTTCCCTGTCCCCCAGTCCTCCCTACCATTCCCTCTTCCTTCCCACCATTTCACACTCCCTTGTCCCTTTGTCCTCCACACCATTCTCCATTCCCCCATCCCCTCATCCCCACCATCCCAAACTCCCCCATCCCCTTGTCCTTCCCCTCCCTTGTCCCCTCGTCCTCCCCACCATCTCTCACTTCCGTCCCCTCGTCATCCCCACCATTCCCCACTCCCTCGTCCGATGACTTCCCAAATGGTCTGATGTTCCCATCAGAAAATTGGGAACATCAAGTGATCTGATGTTCCCCATCACTGAAATATAAGAAAAACAGTTAAAAATGAAACGAAAATATGAAAAAAATATAAAAATAAACTATACTCACGAAATGAACGGTTGGTAAACAACACAGCTCAATTCCAACACAATTTGCACAAAATAATTAAATAAAAATGAAAATAATTCAAAATCTATGAAAATTAAATTTATCAATGCAATCAGAAACATTGAAATGGAATTGTAACATATCTAGTATAGCATGTGTGTTGCTCTTACATGCAACAGATGGCGCTGTTTTTCAAGAAAAGCATAGTTTTACCTGTCACAGGTGTGGCATCTATACTTATACTTACGAAATGAACGGTATGTTAAACAACACAGCTCAATTCCAACACAATGTCACACAAAATAATTCACTAAAAAATAAAATAAATCGAAATCCATGAAAATATAATTTATCAATGCAATCGAATTGACAATTAAAATGAAATTTGTGATATATTTAGTATAGCGTGCATGTTGCCATTATCTGCAACAGATGGCCCTGTTTTTGAAAAATGCATGTTTTTACCTGTCACAGGGGTGGCATCTATATAGTAGGTATATAAAAAGACGCGCGTATTCGAATGCAACATTGTGTCAAAATTTCAAAGCAATCGGTGAAAAACGTTTGGAGACTACAGCGTGTGTTGCTCTGACGTCCAACAGATGGCGCTGTTTTTATAAAAAAGCATGTTTATTTCCTGTCACAGGTGAGGCATGAATATAGTAGATATATAAAAAGACGCGCCTATTCGAATTCAACGTTGTGTCAAAATTTCAAAGCAATCGGTAAAGAGGTTTCGAAGATTTCCCTCACATGTAAAACAAATGAAAAACAGTTTTTCAGAAAAAGCCTGTTTTTTTTACCGTCACAGATGTGATATCTATATAGTATGTATATAAAAACCTGCTCGGATGCGAATGGAACGTTGTGTGAAAATTTCAAAGCAATCGGTGAAGAACTTTCGGAGATTTCACCTGTTGCACTGGTCGAGGATAAGAATGCTGGCAATCCTAACTGTGTCGCCTTGCGAATACCTATACCCCCGAGTCTAACTGGGAGCGTTGCTTGGTCCCATTGGTCATCTTGCAGGGAGAGGTTTAACACTTTCACGGTTATTGACCTTAGGAGTGTGTCATATTCTGTTAATTTTGGGCTGTCGAAGGAGGGAGCACACCTTAGGAAATAGGTCAGTCTGGGCAAAGCCAGGCACCTTGTGAGAAGGTACAGAGCATCGTGGGCGTCCAAAGCCCCTATTCTTCCCTCCATCCTCCTCAGGTCGTTCAGCTTTTCTTCGAGGACTACCTCAATGGCGCTCGAGCCCAGAGGTGCCCCTAGCAGCACACTGTCGGTGGGAGCGATCACTTGGGCTCCTGGCAATATGGTTCGCACTGCATCTATGGTTGGTTGGCTAGATGAGATGATTTCACACTTTAATGGGTTTAGGGTGAGTCCTAACTCCTCTCCCTTAGATTTCACCAGCTGTAGATCTTCTAGCAGGGACTCCTGTGTCCCTGCCAGGGTGCCATCGTCCAGGAACCAGATGTTGAGTACTATTATTGAGTACTTATTGATTACTTGAGTACTATTATTGATTATATTGAGTACCACTATTATATATATATATATATATATATATATATATATATATATATATATATATATATATATATATATATATATGTATATATATATATTATATATATATATATTATGTATATGTATATATATATATATATATATATATATATATTATATATATATATATATATATATATATATATATATATATATTATGTATGTGTATATATATATATGTCGTACCTAATAGCCAGAACGCACTTCTCAGCCTACTATGCAAGGCCCGATTTGCCTAATAAGCCAAGTTTTCCTGAATAAATATATTTTTTCTAATTTTTTTCTTATGAAATGATAAAGCTACCCATTTCATTATGTATGAGGTCAATTTTTTTTTATTGGAGTTAAAATTAACGTAGATATATAACCGAACCTAACCAACCCTACCTAACCTAACCTAACCTATCTCTATCGGTTAGGTTAGGTTAGGTAGCAGAAAAAGTTAGGTTAGGTTAGGTTAGGTAGGTTAGGTAGTCGAAAAAACATTAATTCATGAAAACTTGGCTTATTAGGCAAATTGGGCCATGAATAGTTGGCTGAGAAGTGCGTTCTGGCTACTAGGTACGACATATATATATATATATATATATATATATATATATATATATATATATATATATATATATATATATATATATATATATATATATATATACATATATATATATATATATATATTAGTATATTTTGGTAGCAGTCTTTCCTGTAGACATATATTATTAAATATGACCGAAAAAGTAAGATTAATAATTCTAACACGAATTTTCTCAATCTTTCGTACACTTCTTTTCACTGTTGGAGGTAAATCAAAAATCAATTCTCCAAAATTCATTTTTATTTCTAGTCTGACGCGACACGAGCGCGTTTCGTAAAACTTATTACATTTTCAAAGACTTTAGTTTACAAATACACAACTGAATAGAACTTACGCATCTCCGATTTTATATCTACATTTGAGAGAGGTGGATGGGGTGAGGTGGCATTAATAGGGTATTAATTTCATCAACACAAGACAGAACAAGAGGTGGCATTAATAGGGTATTAATTTCATCAACACAAGACAGAACACGAAACAATGGGTATTGAATAAAAGTGATTGTAGAAAGCTTATTGGTCCATATTTCTTGATGCTTCTATATTGGAGCGGAGTCTTGAGGTGGGTAGAATATAGTTGTGCATTAATTGGCTGTTGATTGCTGGTGTTGACTTCTTGATGTGTAGTGCACTACACATCAACTGAACTCGTCTACCACGCGTCTCGTCTCTCTTGTCGCCAGGGATGCTTCGTGTGCAATGGCGTCTTCGCCCTCCCTCAACCCATCTCTCGCATTCACCACAGAAATTATTAATCACGGATAATTCTTTTCCGCGTAATTATGGATGTAATACGCTAATGAGAACTGGGTTGCAATTATAGGGTCTTAAATATAATCATATTCTCATTTAATGGTGTTAAACAAGAAATGGAGAATATGTTTATTCTCTCCATAGCAATCGTACGTAACAGATAAAACTGCTACTTGATAATAATTTCAGTTAATAACTCTCGGTTTTAGATTATCGGGAGTCATATTATGCGTAGGTAATTATTACTCGGAATACTGATAATTTTAGAGAACCACATTCAATTCTCTAACACATTGGTAATAAACGTGTTTAACTAGACATTATCTGACGCAATTTTGTTACTCGATTTCGTGAGAATTCTAGCACTAATGCGCAGATAAATTGTTAATTTATGTTGACACTACCGTTAGTGAAATTAGTAACTACTGTAGTTAGTATATAATGATGATAATGTATTATAATACAATAGTAATTTGTTAGTGTTGGAAATTTCCAACATGCTACACCTGTGACAGATAAAACTATACTTTTCTTGAAAAACGGCGCCATCTGTTGCATGTAAGAGCAACACACATGCTATAGTAAATATGTTACAATTCCATTTCAATGTTTCTGATTGCATTGATAAATAGAATTTTCATAAATTTTTATATATTTTCATTTTGATTTAATTATTTTTTGTGAATTGCCTTGGAATTGAGCTGTGTTGTTTACCAGACCGTTCATTTCGTGAGTATAGTTTATTTTTTTTATTTTTTCATATTTTCATTTTATTTTTTAACTGTTTTCTTATATTTCAGTGATGGGAACATCAGTTCACTTGATGTTCCCAATATTCTGATGGGAACATCAGACCATTTGGGAAGGCATCGGATGAGGGAGTGGGGGAATG
>NC_091197.1:20252050-20537050 GCF_040958095.1 Procambarus clarkii | reverse complement strand
TGGACTACCTAATTCACTTTTGGAGCAATTAAATGTTTCATTTGTTTTAGAAACTCAGTTTCACTTATTTAGTAGGATTTTCTTGCCCTTATTCTCTTACATTGAGTACCGGGTACAAGATTTCCTGCGATTTTGATTGACTAATCATTTACCATCTTAAAATTAACGTTAATTGTTAAAGATTAAAATTCCACAGGATAGTTACCAGTTGCCACGTTATCCTGTTTCTGACATTTACCATATCACAACTATATTCGTGTACATTTATTTGCTATCTTTCACCATGTTTCGTCTCCAAGCTTTTCGTAACGATCCAGCAGGTGAAATAGGAACCTTATGTCGTGCCAAGAGGACTGAATTATGCTAGTTGAGGAATTCTTGAGACGTGTTCCCCCTTCCGTCCGTTTATATTTAGCAGATAAAGAAGAAACCGACTACATCAAATGTGCGAAGTCGGCTGACACCTACAGCCTCATCCACCGGCTTACACCATCACCACCTCCCAGTAAGAAGTCTTGGTATAGTTATGACAAAGTAGGTACAGATCAAGCAAGCTCTAAATTGTATTGTAAGTATTGCAAACTCTATGGACATACCATAGATAGATGTGTGAAGGCTCAATACAAGAGCAATGAATCTACTAAACCCAAACAGACTCCTCCTAAGTCCGGTAAGCCTGTGATGAGTGTTGGTGTTCATGGTAATGATCTTTCTCTCTTCAGTAAACACCTATATCCTGGAACTGTCTCTACCAACGGTAAAGATTCGGAGGGACGTTTCAAATTGAAGATCTTGAGGGACACAGCGGCTCTTCAGTCCATTATATTGAAATCGGCTATGCCTAACGTCACCTACACTGGGGAAACCGTCCTTGTCACTGACCTCACTGCTACTACTCCGTATCCACTCGCCAGAGTCCACCTGGATTGTTCCTTCGTGACCGGTGAAGTCCATGTCGCCATCAGGCAAAAGCCTTTTCCCATGCCTGGAGTGCAACTTCTCCTGGGCAACGACTTGGCAGAAGATCTGCAACCGTCCAACCTGATCATCATGGACAAACCCCAGGTGTGTACCTCTGTAATGGATAATCCCATCTTTGAATATGTTCCAGCATAGGTTCAAGAAAGTGATAAAGTTTCTCCTCCGGTTTTGGTGACCACCCGTGCACAAGCTGCACGCCCGCAACCAGCTGACTCTACTGCTACCGCCGTCCCTCAAGACCCTCAGAATCTACCACCGAATCTTACCAGTTTGGAGTTCCGTAAGTTACAGAGGGAAGATCAATCATTAACACCATTATTCTTCCAGGCTGAGACTCAACCTGACACTATCCCTGGGTTCTTCCTAGAGAATCAGTTGCTCTACCGCAGATACAGACCCAGTAAGCTGAAGGAGGACGACGATTGGGCAAATGTCGAACAACTAGTGGTTCCCACCAGCCTACGGCCCGATATTCTACACCAGGCCCACGGAGCTCTTTCTCACTATGTTTTTTAACAAAACCTACCACGAAATCAGACAAGACTACTACTGGCCAGGTATGGTTAAGGACGTCAAAAGTTACGTGCAACAGTGTCATACATATCAGATGGCAGGTAAACCTAACATCTCTATTCCCCAGGCCCCATTGACTCCGATTCAGGCGCCTGCGGAACCTTTCCACAGACTCATCATAGACTGTGTTAGTCCTTTACCCCGGACCAGTTCTGGCAACGCCTATATACTAACTATCTTGTGTCCTACCACCAGATTCCCCATAGCAGTTCCAGGAAAGAAAATTACGGCTGCTACGGTGGTGAAACAACTAATGAAGATCTTCACCCAGTATGGATTTCCAAGAGAGGTTCAAAGTGACTGTGGCGCCAACTTCACCAGTGATGTCTTCAAGAAGACACTGGAAGAGTTCAACATCACACAGGTACTGTCCAGCCCCTATCATCCTGCTTCACAGGGTTCTCTTGAACGTAGTCATCAGACTATTAAAGCACTCCTAAAGAAATTTTGCAATGAAACCTTGAAGGACTGGGATAAACAACTTGACCTCATTATGTGCATTTTCAGAAGTCTCACCATTGAGTCTCTAGGAGTATCTCCTTATGAGATGCTCTACGGACGTAAGTGCCGTACTCCTCTCAAAGCTTTCAAGGACTCTCTACGTGATGCCACCTTCAGTGACCCTCAGAATGAGCCTCAGTTTCTTCAAAACTTAAAACACATTCTAGAGAGAGTACGTAAATTTGGTAATGACAATCTATTGAAAGCACAGGAGAGGATGAAGACTCATTTTGACCAACGCAGCAAACTAAGGAAATTTAAACCAGGAGACTTCAGTGTTGGCATATTTTCCTATCCCAGGTTCTCCATTGCAAAACAAATTTTCAGGACCTTACCGCATCAAGGAGTGCAGGAACAATCACAACTACGTTCTTGAAACTCCAGATAGGCGGCGGAAGACCCAGTTGTGCCACGTCAACCTCCTGAAGCAGTATCAAGGTACTCCCCCTACTGTGTTGGTATCATTATCCACCTTTAAAGGTCCATACCTCCACAGTGAGACCTTCCCTACTTCTTCTCCCGAAAGCACTAACACTGAGTCAGTGCCTTCCAACTCGGAAATCCTTAATAATCTTCATACCTATTTGCAGGACAGTAATAGTGCTCCTCTCATTAGAATCTTCAAGGAACATCAGAAGTTGTTCGGCGATGATCCACAGGAGTGTAATGTGGTTCAGCACGACATCCAGCTACTCCCTGACACCCGGCCGATTCGTCAACCTTTCTACAGAATCAGCCCGAGCAAAAAGGAAGTCATGCGTGCTGAGGAACAGTACCTCCTGGATCACGGGCTGGCCACCCCTTGTGAGTCCCCTTGGGCCTCACCCTGCATCTTGGTGCCGAAACCGCAAGATACGAACGCCTTCCCTTTGGACTATGTAATGCCTCGGCCACCTTCCAGTGAGCTGTCAACCGCGTCATCCAGAGCTTAGATAACACCTACGCCTACTTGGATGACATCGTTGTGGCAACCAACACCTGGAGCGAACATCTGCTCCAGCTGCAACGATTGTTTGCCAAGCTCTTGACAGCCGGCCTCACCATCAACTTGGGCAAGTCCACCTTTGCCAAAGGTAAAATGCGTTATCTTGGTCATGAGAGACGGAGTGGCAGCATAGCTCCGTTAAACATACATACCCAAGCCATCCAGCATTACCCACAGCCTACCACCAGGAAGCAGCTCCTGCGCTTCCTTGGTCTTGTTTCCTACTACCGTAGGTTTGTGAAGAATTTTAGTACGGTGGCGACACCTTTGATCACTTTAACCAGCCCAAAGCAACGGTATAATTGGACCATTCAGCAGACCATTGCTTTTGAACAACTTAAATTCCTGCTTTGTTCTAATCCTATTCTCGCCTCGCCAGATATCACGAAGCCTTTCATCCTCCATGTCGACGCCAGTGGTACCGGCATCGGGGGTGTCCTGATGCAACAACGAGGCGAGGATATTTTACCTGTTAGCTACTACAGCTACAAGATAAAACCACACCAGAAGAATTACAGCACGATCGAAAAGGAGCTACTCTCCATCGTCCTGAACTTGCAGCACTTTGAATCATACCTGCAAGGTGCTCGGTCTACCACCATCTACTCGGACCACAATCCCTTATGCTTCCTGCAGCAAGCCCAATTCAACAATCAACGGCTTCTACGATGGGCTTTATATCTGCAGAATTTCAACCTGGAGATCTTCAACATCAAAGGTTCTGACAACATCATAGCAGACGCCCTCTCCAGAGTTTATGAGGTAGAGACAGCTCCACCTACCACTCTACCACCTGAAGACATAACTTCACCCGTGAGTGCAGGCTTTGGGGGAGAGTTGTAACGATAATCTCTTTCAAGAGAGATTGAGCCTGCTCTTCTCTACATGAAGTTACGTATATTATACAAGAATAAGATGCTACCTTCAAGATACGTCTACCAGTAGCACAAAACGTTTTGACCAGGAGGCAAAACGTACCCAAGACTCACCCCCTACTCCATTCCTTCCATGCCGACTCATCATCAACCAGCCAACTACCCTTCCCAGCCTGCCTGCTTCTGATTGGTGACTCGCCGACTGCACACTGCATCTCAGCGCCCTCTACCTGAGTCGATGTCTGGGCTTGATCCAGCCATTGAAGTCAGAATATGCTTGTGCTCTCAAGCAGTGAACAACTAACTGATATATGCTGTATCAGGTGGATCTCTCATGCTAGCACCATATTCTCAGCACCTGATTATTTTTCACCTTTAACTTTATATTATTGTAGAGTAACTTCATCCCTATTATTCATTTATGTTATATTGTTTTTGACTTGTTTGTTTGCACTCTACATTGCCAAGGGATTGTCTTTGTTTATAATTTGTTTTCTATATTAATTAAAGTTTCATTGTTCATACTTTGTGTTTTGCGTGTCTTCCCTTACTTTACCACAGACAAACAGGCAAGCAGTCTATCTTTTTTTTTTGTAAGTATGACTAGGCATTGACACCTGCCATTGGAGGACTGCCGAACATCTACACTCCAACACTTTCTCGTCACAATATATATATATATATATATATATATATATATATATATATATATATATATATATATATATATATATATATATATATATATATATATATATATATATATATTATCAAGGTTCATCCCCTTCCATCCTGTGGTTGGGATTGCTCCCACGGGTCTTAGCCCCTCAGTTCCTGGCGCCACTGTCTGCCCCAGGGCTCCCCCAGTCTGCCAAGAGCTGGCCTTATACACCCCTAGCGAGTGGGAAGGTTCAAGCCTCCTATAACTCACCTGAACCTGCCCGTTCTGACACTGGGAGGTTCTCTCTTTAATATCTGGTCTGCTCTGAGGTCGCCAGCTTGATGTTTAGGTTTGTGTCCCAGCAACACGTCAGTGGTCTTATTGGTTATCTTAATCTAGGATGCAATATCACGTGCAGTGCAAGGTTTCATAAAATGATCTCACTCATAAATATAGCGCTAGAGAATGGAGGCTCATGTAAACTCATTAGTTAGTTTAAAATTTTACTAAAGAAAAGGTATATACATACATATAAATGGCAGCTAGGAATGTCTATAAGTGGATATCGTCCGCTGTCGGCAACACTCGTCATGACACGTCTCTGGCAACCTGGTCAGCTGACTGGATCCACCCTTCAGGCGGCAGGACACATCTCGCGCCTCTGGTCATACGATCAGCTGACAGCTCCAACTGTCAGGCGGTGTGACACACCCACACCTTTGGCAACGCAATCAGCTGGGGATTTCAGAGTTCGTTGCTGGCTCCTTGCAAACCAGCTACTACCTCCAGGATCACTAACATCACCGCATCAACACATTTATGATCCACCATCATCAAGCCTACATGAGCTCTTGGTTCCTAGCCTAACACTCTGTCACTTACACAATAAAATGATAAGTAGAAATGTTCACAATATATAAAATACCCTAGCTCACCTTGATCAAAAGGGGTAAAGGGAGGGGACAATTATCTACCTTACTTAATTCCAACCACGAAGTCGATTCGTCCTCTGTTGAGGGATGTTGAGGTTCCTGGTCCTGGCTTCTGGTCTCCTGACAATCAGTTCCCACACACACAGGTTCCTCCGTCGTGCTCGTGGTATCGCGTCCTCGCCATGCTCACTCCTGATAGGTACTGCCTTCCTCCTCTTCTCCGGGGTACTGGAAACAGGTACATCCGTCGTCGTCCTCCACTCTCACTGGCACTGTCGGCACCTCGCAGTCCAGTACAGCTTCCCCTCGCTTCACTTCCAGTAGATTTGGCCCGGCTGTAGCTTCTCGCTTGATATGTGTAACGTGGTCTGCTGGGCGTTCCAGACGTATCCAGCTCCAACGTTCGTCTGCTGCAGACTCTTGATAGAGCTCTTGGCTCTCTAATCCAGCCCGTCCTTGCTTCTGGGCACTCCACGGAAGTTGGATGGCCTCCCACACTGTCTGCAGTATCGAAGCAAAGCTTAAATCTACTGGTAAGGGCTCTCTAGATCCGGAGCTCACTCGATCGCGACTTCACTCTAGGGCGGCTCGTGACGTACTCTCTCCCACCCAACCGCCAGCCGCCCCAAGAGCCCTCCGCCTCGTGACGTCACACCGCCCGAGGGCTCTCGTCATTGGTCACTTCTGGCACGTGACCTCACCTGGTCAATCAGGTGCCGGAGATGTCACGACGTCTTGGCGAGATGGGGAGGGGAGAAGGTGAGATCCTCTCGTCCTCCCCACCATCTCATCTGAGATGGTGGGGAGGATGAGGGGATGGTGGAGTGGGGAATGATTAGGAGGACGAGGGGATGCTGGAGTGGGGAATGGAGGGGAGGACAAAGGGACGAAGGATGGGGAGAATAGTGGTGAGGATGAGGGGACGGGGAAAGGTTGCTGTGGCTCAGTAACGGACATGGGTTGCTGAGCCACAGCAACGTGTGACCGGGTACAGCTAGTCTATATAAATAAAAATGGAAATGTTTGTTTGTTCATAATCGCTAATCTCCGAAAGTTCTTCACCGATTGCTTTGAAATTTTCACACAACGTTCCATTCGCATTCGAGCAGGTTTTTATATACATATTATATAGATGTCACGTCTGTGACAGTAAAAAATAAAACATGCTTTTCCTGAAAAACTGTTTTACATGTGAGGGAAATCTTCGAAACCCCTTTACCGATTGCTTTGAAATTTGGACACAACGTTGCATTTGAATAGGCGTGTGTTTTTATATACCTACGATATACATGCCTCACCTGTGACAGGAAAAAAAACATGCTTTTTTTAAAAAACAGCGCCATCTGTTGAACATAAGAGCAATTCACGCTGTAATCTCCCAAAGTTCTTCAGCGATTGCTTTGAAATTCTGACACAACGTTTCATTCGAATATGTACATGTTTTTATATATTACTATACAGATGCCACACCTGTGACAGGTAAAAACATGTTTGTTTGTTTTTAAAGCGCCATCTGTTGCACGTAATAGCACCACACACGATATACTAAATATGTTATGAATTCCATTTCAATGCTTCCGATTACATTGATATATTGAATTTTCATTGATTTCAATTTATTTTCATTTTGATGAAATTATTTTTGTGTGACATTGTGTTAGAATTGAGCTGTGTTGTTTACCATACCATTCATTTCGTAAGTATAAGTATAAATGCCCCATCTGTGACAAGTAAAAATATTTTTTTTTTTTTTAAGAAACAGCGCAATCTGTTGCATGTAAGAGCGATATACACACTATCGATATAAATAAAAATGAAAATGTTTGTTTGTTCATAACCACTAATCTCCGAAAGTTCTTCACTAATTGCTTTGAAATTTTCACGCAACTTTCCATTCACATCCGAGCAGGTTTTTATTAGTTTTTACATACTATATAGATGTCACGTCTGTGACGGTAAAAAAAACATGCTTTTTCTGAAAAAAAAACTGTGTTTTCGTGTGTTTTTCAATTGAGGGAAATCTTCGAAACCTCTTTACCGATTGCTTTGAAATTTTGACTCAGTTGCATTCAAATATACATCTTTTTATATATCTACTATATGCATGCCTCACCTGTGACAGAAAAAATATGATTTTTTTTAAACAGTGCCATCTGTTGGATGTAAGATCAACACACGCTGTAATCTTCGAAAGTTCTTCACCGATTGCTTTAAAATTTTGACACAACATTGCATTCGAATAGGCACGTCTTTTTACGTACCTACTATATAGATGCCACACCTGGTAAACAGGTAAAAACATGCATTTTTGAAAAACAGCGCCATCTGTTGCACATAATAGCAACATGCACGCAATACTAAATATGTCACGAATTCCATTTCAATGTTTCCGATTGCATTGATAAATTTTGTCTTCATAGATTTTGATTTTTTTTTTTTAATTATTTTGTGTGACATTGTGTTGGAATTGAGCTGTGTTGTTTACCATACCATTCATTTCGTAAGTATAAGTACAGATGTAACACCTGTGACAGGTAAAACTATACTTTTCTTGAGAAGCGCAACAGCGCTATCTGTTGCATGTAAGAGCAACACACATACTATACTAAATATGTTACAATTACATTTCAATGTTTCTAATTGCATTGATAAATTTAATTTTCATAGATTTTGATTTATTTTCATTTTGATTTAATTATTTTGTGTGAATTGCATTGGAATTGAGCTGTGTTGTTTACCATATTGTTTATTTTGTGAGTATCCATTTATTTTTTTATTTTTTCATATTTTCATTTAATTTTTTAACTTTTTCTTATATTTCAGTGATGGGAACATCAGATCACTTGATGTTCCCAATTTTCTGTTGGGAACATCTGATCATTTGGGAATGCATCTGATGAAGGAGTGGGGAATAGTGGGCAGGACGAGAGGATGGGAATGGGGGAAGATGGGGAGGATGAGTGGACAGGGAGAAGGGGTAATGGTGGGGAGGACGAGGGGATGGGGGAGTTGGGGACGACGGGACAGGGGAATGGAGAATCGTCGGGAGGAAAAGGGAACAGGAGTGTGGGGGATGGTGGGGAGGACGAAGAGACGGGGAAAGAGATGAATGGTAGAGAGGACGGGTGGAGTGGGAGAGAGTGAGGAAGACAAGGGAACGGTGAAGTGGGGAATGGTTAGGAGGACGTGGGGATGATGGAGTTGGGGATGGTGGGGAGGACAAAGGGACGGGGGAGGGGGGAAATGGTGAGGAGGACGAAGGGACGGGGGGTGTGATGAATGGTTGGGAGAATGAGAGGATGGGGAAGGGAGGGGGGGGGGAATGGTAAGGAGGACTGGGAGAGACGGGAAGGTTGTTGTGGGTCAGCAACGAACATGCGTTGCTGAGCCACAGCAACGCGTGGCCGGGTACAGCTAGAATTATATATAAACCGAGAGAGCCAGAATAGATAATTGATAAAAAATCCTTTTATTTCTTAAGAATGCTATAATCAGGGACATACGTTCTCGGCAATATTCGTATTTCCACAAGGAGATGTTAGCGTTTCGTTATACAGAATACGTAAATTCCAGTTTATTTGTACAATAACGAGTCCCTTGGCAGATATGGCTCCTGGTGCATGACACGCTGCAGTAGCTGGTGTTGCGTGCTGCTAATGTGCTCCGTGCTGTCCTCTGGTTATTTACTCCTACAAATTGCCACAGCTTGCTGCCTTCTTTTGATAATTACTTACAACATTCACTGCGGCTGAGCCTGATGCTGGGACCTTATTGTTGGTCTTGACCTTACCATAGATGGAGTGAGAGTAGCACATAGCGTCACTCTCTCGCCCGCGCACACACAGCAGATACAGGCAGTGATGTGGTGGAGGCTGACTCCATACACAGTTTCAGATGTAGATATGATAGACCACAGTAGGCTCAGGAATCTGTACACCTGTTGATTAACAATTGAGAGGCGGGACCAAAGAGCCAGAGCTCAACCCATGCAAGCATAACTAATTGGAGTTCACACACGCGCGCACGCACGCACGCACGCGCGCGTGCGCACAACTAGTCCATACACAAATAACTTTTGTGTTATTACAGTTATTGTAATACTCTTGTTATTAGAGGCCGTTCACCGGGCAAGTTCTTGCTAATTGTCTTAATTTTATTTAGTCAATATTATTGGACATTTCGTAGCAATTATGAATTAAAATTCGTGTGAAAAAAATTCAGTAGGTATTAATTAAAATGGTATCTGGGATAACAATAACTGAAACAGGCTTTACATTAACTTTTCTTTGACCTAAATAAGCAATAAAAGGCATAATATAATTATTAATAGGCCTAACTCGGTACATTTTTAATAGTACAAAACATAATTCGTAGTATATACATGTACTAAAGTAAGTCTAAGAGAAGTTACCTTTGGTTGTTGACTTTTTCAGATAAGTCCCTCTACATAGTTAATAATAACAAACACGAACCTTTTATTTTACACGCAAAGACCAATATTTTGTACTACCATCAATTAAGCAGCCATACTGCCTCCCAGTGTTAGATAACAGTGTTGGGATGACTCCATCAGATCTCTGCAGGAAGACCTGCCCTCATCTCTAGGCTTCCCTGGGGGTAATAGACCTGCCCTCATCTATAGGCTTCCCTGGGAGTAATAGACCTGTCCTCATCCCTAGGCTTCCCTGGGGGTAATAGACCTACCCTCATCTCTAGGCTTCCCTGGGGGTAATAGACCTGCCCTCATCTATAGGCTTCCCTGGGGGTAATAGACCTGTCCTCATCCCTAGGCTTCCCTGGGGGGTAATAGACCTGCCCTCATCCCTAGGCTTCCCTGGGTGTAATATCTTGAGGCCACACACCAGAAAAAGATGCATCGGACCTTTTACCAAAAGTTCACAAACTCGAAGGAAGAAAGAAGTGTTTGAAACACTTTTTAGACCCGTGACCATGATCAAGTAGCCTCGCTCCTCTTAACTTTATCAGTTAAATTAAGTAGTTTTACTTTTTACTTTCAGATATTAGCGGCAGGTGTCGGTGTAATATATATAATATATATATATATATGCAATTGACGATCACAAAACACTGATCATTTTATGCGGAAAATCCACAGAGAAATATGAAATGAGGTGAACGTTTCGGCTTTGTTAAAGCCTTTGTCAACACCAGACTGACTAAGAAGGGAGAAGGGGGGAAGATATATAGGCCGACACCTGACCACCCCATCCCAAGGGTTGGCCAGGTGTAATTAACCAAAAACAGGTATAGCTTAGCTTAGAATGGTCAAAGAGGATTAAGTGGTCAGAGAATAAGGATGAAAGATTAAAGAAAAGCCTCATGAACACACAATATATGAATATACAATTATAATGAGACATTGTAAGCCATTCTATCAGAGTTGTTTCTTAAACTGTTGTGCAATATTATAACTTAAAAATGGATCAAGTTTGTACATTCCAGTACTAACATTAAGAAGATTTGGCCACTGACTGATTAGAGCAGACTCAATCAAATTAAGACTTTAATTGACTTTAAATTAAGACAAATTAACAGTTTAAGAAACAACTCTGATAGAGAGGCTTACAATGTCTCATTATAATTGTATATTCATATATTGTGTGTTCATGAGGCTTTTCTTTAATCTTTCATCCTTATTCTCTGACCACTTAATCCTCTTTGACCATTCTAAGCTAAGCTATACCTGTTTTTGGTTAATTACACCTGGCCAACCCTTGGGATGGGGTGGTCAGGTGTCGGCCTATATATCTTCCCCCCTTCTCCCTTCTTAGTCAGTCTGGTGTTGACAAAGGCTTTAACAAAGCCGAAACGTTCACCTCATTTCATATTTCTCTGTGGATTTTCCGCATATATATATATATATATATATATATATATATATATATATATATATATATATATATATATCTATATATATATATATATATATATATATATATATATATATATATATATATATATATATATTAGTATATTTTGGTAGCAGTCTTTCCTGTAGACATATATTATTAAATATGACCGAAAAAGTAAGATTAATAATTCTAACACGAATTTTCTCAATCTTTCGTACATTTCTTTTCACTGTTGGTGGTAATTCAAAAATCAATTCTCCAAAATTCATTTTTATTTGTAGTCTGACGCGACACTTGAGCGCGTTTCGTAAAACTTATTACATATTCAAAGACTTTAGTTACACAACTGAATAGAACTTACACATCTCCGATTTGTTTATATCTACATTTGAGTGAGGTGGATGGGGTGAGGTGGTATTTAATAGGGTATTAAATTCATCAACACTAGACAAAACACGATACAATGGGTATTGAATAGAAGTGATTGTAGAAAGCCTATTGGTCCATATTTCTTGATGCTTCTATATTGGAGCAGAGTCTTGAGGTGGGTAGAATATAGTTGTGCATTAATTGGCTGTTGATTGCTGGTGTTGACTTTTTGATGTGTAGTGCCTCGCAAACGTCAAGCCGTCTGCTATCGCTGTATCTATCGATGATTTCTGTGTTGTTTACTAGGATTTCTCTGGCGATGGTTTGGTTGTGGGAAGAGATTATATGTTCCTTAATGGAGCCCTGTTGCTTATGCATCGTTAAACGCCTAGAAAGAGATGTTGTTGTCTTGCCTATATACTGGGTTTTTTGGAGCTTACAATCCCCAAGAGGGCATTTAAAGGCATAGACGACGTTGGTCTCTTTTAAAGCGTTCTGCTTTGTGTCTGGAGAGTTTCTCATGAGTAGGCTGGCCGTTTTTCTGGTTTTATAGTAAATCGTCAGTTGTATCCTCTGATTTTTGTCTGTAGGGATAACGTTTCTATTTACAATATCTTTCAGGACCCTTTCCTCCGTTTTATGAGCTGTGGAAAAGAAGTTCCTGTAAAATAGTCTAATAGGGGGTATAGTTGTTGTGTTAGTTGTCTCTTCAGAGGTTCTCTTCAGATGTAATAAGTTTTACGAAACGCGCTCAAGTGTCGCGTCAGACTGGAAATAAAAATGAATTTTGGAGAATTGATTTTTGAATTACCACCAGCAGTGAAAAGAAATGTACGAAAGATTGAGAAACTTCGTGTTAGAATTATTAATCTTACTAAAGGAATTTGTTGACTTACTGCGGGGCACACGGGCCACAGGGATAAGAGCCTCGTTGGACGTAGAATCACTGTTCACCAACGTACCTGTGGACGAGACAATCGGGATGATAGCCGACAGAGTGTATCGTGATCCAGCCTGTACTCCTCTTGACATACCAGAAAATATGCTAAGGAAACTACTCCAAGCTTGTACTAAAGAGGCACCCTTCTTGAGCCCGGATGGGCACATGTATAAGCAAGTAGATGGGGTCGCCATGGGTTCTCCCCTAGGTGTCCTGTTTGCAAACTTCTACATGTGTACCATCGAGCAAAAAGTCTTAGTCGACATGAACTTGAAACCGGCCATATACTGCAGGTATGTTGACGACATTTTTACACAGGTACCTGATGTCAGACATCTGCAGGAGCTGAAGGAGGCATTCGAGCAGAGTTCCGTGCTGCGTTTCACTTACGAGATGGAAAAGGATGGGAAGCTGCCCTTTCTAGATGTAACAGTCATGGAAAAGAGCGGAGGTTTCCACACTGCAGTCTACACTAAGGAAACGAACATAGTAATGTGCCTAAATGCCAACAGCGACTGCCCAGACAGGTACAAGAGGAGTGTTGTTAACGCATATGTCGACCGCGCTCTCAGCCACAGCTCAGAATGGAAGCAAGTCGACGAAGAACTCTGTAGGGTAAGGCAGGTCCTAGTCAACAACGGCTTCTCCAATGGTTTCGTCGAAGACATCATAAGAAGGAAAGTGAAACGCCATGCAACCTCTGAAGAGACAACTAACACAACACCTATACCCCCTATTAGACTGCAACTTCAGGAACAGGAACTTACAGGAACTTCTTTTCCACAGCTCATAAAACGGAGGAAAGGGTCCTGAAAGATATTGTTAATAGAAACGTTATCCCTACAGACAAAAATCAGAGGATACAACTGACGATTTACTATAAAAAAAGAAAAACGGCCAGCCTACTCATGAGAAACTCTCCAGACACAAAGCAGAACGCTTTAAAAGAGACCAACGTCGTCTATGCCTTCAAATGCCCTCTTGGGGACTGTAAGCTCCAAAAAACCCAGTATATAGGCAAGACAACAACATCTCTTTCTAGGCGTTTAACGATGCATAAGCAACAGGGCTCCATTAAGGAACATATAATCTCTTCCCACAACCAAACCATCGCCAGAGAAATCCTAGTAAACAACACAGAAATCATCGATAGATACAGCGATAGCAGGCGGCTTGACTTTTGCGAGGCACCTAACATTAAGAAGTCAACACCAGCAATCAACAGCCATAAGAAGTCAACACCAGCAATCAACAGCCAATTAATGCACAACTATATTCTACCCACCTCAAGACTCCGCTCCAATATAGAAGCATCAAGAAATATGGACCAATAGGCTTTCTACAATCACTTCCATTCAATACCCATTGTTTCGTGTTCTGTCTTGTGTTGATGAAATAATACCCTATTAATACCACCTCACCCCATCCACCTCACTCAAATGTAGATATAAAAAAATCGGAGATGTGTAAGTTCTATTCAGTTGTGTATGTGTAAACTAAAGTCTTTGAAAATGTAATAAGTTTTACGAAACGCGCTCAAGTGTCGCGTCAGACTAGAAATAAAAATGAATTTTGGAGAATTGATTTTTGAATTACCACCAACAGTGAAAAGAAATGTACGAAAGATTGAGAAAATTCGTGTTAGAATTATTAATCTTACTTTTTCGGTCATATTTAATAATAATAATATATATATATATAAATATATATATATATATATATATATATATATATATATATATATATATATATATATATATATATATATATATATATATATATATAAATATATATATATTTTTTTTTTTTTACACGCGTGAGCCATAGCTCAATAAGAACTCTAAACGACCCGGCCAGGATTCGAACCCATGACGCAAAGGATCACGCCCCAGACTCACACTGTACTGTGACCACCTGCCCAGTAACACTGTCGACTGACACTTCATAACACAGATGATTGACACTTCTTAACAGTCGACTGGCCAATTCATAATAATCCACTGGACACTTCATAACAGTGACTGACACTCCATAACAGTGACTTCTTAGTGAGATTGTAAGAGGCCAGTATGAGGCTATGTTTAGCAGTTGACAGCAACATGACTGTTAAAGATCCGGACAACTTCTTTATGAATGACATCCAAGCCGCAGAAAATATCACTAATATTAACACGAACTCGGAAGACTTGGAAAGATAACTTACCAACATGCACACAGCCGCTGGTCCTGACTCATGGCCAGGACCAGGAGCTGTTCATAAATAAATGTAAAGTACCAGTAGCGCGAGCGCTCAGTGTAATATGGAGAAAGAGCCAAGATACAGGAGAGATACCAGCAGCACTTAATCAGCAGATATAGCTCCTCTGCACAAAGGAGGTAGTAATGCTTCTGCAATTTGTTTTTAGATAAATTGCATTAAAATCACACATAATAAAAGTTTTTGAAAGAATGATTAGATATCAAATTTCTAGTTTTATGCAAAATAATGAACTACACAACCCAGGATAACATGGATTTAGAGCGGGAAGATCCTGTCTGTCACAGTTACTCAACTACTATGACAAAATCACAGAAGGTTTAGAAAAAAAGCAAAATGCAGATGTGAGGACCAGTGTGGAGTAGAGGTGCCATAGGCACAATCAGGGAGCACTGTCTTAACATCAGAGGTCCACAGCTGGTCAACACCCTCCCAGCAAGAAACATACACACACTTTGAAAATGAGATCAAAAGGAATAACGGGTAAAGTGGTGCGTTGGATTTGAAACTTTCTGTCAAACAGAATGCAGAGAGTGACGGTCAATCAAATAAGATCAAGCCCAAGTGCAGTGAAAAGCTCTGTACCCCAGGGCACAGTCCTTTCACCGCTGCTATTTCTCATTCTAATCACGGATATAGACAAAAATACTAGTCACAGCTAAGTGTCATCCTTTGCAGATCATACAAAAATCAGCATGAAAATTTCTTTTGTAGAAGTCACTGAAAAACTGCAGCCAGATATTAAAAAGGTCTTCGACTGGGCAACTGAAAATAACATGATGTTTAAGGTGACAAGTTCCAGGTACTTACGTATGGTGGAAACGAGGAAGCTAAACGAAACACAGGGTACAGGACGAAATCAGACACAATCAAAGAAGGAAAGCAACATGTAAAAGATCTGGCAATTATGATGTCTGACGACCTGACATTTAGTGAACATAACTGAGCAAATATTGCGGCGGCCAGGAAAATGATAGGATGGATTATGAGAACGATCAAATCCAGAGACCCCACAACAATGATAATACTATTTAAATCACTGGTGCTGTCCCGTCTTGAGTATTGCTAGGTACTCACTTTCCCTTTTAGATCAGGAGAGATATCTGAATTAGAGGGAATATATAGAACATATACGGCACGAATAGATACGATAAAACATCTAAATTATTGGGACTGTTTCAAAGCTCTCAAAATGTACTCTCGGAAAGGCGACGAGAGAGGTATCAAATAATATATAACATGGAAGATACTTGAAGGCCAGGTCCTAAATACGCACACAGTTGAATAACAACATACTGGAGCGAAAGGTACGCAAGAAAATGCGGAATAGAACCAGTGAGGAGTAGAGGTGCCATAGGCACAATCAGAGAGCACTGTCTGAACATCAGAGGTCCTCAGCTTTTCAACACCCTCCCAGCAAGCATTAGAAATATTGCTGGAACAAAGGTGGATGTATTCAAGGGGCACTTAGATAAGTTCTTGCAAGAAGTGCCGGACCAACCAGGCTGTAGTGGATATGTGGGCCTGCGGGCCGCTCCATGCAACAGCCTGTTGGACCAAGTAATCACAAGTGACCCTGGCCTCAGGCCGGGCTCCGGGAGTAGAAGAACTCCCTGGACCCACGCCAGGTCCAGGTAACAGTCGACTGACTAGGACTCATGACTGCTGTCCATGTATTTACTCAAAACTCACAACTAGGAAGAGTTTCTCCTGTTTCCGCAAATGAACAGAATAATCAGAGTGAAGTAATCAGAGTGGAGTAATTAGAGTGGAGTAATTAGAGTGGAAAGAGGCGAAACTCTTCCCAGTTGTGAGTTTTGAGTAAACACATCGACAGCAGAGCTTTGGCAGTACCAGTACTCTGGCCCTGTGCCCTGGAGAGGTCACTCCACACCGACAACCAGAGTGCAACTCCAGAGTCTCCTGACACTGATAGATGCCTATTACGTACCTACTAATCTGAGTGGAGTAATTGGAGTGAGGTAATCAGAATGGAGCAATCAGAGTGAAGCAATCAGAGTGAAGTAATCATAGTGAAGTAATCACAGTGAAGCAATCAGAGTGAAGTAATCAGAGTGGAGTAATTAGAGTGAAGCAATCAGAGTGAAGTAATCACAGTGAAGCAATCAGAGTGAAGTAATCACAGTGAAGCAATCAGAGTGAAGAAATCAGAGTGAAGTAATCAGAGTGAAGCAATCAGAGTGAAGTAATCAGAGTGAAGCAATCAGAGTGAAGTAATCAGAGTGAAGCAATCAGAGTGAAGTAATCAGAGTGAAGCAATCAGAGTGAAGTAATCAGAGTGAAGCAATCAGAGTGAAGTAATCAGAGTGAAGCAATCAGAGTGAAGTAATCAGAGTGAAGCAATCAGAGTGAAGTAATCAGAGTGAAGCAATCAGAGTGAAGAAATCAGAGTGAAGTAATCAGAATGGAGTAATCACAATGGAGTAATCAGAGTGCAGCAATCAGAGTGCAGCAATCAGAGTGCAGCAATCAGAGTGGCGACAAACAGCGTGTCAAAATATAATTCCTGGTGTTTTTCTCTCGTCATTTTCTTTATTCTTTGTGGGAAGGGAAGGAGAGGGGGAGACTCGGGTCGTAAGATGCTACAAAACATGGCCCATAAGGCTCGTTTATATCGAAAACTTTCGAAGTATTTTCGACCTTACGACCACTCCTTCACCATTCCTTGTCACTCTGAGGGGAGAAAATCAATCTAACTAATGAGTGACGTCACGCACTCTGAGCATAACACCCTCTTGTCCCTAATTATTCTTAAGGTACTGAGCTGGGTAGTCTGGTCTGCACGCAACTCCCAGCCTTACTCTTCCTGCTCATAGAGGTGAGTGTTTCAGCTTGGCTACCAAGATTCTTTCATCTTAAGTTTTGCTCACATTTTGTCTGCAAAATATGACAGTGTGCTTTATGCACAGACGTGCGCATGTACGCACTAGTGTGCACACGCACTAGTGTGCACACGCACTAGTGTGCACACGCACTAGTGTGCACACGCACTAGTGTGCACACGCACTAGTGTGCACACACACTAGTGTGCACACACACTAGTGTGCACACACACTAGTGTGCACATGCACTACTGTGCACACACACTAGTGTGCACATGCACTACTGTGCACATGCACTACTGTGCACATGCACTATTGTGCACATGCACTAGTGTGCACATGCACTTGTGTGTACACATATGTATGTCCTCATTAATGACTTAGTGAAACAGAAGTGCTATTAGAAGTAAGGAGACAGGTAGTGACACTAGACATGCTGAAAGCCAAAGCCATATAAGCAGGATATCCGCGTCAGTACTGAAGGAGTCAGCTGGAGCCCTGATGTAGTCCCTCAGCACTAATATTCTGCCCCTCGCTGAACTACCAGGCTCTGGGGAAAGAGTTAACGTGTTGCCTAATTACATCCACAAGCGGTGGAGACCAGAACCACTGGACTTGTCACTAACAAGCATCCCATGTAAGATATTAAGGTGAGTGGCAAAAAGGGTCTTGACGAAAGCATTACACTGACGAATTTCACCGAACAAAAATCTTGTTAAAAAACTAATTTAAGTTTTAGGATAAAATGAGAGAAAGTGTTTGAGAGATCCACGCAAGAGACTCACACACGAGGAGCAGGCGGTGGTATGAGGGTAGGAGAGTACCTCCCAGGGAGGAAACAGAGAGTCACAATAGGCTGGTGTATCAGGGGGTAGAAGTGGGTAAGAAAGTAACTCACAAGAAGGAAACAATGGTCACAATAAGAACGGAGAGGGATACTTGGGCCGCTCCTGTTAACAGTATAATATAGCAATGGCAACAGTAAAGTAGACAACGGTAGAGTGCGGAGAGCTTCCACAGGTGTGACAACAGTGTACCCATCAGGGGCCACTGTGTCACCCACAGGTGTGACAACAGTGACCATCAGGGCCACACACTCACCCACAGACACCCCTCAGGTAACAGTTAAAGGTTCAGGTGGTGCTGTGAGGGTTCCCTGTTGACTGTGGGAGAGGAGCGTCGTGTACTCGCCTAATTGTGCTTGGGGGGTTGAGCTCTGCCTCTTTGGTCCCGCCTCTCAACCGTCAATCAACAGATGTACAGATTCCTGAGCCTATTGGGCTCTATCATATCTACACTTGAAACTGTGTATGGAGTCAGCCTCCACCACATCACTTCCTAATGCATTCCATTTGTCAACCACTCTGACACTAAAAAAGTTCTTTCTAATATCTCCGTGGCTCATTTGGGCACTCAGTTTCCACCTGTATTCACCTAGTTGTATTCGCCCAGTTGTGTTTGCGGGGGTTGAACTTTGCTCTTTCGGCCCGCCTCTCAACTGTGTCCCCTAGTGCGTGTGCTCCTTGTGTAAAATAGCCTGTCTTTATCTACCCTATCGATTCCCTTCAGAATCTTGAATGTGGTGATCATGTCCCCCTAACACTTTCTTCGATCGGAGTGAGGTTTAATTCCCGTAGTCTCTCCTCGTAGCTCATACCTATCAGTTCGGGTACTAGTCTGGTGGCAAACCTTTGAACCTTTTCCAGTTTAGTCTTATCATTGACTAGATATGGACTCCATGCTGGGGCTGCATACTCCAGGATTGGCCTGACATATGTGGTATACAAAGTTCTGAATGATTCCTTACACAAGTTTCTGAATGCCGTTCTTATGTTGGCCAGCCTGGCAAATGCCTCTGATTTATTTTTTTTTAAATTTTGCCCCGAGGGGCGAGTTTATTGGGCAGCGCCACTCATCTTGTGAGTGGACACACCGCCATAGTGACAGTATTGGGCAGCGCCACTCATCTTGTGAGTGGACACACCGCCATAGTGACAGTATTGGGCAGCGCCACTCATCTTGTGAGTGGACACACCGCCATAGTGACAGTATTGGGCAGCGCCACTCATCTTGTGAGTGGACACACCGCCATAGTGACAGTATTGGGCAGCGCCACTCATCTTGTGAGTGGACACACCGCCATAGTGACAGTATTGGGCAGCGCCACTCATCTTGTGAGTGGACACACCGCCATAGTGACAGTATTGGGCAGCGCCACTCATCTTGTGAGTGGACACACCACCATAGTGACAGTATTGGGCAGCGCCACTCATCCTGTGAGTGGACACACCGCCATAGTGACAGTATTGGGCAGCGCCACTCATCTTGTGAGTGGACACACCGCCATAGTGACAGTATTGGGCAGCGCCACTCATCCTGTGAGTGGACACACCGCCATAGTGACAGTATTGGGCAGCGCCACTCATCTTGTGAGTGGACACACCGCCATAGTGACAGTATTGGGCAGCGCCACTCATCTTGTGAGTGGACACACCGCCATAGTGACAGTATTGGGCAGCGCCACTCATCTTGTGAGTGGACACACCGCCATAGTGACAGTATTGGGCAGCGCCACTCATCCTGTGAGTGGACACACCGCCATAGTGACAGTATTGGGCAGCGCCACTCATCCTGTGAGTGGACACACCGCCATAGTGACAGTATTGGGCAGCGCCACTCATCTTGTGAGTGGACACACCGCCATAGTGACAGTATTGGGCAGCGCCACTCATCTTGTGAGTGGACACACCGCCATAGTGACAGTATTGGGCAGCGCCACTCATCTTGTGAGTGGACACACCGCCATAGTGACAGTATTGGGCAGCGTCACTCATCCTGTGAGTGGACACACCGCCATAGTGACAGTATTGGGCAGCGCCACTCATCCTGTGAGTGGACACACCGCCATAGTGACAGTATTGGGCAGCGTCACTCATCCTGTGAGTGGACACACCGCCATAGTGACAGTATTGGGCAGCGCCACTCATCTTGTGAGTGGACACACCGCCATAGTGACAGTATTGGGCAGCGCCACTCATCTTGTGAGTGGACACACCGCCATAGTGACAGTATTGGGCAGCGCCACTCATCTTGTGAGTGGACACACCGCCATAGTGACAGTATTGGGCAGCGTCCACTCATCCTGTGAGTGGACACACCGCCATAGTGACAGTATTGGGCAGCGCCACTCATCCTTGTGAGTGGACACACCGCCATAGTGACAGTATTGGGCAGCGCCACTCATCTTGTGAGTGGACACACCGCCATAGTGACAGTATTGGGCAGCGCCACTCATCTTGTGAGTGGACACACCGCCATAGTGACAGTATTGGGCAGCGCCACTCATCTTGTGAGTGGACACACCGCCATAGTGACAGTATTGGGCAGCGCCACTCATCTTGTGAGTGGACACACCGCCATAGTGACAGTATTGGGCAGCGCCACTCATCCTGTGAGTGGACACACCGCCATAGTGACAGTATTGGGCAGCGCCACTCATCTTGTGAGTGGACACACCGCCATAGTGACAGTATTGGGCAGCGCCACTCATCTTGTGAGTGGACACACCGCCATAGTGACAGTATTGGGCAGCGCCACTCATCTTGTGAGTGGACACACCGCCATAGTAGCGTGTACAACACTCCCCAATAGGAAGAAAACCCGCTGGGTTGTTCATCCTGTCACTTGTACCCAGACACAGCTGGGACTTGCTTAACTGTCTCAAGTGAACAACTCCTGAAACAAGAAGATTAACATCTGTCAACCCTTAAAAGCTTACGTTATCTTGCGGGTGCAAAATGGGGAAATCTTTTAAGAACAGTATCAATATTTGACAAATAGTGTTTTCCTAACTCAAACAATGTGGGTTTTATTATTCTACACATACTTCTGATGTCTCTCAGTTGTTCACATTCACGTAGATAGTGGTCAAGGCGGTGTCCATCACTCTCAACACAGATTCTGCAACTTCGCTGATCAACTGTTGTTTTCATTCCATATCTCCATGGATATTTGTATCCAAGACGGATTCTCGCTATTACTGATTCTCTCCCTCGTCGTCCTCCTCTTCGGCCAAAATGATTGGGATTACCAGCTGCAACCATGTTGTACCATCGTACAGATTCACTGATTTGTGCTTCTATCCTCCTTTCCTCAGTTACCTTGTCACGGTGATGTTGCCTGACAATACCTCTAATTTGTAGAAGAGTCTTGGGTATGAAGTATTCAATATGGTCTCCTTCAGCAGCCAGCACATTTGCTCGTTCATTCCCACATATTCCAACATGGGAGGGGATCCACAGAAACTTGATGACTCTTCCCTGATTGGTAAGTGCTCTCACAGCTCTCTTAATTTCAGCGACTATTGCAAGATTTTCTGCCCGATTTTTACTTAGGCTTTGCAGTGCTGCTTTTGAATCAGTGAAAATCACTGCACCATTATTGTTCCGTTCAAGAAACCTTAACGCCATAACAATGGCAGTTAGTTCTGCTTGCGTTGAAGAGGCATAGTTCTCAATACGTGCTTTTTCTTCATTTCTGCGTTGGAAAGTATTATCCTTGTTTACCGTGTATGCTGCACCAGCCCTGCCATTGACAGGATTAGATGACCCGTCAGTATAGATTTGATCTAGTTCATCTCCGGCTTCTTTATAAATTTCCTCGAGATACTTGTGCTTCATTTCTTGTGGTAACATGTTGGATTTTTCATTGCCATTTCATTGATGATAATCTTGCATGATTCATCCACCCAGGGAGGTAACCTCTCTACAGGCAGGAGCTCACGGGCTTGCTCAAGCAGGTGAAGCTCTTCGAGGTAGCAGACTGATCTGTGATGCCAATTTTTGCTTCTCCTGTTTCCCCCTGAAAGTAGCACAGAGCTCGGTTTTTTCTTAGCAATATCATTGTAATGGGGATCTCTGGCTATCCTTATTGCAAGCTTAGCATTCAGCTCCTTAATTCTGCTTTTAACACTGGGAAGGGACAACTCCTCTCGTAGATTAGACGTTTTGGCAGTTCTTGGAACTCCAAGAATGATTGTCATGGCTTCATTTTGAATGCTTGCAAGCCTTTTCATATCGCTTTGGGAGTAGGTGCACAGAACTGGTGCGGCATAGTCTATAACGGAGCGCACATAGGCTGTGTACATCATTTTAAGCACGGCAATAGAGGCTCCATGTCCATTCCAGGTCATAGCTTTCAGTGCCCTGAGTCGACTTTTGCATGTTTCTATGAGTTGATTGAGCTCCTCTTTCTTCCCCTTGTTAGAGCCGACAGTGACGCCAAGGTACCGATAGTGGTCAACCCATTCAAGTGTTACACCATTAATTTGCAGTTCTTCATTTGCTCTCCGCTTGTGATGGGAGTATGCCTTCGTCTAGTTTGTGGAGAGAGTGAAACCGAGTTCAATACATTTCCTTCCAAGGAGTTCAATGGACTGTTCAATTTTTCCCAAGGTGGGAGCTTGTATTAGGACATCATCTGCATATCCCACTTGCTGTGTTCCTTCCGGAAAATCAATATTTGCAATGGCGTTCATAAGTACATTGAATAGTGTAGGGCTTAAGACTCCGCTTTGGGGCGTCCCGAAATGCCGCTGATGTTATCCTCTTGATATGGGCTGCGGGGGACAGGTCTGGCATGATATCAACCCCCAAGTCTTTTTCTCTCTCTGACTCTTGAAGAATTTTATCTCCCAGATGATACCTAGTATCTGGCCTCCTGCTCCCTACACCTATCTTCATTACATTACATTTGCTTGGGTTAAACTCTAACAGCCATTTGTCCGACCATTTCTTCAGCTTGTCTAGGTCTTCTTGAAGCCTCAAACAGTCCTCCTCTGTCTTAATCCTTTTCATAATTTTGGCATCGTCAGCAAACATTGAGAGAAATTAATCTATACCATCCGGGAGATCATTTACATATATCAGAAACAAGATAGGACCGAGTACAGAGCCCTGTGGGACTCCACTGGTGACTTCACGCCAATCTGAGGTGTCACCCCTCACCGTAACTCTCTGCTTCCTATTGCTTAGGTACTTCCTTATCCAGTGGAGCACCTTACCAGCTACACCTGCCTGTCTCTCTAGCTTATGTACCAGCCTCATATGCGGTACTGTGTCAAAGGCTTTCCGACAATCCAAGAAAATGCAGTCCGTCCAGCCTTCTCTTCCTTACTTAATCTTTGACACCTGGTCGTAGAATTCTATTAAGCCAGTCAGGCAAGATTTACCCTCCCTGAACCAATGTTGGCGATTTGTCACGAAGTCCCTTCTCTCCAGATGTGTTACTTGGTTTTTTCTCACGATCTTCTCTATCACCTTGCATGGTATACAAGTCAAGGATACTGGCCTGTAGTTCAGTGCCTCTTGCCTGTCGCCCATTTTGTATATTTGGACCACATTCGCCCTCTTCCATATTTCTGGTAGGTCTTCCATCTCCAATGACCTACTATACACTATGGAGAGTGGCAAGCAAAGTGCCTCTGCACACTCTTTCAGTACCCATGGCAAGATCCCGTCTGGACCAACAGCCTTTCTAACATCCAGATCCAGCAGGTGTCTCTTGACCTCCTCTCTCGTAATTTCGAACACTTCCAAGGCCGCCTGGTTTACTTCCCTTTCTCCTAGCACAGTGACCTCACCTTGTTCTATTGTGAAGACCTCCTGGAACCTCTTGTTGAGTTCTTCACACACCTCTTTGTCCTTCTCTGTATACCTGTCCTCGCCTGTTCTAAGTTTCATTACCTGTTCTTTTACTGTTGTTTTCCTCCTGATATGACTGTGGAGTAGCTTTGGTTCGGTCTTGGCTTTGTTTGCTATATCATTTTCATAATTTTTCTCTGCTTCTCTTCACACCCTAACATACTCATTCCTGGTTCTCTGGTATCTCTCTGTGCTTTCTGGTGTTCTGTTATTCCTCCGCGCCCTTTTGTTCAGTCCCTTTGCTTCCATACATGCCCTATTATACCCTGGGATTCTTCTTTTGCTTCTCGGATTTTTCCCTTTGGGACGGGATGCACCTGTTTACTGCTGATACTTTGGGTAACATAGTCCATCATATCTTGTACAGACTTAGCTCTGAGGTCTGTGTCCCAAGGTATTTCCCTTAGGAAACGTCTCATCTCCTCATAATTACCCTTTCGGTATGCCAGCCTTTTGTTTCCTCTTTCTTTTTTGGTGGAGATAATTCCTAGCTCTACCAGGTACTCAAAGTTCAATACACTGTGGTCACTCATTCCCAAGGGCGCTTCCATCTTAGCTTCCCTTATATCCCACTCATTTAGGGTAAATATCAGATCGAGCATGGCTGGTTCATCTTCTCCTCTCATTCTTGTTGGTTCCTTGATGTGCTGGCTTAGAAAGTTTCTTGTTGCCACGTCCAGCAGCTTAGCTCTTCATGTTTCTGGTCCTCCATGCGGGTCTCTGTTCTACCAATCTATCTTCCCATGGTTGAAGTCTCCCATGATTAGTTGTCCAGATCCATTTCTGCTGGCAACAGAAGCTGCTCTCTCTATTATGTTAATGGTGGTCATGTTGTTTCTATCATATTCCTGTCTGGGTCTTCTGTCATTTGGTGGGGGATTATATATTATTATGACTATAATTTTTTGTCCTCCAGTTGTTATGGTACCTTTTATGTAGTCACTGAAACCTTCACAGCCCTGAATAACCATCTCCTCAAAATCCCAGCCTTTTCTTACGAGTCGAGCTACACCACCACCAACTCTTTCTTCTCTTCCTTTCCTCATAACATAATAGTCCTGTGGGAACATTGCAGTTGTTATGGTTTTCGTTAGCTTTGTTTCCGTGAGTGCTATTATGTCTGAGGTTTTCTTCTAGTACCCATTCTCCAAGTTCATTTGCTTTCTAGGTAATTCCATCTATGTTAGTGTACATTGCCTTGAGACTCGCGTTCTTCTGTCCCTTCTCAAATCGCCTCCTTGGTGAGCGTTTTGCTGGTGGGGGAAGTTGTTCCATGGGTGTGAGGACTTGTGAGGTGAATAACGGTCTTAGAGGATACTGGGCTGAGGGGTGGTGGGTCAAGTGAAGGGGGCGGAGGGACAGGGAAGGTATGGGATGAAGGAGGAGGTAGGACAGGAAGGAAAAGGAGGGAGGGCGGACATGATGGGAGGAGGGGATGGGTAGCAGGGTGGGAATGGGGGTGTGGGGGGGGGGAAGGAGATTTGGCTGAGCATTTGAGTGGGTGCAGGGAGGGTTTGGGGTCGGGTGGATTTCTATGCAGAGGAGGGTGGTGGGGTTGCCCTCCCCTCTGGTGTTACTGGGTAGCTGATTGTGGGTTCCCCCCCCCCCCCCCTCACCTCTGAGGATGTGTTGGGAGCTGTGATTTTCTGGTTTTCCCCTCTCGCTCTGCTCTTTTTCCTTGCTTCTGCCACCATGGTTCTCTCCTCCCTCGCCATGTCCCTCTGGAGGAGTACTTTTTTAAATTCTCCCACATATTGTAGGTGGCGCTTCCTTGTTAGAATCTTCTCTTTTGTGTTCTCGTTTGCAAACACTATCTTTAGTACACGGTCTCGGTCTTTGTTGTACCAGCCTAGCCTGAAAACCTTCTCAATACTATGCTCAGCCCGTTCCATCTCTAGTGCCATCAGTATTTCATTCACAGCCGCTTTGTCCTTATCATTCCACTCTGTCCTATTGGAGCCTTCCTGCTCTTTAATACCCACAGCTACCACTGATCTTTTTCTTTCCAGCAGCTGGCTTGTGGAGTGTGCCGTTTCCTGTGAGGTGGCTGCTTTCAAGGCTACCTCCATCAATGTGGACATTACTTCAGAGTTATTTTTTTTTAGCATTTCTGCAAATGTTGCTTTTATAGTGGCATTCTCTTCCAATATACTATTTCCACCTTCTCCCTGGATGATTATCTGAGTCTCAGCCTTAATACTGTTCTCTTTGAGGGTTGTAATCTCCTCCTTTGCTGCGGTCAGCACTCTTTTCAGGTTGCTTATTTCATTCTTCATTTCCTGCATCATTCCCTGCAACTTACTCTTGATATCCTCCAAAATCTGGGCAAACATTTCCTTCATTTTGTCACCTTGACTTTTCCCTGTTCCCCTGTTACCTCTGGCTATGATGCTTGCCCCTGTTCCTGTTATGCCGGGATAGGATTTGTCAGGAGGGCAAGTGGGGTGAGTGAGAGAGAGAGAGAGAGAGAGAGAGAGAGAGAGAGAGAGAGAGAGAGAGAGAGAGAGAGAGAGAGAGAGAGAGATAAAGAGAGAAATATAGAGTGGGTGGGAGAGAGAGAGGTGAGAGTGGGGTGAGAGTGGAGTTGGAGAGTGGGGTGAGAGAGTGGATTGAGGGTGAGAGAGGGGGAGTGGAAAGGGGTGAGAGAGAGTGGAGTGGAGATAGTGGAATAGTGGGGAAATAGGGGGTGGAAAGGAGGGGCTGTGCTTAGGAGGAGGGGGGGGGGAATTTGGATAGTGCCAGGGCGTGGAATGCTGGGGGGGGGGGTGATAAGGGGTATAGTTGGTCAACAACGCCTGAAAGGTGAGCTAGGCAGATAGGGAGACAGGAAGAGATGTAGGAAGGAAGGTGGAACAGAGGGAGGGGGGAGAGGTGGGGGATCAAGAGAGATGGAGAGAGGGAGAGAGGGAGAGAGGGAGAGAGAGGTGCAGGAGCAAGAGAGAGAGAGTGTGTGTGTGTGTGTGTGTGTGTGTGTGTGTATGTGTGTGTGTGTGTGTGTGTATGTGTGTGTGTGTGTGTGTGTGTGTGTGTGTGTGTGTGTGTGTGTGTGTGTGTACTTGTACTCACCTATTTGTGCTTGCTTTGAAACTACTGACGGTCTTGGCCTCCACCACCTTCTCACCTAACTTGTTCCAACCGTCTACCACTCTGTTTGCGAAAGTGAATTTTCTTATATTTCTTCGGCATCTGTGTTTAGCTAGTTTAAATCTATAACCTCTTGTTCTTAAAGTTCCAGATCTCAGGAAATCTTCCCTATCGATTTTATCAATTCCTGTTGCTATTTTGTATGTAGTGATCATATCACCTCTTTTTCTTCTGTCTTCTAGTTTTGGCATATTTAATGCCTCTAATCTCTCCTCGTAGCTCTTGCCCTTCAGTTCTGGGGGCCACTTAGTAGCATGTCTTTTGCACCTTTTCCAGTTTGTTGATGTGCTTCTTAAGATATGGGCACCACACAACCGCTGCATATTCTAGCTTTGGCCTAACAAAAGTCATGAACAATTTCTTTAGTATATCGCCATCCATGTATTTAAAAGCAATTCTGAAGTTAGAAAGCATCGCATAGGCTCCTCGCACAATATTCTTTTTGTGGTCCTCAGGTGATAGTTTTCTATCTAGAACCACCCCTAGATCTCTTTCTTTATCAGAATTCTTTAAAGATTTCTCACATAATATATAGGTGTGTGAGTGTGGGGGCGTTTGTGTATATGGGAAGGGGGAGGGGGGGGGAGAGTCTTGGGAGGTCTTGGGAGGTGTAACACCACTAAAATTGTAAAACTAAAATTATTGTATCCTAGGCTATATTTGATGGTGAGAAGTAAAGCAGAGGAAGGAATAAAGGATGGAGGAAAGGAAAGATTTAGAAAACGTGGACGGGGAGGGGGAACTCGTCTGTGGAGCAACAGAAAACGAGGGGCGCACAGGAAGGGGGAGGTAGGATAAGGAAAGGCGAGGAGGAGGAAGGAGGAGACGGGGGAGGGGTAAGAAGGAGCAGGATGGGAGAGTAAGTGGGAGTAGAGAGTAGCCTGAGGAATACTAATATATATAATGCGTAACACTTCCTACCGGTTGCACTTGGTAACACTTTGTTATATTCGTTTGCCTTGTTCGGGTAGAAGGTAGACACAGTAGTCGCTTCTGTATATATTTATTGACTTAGATAGCAAGGTCTATATCTGCCTAGCCGAGGTCCTTCTACTCTGAGCCTGTGAGGATAACTGCGGCTGCTGGGAGCATGCTTGATGCTCCTCTGTCTGGCATGACGTCAGAGGCCTACTTGCCTGTGATTGGTTACATTTCAACTGACAGAATTTTGAGTATAACACCGCTCGGACACGCTACCAAGTCGACGTCCCTTGTCGACAAGCTCTGGCTAGCTATATAGTTACAATGATACTGAAAGGACCTCGGTGGCATTCAATAATGGTTTACATGTGAAATTTGCATAATAAAACATTGAAAGAAGATCAGGTGTGCGTAATACAAACAACTCGGCATATATGCACCAAAAAAAAAATTCATCATAATAGGTGAAAATCATGGTAACAATTCTTTGATTAAACCAGAGTATTAAGAACATGTGTATGTCTACTGATCAGATATGAACAATACAACTCAAGGTATTGCCTAAACAAAATTATTAACATGTGTCAATGCCATGTGCTTGAAAACCATACAAAATTAAACAATTATTACATTAATGGAACAAAGTTCTGACCTAACAACCACAATTGAATTTCAAGATAGATAATGATTTTTTTTGTTTTTTTTTCTCTCTTTTTTTTCTGAAATAATACAATATATTTACAAGACCAATGTACAATATATATAATGTGCAATATATTTACAAGCATATACAAGACCTGGATCAAGAAGACTAACATCTGCGTGATAGCAGTCAGGATTCACTGGCCACAATGTGGTTGCTAGAACAATAATAACTCTTATGACAAGCACTGTAAAAATACAAATGGTAGTAGACTTAACAATGGCATCTAATTCATAACAAAATAAAGTTGAGAAAAACTATACATTATATAATGGTAATAATAAGACACATGTGGTAGAAATACTGCAAATGACGTTTTTTTTTTTTTTTTTTTTTTTTTTTTTTTTTTTTTTTTCCAAAACAACAGAATAACTGCAGAGTGCACTCAATTATAAATTCTACGGATATCTACACCTAGCTCATCCAGAGCACTATACAACTCTGGCTCTGACTGAAGGTCCGGAACAGGTGAAACTTCATGCGACAAACTATCATCTTGAGAGATATCCTCGTTAACATCTAGCCAATGGACATGTGGTGAGTGCACGGTTGAAACGAGAGGTCTAGATCTAAGATTATAATTGCTAGTATGGGGTTGCTGAGCATCAAGTGGTCTGTCAACCACAGAAGGTGGTGTCCGAGTAGGAGTATCTATCTGGGTAAGTTCATTGTCATCTTCCTCATCAGTCTCGTCAACAGTCATTTTAGCTAACTTCATGTGGTCTAAATGTTCATTTATATACTCTCCTGTTAACAAGTTCTTAAGTCTGTATTTGTTACCTTTAATAAGCTCGATTACCTTATATGGACCCAAAAATTTCTTAGTTAACTTGTACATAGGACCAGACCTGTGTTGGTTAAGTATCATTACTACAGATCCAATAGTTATTTTACTGGGTTTAGCTCGTGCATTCCTTGCTAGAGTGAACTCGGCTGTTGCTTTGGACAGTTGTTCTCGTATTTTCTTGAATACTAGTTGCATTTGTCTACGCTTCACTTGAACAAAATCATCTACGTTATATAAGGGAGTAGGAGGTACGTTAATCAATTCATTAGGGAGGATCTTATCTGTACCATAAAGAATAGCGTGAGGTGTGTCACCAGTAGAAACATTAATTGAAGAATTTATAGCACACTGAATTAAGGGTATAAAATCATCCCAATTGTTGTTATCAAAATTCAACGTGACTCTCAAGGCATCTAACACTTTCCTGTTAGTACGTTCAGCTAGTCCATTACTTGCCGGATGATAAGGCATAATGCTACATTTTTTTATGTTATATAAATCACACAAGCTAGTAAGAATACTATTACTGAATTCTGGTCCATTATCTGAAAGGATTACTTTAGGCATACTATATCTACAAATTATTTGGTCATGGAATGCGCTGGCTATGGTTTCTGCTGTTTTGTTCGGGATAGGAACTAGTTCGCAAAACCGTGAAAAATTATCGACCATTACAAGCAAATGTTTGTTCCCTTTCTCTGTTTCCGCAAAATTTGTCAATAAATCCATCGATATTCGTTCCCAAGGAGCTTTAGTTGCTGGGTACACCTGAATTGGATTAGGTCCTGAAACATGTCCCTTGTGCTGTAAACAAGTTAAACATCTGTCAACATAATGAGCAATCTCCTTAGCCATTTTTGGCCAAAAATATTTCAATCGACCTTGTTGGAGTGTACGATCCTTTCCTGGATGTGCACTTGCAGGAGCATCATGGATAATTTTTAACACAGTTGGTACCAAGACAGCTGGAACAACTAACTGACAACATTTCCTCGGGGCTGTCCCTAGCTTTACTACTCTACACAGTAAATTGTCCAACATAACTAGTTCTTTCAATGGTACTGGCGGTTTATGAATCGGGCGAGTGTCTTGCTTAGTCAAAAATTTAATGACGGGTGCCCATATGGGGTCTTGTCTTTGTTCCGTTTCTACTACTGTAGCATCTAATGCTGGGTAATTTAACTGAATCGCAGCTACGTGTCGAGAAAACGCATCGGCTACAACATTTTGCTTTCCTGGAATATATCCAAATGTGGGATTGAATTCTTGAATTGTGAGCAAATATCTAGCAAACTTTCCAACTGGATTCTTATTTTTGAACAAGGGAATTAATGGTTGGTGATCTGTAAGAACATGAACTGGGTAATTATAAATTGTATCCTTGAAATGTTTAAGTGCCCAAACAACTGCCAAGGCTTCTCGTTCTGTTGCACTATAATTTTTCTCTTCTTTGGATAATGTGCGGCTAGCATAAGCTATTGCGTGATCTCTGTGACCTTCTGCTTGAAGTAATGCAGCACCTAGACCTATGTCACTAGCATCTGTAACCAACGTAAAAGGTTTAGAAAAATCTGGGTACCTAAGGACAGGTGACGAAATCAAGGCTGCTTTGAGTTTTTTGAATGATTGATCCTGGGCCTCTCCCCAAACAAAGGGTTCATCTTTTCTTTGCAACTTGTAAAGCGGAGCGGCTATAATAGAGAATCCAGCAATAAATGAACGATAAAATCCTACAAGACCTGTGAACTGTCTTACGGCTTCTGCAGTACGAGGTGTTGGAAAATCACGGGCAGCAATAATTTTTGATTCATTCAATGTAATACCTGAAGGTGTAACTGTATGACCTAGGAAATTAATCTTTTGCTTTAAAAATGAACATTTTGCAAGCTTTATTTTTAAATTAGCTTCAGCGAGCTTTGCAAGTACTTTCTCAAGGTTCTGGAAATGAGTCTGAACATCTTGCGACATGATTATGAGATCATCAAGGTAAACTAGAAGTGTACTTCCTATCAATCTACGAAATAGATTTGTCATGAGCCGTGAAAAGGTTATTGGACTACTACGCAAACCAAACGGCATTCTTTTGAAATGAAAATGACCACTGGGAGTACTAAAGGCTGTCAATTGTTTACTTTCCTCATCAAGGGGGATTTGCCAGAATCCCTGCAACAAATCTAACGTTGAGAATACTTTGTTTCGACCAATACTTTGCAACAAATCATTTAGAACTGGAAGTGGGAAACGATCAGGTATTGTTACTCTGTTAAGCTTGCGATAATCGATTACAGGTCTCCAAGTCCCATCTCGCTTTGGTACAAGAATCAATGGAGCGTTCCATGGCGAATTACTCGATTCAATTACATCACTCTGTAACATTTCTTCTACAAGTCTATCTGCTTCTGCTCTCTGAGAATGGGGAAGTCGGTAAGCTGGTACATAAATAGGCGTAGTTCCTTGTTCAAGGGGAATTTTATGTGTAATAAGTGGAGTGAGACCTAATTTTTCTCCTGGTAGAGCAACAACAGCTCTATTCTTGTTCAAAATTTTCAAAAGCTGAGCCACAGAGTCAGGAAAATCAGTAGGACTGAGGTGTTGCGCTTGCACCTCTGGCTGAGATCCCTGTTCTCCTGGTGTGAGTGTACAAACAGTATGATCCATGGAGACATCATCCACAACTCGCACCAGTAACGAGTAATGGGCAAAATCTACAACATGGGTACCCGACTGGAGATGGATATCGGCATTACTAGTGTTTGCGATAAATAATGTAACAGTACCATCCTGCACTGTGTGCCAGGAGGGTTCAACAAATGTACCATTCACTTTACATGTTTCACTTTCCGCAATCACATCCGACAACTCAGGCACTCCCTGAACCTTAACTCTTATTCTGGTGAGAGAATGAGGGTGTAACACAGTCTCAGTAGCCGTGGAACCACTGACTTCAGAGATGGAAGCTGCCAGGCGAGCGAGACAACGAGAATCCGTTAGGGCGTCCCCTTCCAGAAAGTCCCGATACTCATTCTCCTTAACAACTGCACAACTACTATGCTTCAATCGAGTGCCTGTTTTCTCGGGTATGCTACCACGACAATGATCTGACAAACCTACGCTTGCAAGGCGGGTGTCAACAAAATTAACATAATCTGATTGAAGGTTGAACTCGTGGCCCTGTCGATACATGCTACACAAGGGTATGACATGGTCTTTGATACTTATGTTCCAACGATGGGGAAACAATGCAATATTTTCATCAATCATGGTGTACAGACCTAAGAGAATGTCTCCAGGAAAATGAATAATGTCAACAACTAAACATGTTATAGACAATGTGACATCATTGAACTTGAGTGGGAGGTCAATTTCACCCTGAACTTTTACTTTATTTCCTGAAATACCACTTAGAAAAGGTATGTGTGACTGTTTTAAAATAGTAGGGTGCATACTTTCAATGTCTCTAAGAGCTGAGGGCTTGACAATATTAATTTTTGCACCTGAGTCAAGAAAAACTTTTAAAACTCTACCATGTACAATGGCTGATACAAGGGGACCATCACTTGAGACTGGACAAGTTACTATTTTTGACTTATGTTGTCTGGGATATCTGTGTCTTGTTTGTGTCAAATTTACTGTGGATCCGTCAACATCTACAACTGGTCTAGAGTCAGTGTCCTCCTCTGTCAAGTGTCCAAATCTATTTTGGGTAGCTACTGAATACACAGGGAGGGCACTAGGATTGGCTAGCTTGAATTGGTTAGCGGATGGCCTTGGGGGTTTCCCGACGACATGGAGTGAACATTCTGAGCTCCAGCATTCTGTGACTGAGCATTATAATTTGAAGTTGCATTATAGCTGGGCTGGGAGTTGTAATTACGAGAGTTCTGATAATGTCTTGGACGCTGTGAGCCTCGCCAAGACTGACCATGGGAGTTACGAGGTGGAGATGTCCTTTGCCTAGCTCTACAATCCGCAGTGTGGTGACCAACTTGTTTATGGTACGTGCAATATGGAAGCCTAGAATGATTAGATTGATGAGGGGGCCGAGAGAATTGTCTAGGAGGTGATGATCTAGGGGCGGACCAACAGTCCCTTGCAAGGTGGTTACTCTTACCACAATGCCAACATGAGGGAGTGGATGGTTGTGGACTATGGCGTTTCGGCATTTTATGAGGCGGCGAATTTGACTGGGGGCTACGAGCATGGGTACGCTTCTGCGACCAAGAGTTTTGAGAATTTGTGGCAGGATGCTGAGAGCTTGTAACTACATTTACAGCATCAGAGGGTGGCAACAGTTGAGCACTTCGGGGAGCTAGTTTATCTGCGGCATTGTTAATAGCCTCAAATACTTCACCAATTTCATGTTTAACACCAAAATTTTGTTGCTCAACGATTGGTTTTGTATGCTCGGGGGCAAAATGCATTAAAGTACCAAATGCTATCATTTTGGCCATAGCCTCAGGGGACAGATTATTGTCTTTATCTAACCAAGTCGAATTATTCATAGCAGAAACTAAGGCATACAGATACTGATCGAGACGGCTAGTAAACGCATTAAACGATTCACCAGGCTGCATGGTGGCATTGGCAATTTTCTTGACTAACCTATATGGGTCAAGGTCTCCTTTATTAACAAAGCGACGGCGAAAGAAATCCTTAAATTCAGGCCAAGACTGGAGGCTAACAATGGCTTTCTCATCAACAACAAAACGTGCATCACCTTTGGTTGTGTCCACGGCTGACCGTGCAATTGCTAAGTATTCGGCATCAGTAGGCTTAGAAAAACGTGCAACTGTTTTCGCTTCAACCTTACTAAACCATGATTCTAATAAACGCGATTCCCCAGCAAAAAGAGGAATAGCCATTTCCTGAGCTGATCTCTGGCCATTGGGACGAGCAACTGTTCCCATTGATTCTAAAGGGGTTTCAACAGTGGTAGGCATTGTCACAGCCATGGAAGTAATATTTGAACGCAGATTATAATTAAGTGCACCTGGCATCAGAAATAGTATACACAAAAATAAACAAAAAAATATCAACTTGGCTAAAGTAAAAATGGCAGAAATAAAATTATTAAATTGGGCTAGGCAAGAAAATAATTAAGAACAAGCAATTGTAAACTAAATTTAGCAATCTTTCATTAAAAAAATGACTGGAATTAGATGTATGTAAATTAATTAAACCAGACTATGCACAGCAATTGAGAATATAAAAACTGGAAGTGCAATTGCAAAATTTCATTAAAAAGATTCAACACAACAAGTGGCAATGCAAGAAATATGGATGTAGCACATAAACTGGACACAGGAATGTATATAACTGCTAGAAACAATTATTTCTTACTTCTCTCGCCTTTGAATTCAGTAATGACACTAGTAACAATTAATGAATAATGGAATCATATGCAGGGAATATTGAAATGTCTCGGAGAAACTGTGGGCCTCTGGAGTACTAAACCGGCTCCAATATTTAACAAGTCACTGAAAGATTAATTCATAAGATATTTTGGATATATTTACGTTAAACCTCATTAAATCATAGCACACGATATCTTAGCTCATATTTACTTAACTCAGGGCTGCAGGATTTGCAATATAACAGTGGCCAAAACGAAAAACGGTGACCAGACGTGTGAAGAGGACCATGTGAGGGCTTGTTTACAAACTGGTGCGATGGCAGCGCTCCTGGCGGCGGTGGCGCGAAACTCAGGGACCCCACACTGTTGATGCTGGAAGTGCGAAGATAAATTCTGACGACGACGATATTACGACGATGTCGGTGGAGAAACACGATTGGGAGGCAGGAGTTCACACAAAATGATGTAGCAGGGGCTGGTGGCGAGGTGTGAGCTTAGAGGGAGGCGAGGCGTGTGAGCCTGGGGAGGCGACACTAGTCAAACAATTGCAGTCCACCAAATATTCACAAGGAACAATACAGTACATACGATGCTCAGTTGATAGTTGCGACGATGATTGACCACGATTTCAGTAGCTTGAACACTCACAAAGCTTAGATACTGTCAGCTTGGGTGGCGGTGGTGGTGGTGGGTGCACTAGGTGGTTCCCACGTGGTGGCGCGAGGTTCAAAAAAATGGCTGGCGCGGGAAGCTTCCTTCCTCCTCACTGATGAATGAGCGTTCTCACAGGAAAATATTGACCCTTACTTCTGAAACGTTGGCCTGGAGTAGTGGTTGATGGCAGGACCCCGGTCTGGCACAATATTTGATGCGTGGGTGGCAGGATGGCGGCTTATGGCGGTGGCGGTGGCGGCTGGAACACGAGGCGATGCTGGGTACTTGAACTTTTGTTTCCAGAAAAAAATTTCTGGATCCCACTGCTGCTACCAGTATTCGTTTGCCTTGTTCGGGTAGAAGGTAGACACAGTAGTCGCTTCTGTATATATTTATTGATTTAGATAGCAAGGTCTATATCTGCCTAGCCGAGGTCCTTCTACTCTGAGCCTGTGAGGATAACTGCGGCTGCTGGGAGCATGCTTGATGCTCCTCTGTCTGGCATGACGTCAGAGGCCTACTTGCCTGTGATTGGTTACATTTCAACTGACAGAATTTTGAGTATAACAGTTATTGAACACTGGTACCCTTCCAAGGAAATGCTACACAGGATTAACTACGCTGCCACCATCTGCCTTGTCCATTAACTATATCAAGCAATGAGGCAAGAAACCTTGCTAGACTTGAAGAGTCCTCTTTCTTTAACTGTCAGTAATTATGGGACGGTTGTAAACAAACTATATCCAGAGGCTAAGACGATCCAACATTTGACACAGACCAAAAGTTTAACATGAGTTTATTTAGAACAAATTATGAAATTCACCAACTATAAATCCCAACTTTAACACTGGCAATACTGGCAATTGTTACCGGATCTAGACATGTAAACGTATCAAAGATCACACACATTACCTTAAGACACTCTCTGCCTTTCTGTGTGGTGGATTCACTCTGTCTCCTGAGGCTCACCTGATGACCTGCAGGCTCACACTGCCTCCGACACTCCAGCACTCTCTCTCCTAACTATCATACAGGGGTATATATATACAACTGAGTCAGGAGGGGGGCGTTTTACACTGTTGTGGGAAAGTCTGGTGTTGTTCCCAGCTGATTCAGCCTACACAGGAAAAAGTGTTTTGCACACCTAAATAGTTCGTCAGCACATCAGGGCGTCAGCTTCCCCTGATGTACAAAAAAGCACTCAAGATGTACCAATAAGTTGTTTGTCAAGACCATCAGGATTATTCATAAACAGGAACAAGCTGACTAGGGAGGAGTCAGATAATATTTCAGTTAACTCTAGCAGAATGTGAGGTCACAGGCTGACCTTACCAGGACGTTCCCATGGTGAGTCATGGGTGTACTCTCTGGGCGTTACACAGGCATGGCAAGTTGGTGGGATGGGTGAACGGTCACCAGGGTAGATAGGGTAGAGTATAGATAATGCCACTAGTGTGTATGTGTGTTTGTGCGTGTGCGTGCGTGTGTATTTGTGTGTGTGTTTGTAGGGAGGGGGATGGGTGGGAAACTGGGAGGGGCGGAGATGGTCACCCCACTTGGTGGGGTGTCTGCAAGTGTGAGTGTTAGAGTTGAAATACGCCCACAGGGAGACAAGGAAGATGACACTGTGGGCGTGGGAGGTGACGCACGCCCACAGGGAGACAAGGAGGATGACACTGTGGGCGTGGGAGGTGACGCACGCCCACAGGGAGACAAGGAGGATGACACTGTGGGCGTGGGAGGTGACGCACGCCCACAGGGAGACAAGGAGGACGTCGTTGCTGACCGCTGGTTAATATTCATGGCTCAGCCAAGCATCCGGAGCGTGACCACTGAGAGACTGCTGTGGTGTGGTGGTGTGGTGTGGTGGTGTGGCGTGGTGCTGTGGTGTGGTGGTGTGGTGGTGGTGTGGTGGTGGTGGTGTGGTGGTGATGGTGTGTGGGGTTGGTGTGGTGGTTTGGTGGTGGCCTGCTGTGGTGGTGTGGGGGTGGTGGTGGTGAGGTGGGGTGGTGGTGGTGAAGTGGGGTGGTGGTGGTGAGGTGGGGTGGTGGGGTAGGGTGGTGGGGTGGTGGTGTGGTGGTGGTGGTGAGGTGGTGGTGGTGAGGTGGGGTGGTGGTGGTGAGGTGGGGTGGTGGTGGTGGTGGTGGGGTATGGTGGTGGGGTGGTGGTGGTAGGGTGGTAGGATGGTGTGGTGGTGGTGTGGTGGATAGTGTAGGGGAGCTGGGATGTGGCAGCACGGTGGTGTGAGTGTGGTGGTAACCTGCTGTGGGAGGTGGTGGTGGCGGCCTGTTGTGAGAAGTGGTCGTGACCTGCTGTGGGAGGTGGTGAAGACCTGCTGTGCGAGGTGGTGGTGTCCTGCTGTGAGAGGTGGTCGTGACCTGCTGTGGGAGGTGGTGAAGACCTGCTGTGCGAGGTGGTGGTGGCCTGCTGTGCGAGGTGGTGGTGGCCTGCTGTGGGAGGTGGTGGTGGCCTGCTGTGGGAGGTGGTGGTGGTGGCCTGCTGTGGAAGGAGGTGGTGGAAGCCTGCTGTGGGAGGAGGTGGTGGTGATCTGCTGTGGGAGGTGGTGGCGGTATGCTGTGGGAGGTGGTCGTGACCTGCTGTGGGAGGTGGTGGTGGCGTGGTATGGAAGGTGGTGTTGGCATATGCTATGGGAGGTGGTGGTGGTGGCCTGCTGTGAGAGGTGGTGGTGGCCTGCTGTGGGAGGTGGTGGTGGCATGCTGTTGGACGTGGTGGTGGCATGCTGTGGGAGTTGGTGGTGGCCTGCTGTGGGAGGTGGTGGCGGCATGCTGTGGGAGGTGGTGGTGGCCTGCTGTGGGAGGTGGTGGTGGCCAGCAGTGGGAGGTGGTGGCGGCATGCTGTGGGAGGTGGTGGTGGCCTGCTGTGGGAGGCTGCTGTGGGAGGTGGGGTGATGACCTGCTGTGGGAGATGGTGGTAGCATGCTGTGGGAGGTGGTGGTGGCGTGCTGTGGGAGGTGGTGGTGGTGGCCTGATGTGGGGGGTGGTGGTGGCCTGCAGTTGGAGGTGGTGGTGGAATGCTGTGGGAGGTGGTGATGACCAGCTGTAGGAGGTGGTGGTAGCATGCTGTGGTAGGTGGTGGTGGCATACTGTGGGAGATGGTGGTAGCCTGCTGTGGGAGGTGGTGGTTGCATGCTGTGGGTGGTGGTGGTTGCATGCTGTGGGAGGTGGAGGTGGAATGCTGTGGGAGGTGGTGGTGGCCTGCTATGGGAGGTGGTGGTTGCAAGCTGTGGGAGGTGGTGGTGGCGTGCTGTGGGAGGTGGTGGAGGCATGCTGAGAGAGGTAGGGTGATGACCTGCTATGGGAGATGGTGGTTGCATGCTGTGCGAGGTGGAGGTGGCGTGCTGTGGGAGGTGGAGGTGGCGTGCTGTGGGAGGTGGAGGTGGCGTGCTGTGGGACGTGGTGGTGGCCTGCTGCGGGAGGTGGTAGAGGCATGCTGAGGGAGGTAGGGTGATGACCTGCTTTGGGAGGTGTAGGTAGCATGCTATAGGAGGTAGTGGTGGCTTGCTGTGGGAGCTGGTGGTGGCATGCTGTGGAAGGTGCTGGTGTTGGCCTGCTGTGGAAGGTGGTGGTGGCCTGCTGTGGGAGGTGTTGGTGGTGGCCTGCTGTGGGAGGTGGTGGTGGTGGCCTGCTGTGGAAGGTGGTGGTGGCCTGCTGTGGGAGGTGTTGGTGGTGGCCTGCTGTGGAAGGTGGTGGTGGCCTGCTGTGGGAGGTGTTGGTGGTGGCCTGCTGTGGGAGGTGTTGGTGGTGGCCTGCTGTGGAAGGTGGTGGTGGTGGCCTGCTGTGGAAGGTGGTGGTGGCCTGCTGTGGGAGGTGTTGGTGGTGGCCTGCTGTGGAAGGTGGTGGTGGTGGCCTGCTGTGGAAGGTGGTGGTGGTGGCCTGCTGTGGAAGGTGGTGGTGGCCTGCTGTGGGAGGTGTTGGTGGTGGCCTGCTGTGGAAGGTTTTGGTGGCCTGCTGTGGGAGGTAGTGGTGTTGGCCTGCTGTGGGAGGTGTTGGTGGCCTGCTGTGGGGGTTGGTGATGGTGGCCTCCTGTGAGAGGTGGTGGTGGCCTGCTGTGGGAGGTGGTGGTGGTGGCCTCCTGTGAGAGGTGGTCGTGGCCTACTGTGGGAGGTGATGGTACTATGCTGTGGGAGGTGGTGGTGGCATGCTGTGGGAGGTTATGGTGGTGGCCTGCTGTGGGAGGTGGTGGTGGCCTACTGTGGGAGGTGATGGTACTATGCTGTGGTAGCTGGTGGTGGCCTGCTGTGGGAGGTGATGGTGGTGGCCTGCTGTGGGAGGTGGTGGTGTTGATCTGCTGTGGGAGGTGGTGGTGGAAAACTGTGGGAGGTGGTGGTGGCATGCTCTGGGAGGTTGTGGTGGCAAGCTGTGGGAAGTGGTGGTGGCATGCTGTGGGAGGTGGTGGTGGTGGCATGCTGTGGGAGGTGGTGGTGGCGGCCTTCTTTTAGAGGTGGTGGTGGCATGCTGTGGGAGGTGGTGACAGCATGCTGCGGGAGATGATGGTGGAATGCTGTGGGTGGTGGTGATGGCCTGCTGTGGGAGGTGGTGGTGGGGGGCATGCTGTGGGAGGTGGTGATAGCATGTTGTGGGAGGTGGTGGTGGAATGCCGTGGGAGGTGATGGTGGTGGCATGCTGTGGGAGGTGATGGTGGTGGCCTGGTGTGGGAGTAGGTGGTGGTGGCCTGCTGTGGGAGGTGGTGGTGGCCTGCTGTGGGAGGTGGTGGTGGCCAGCTGTGGGAGGTGGTGGTGGCCTGTTGTGGGAGCTGGTGGTGGTGGCATGCTGTGGAAGGTGGTGGTGGTGGCCTGCTGTGGGAGGTGGTGGTGGTGGTGGCCTGCTGTGGGAGGTGGTGGTGGTGGTGTCATGCTGTGGGAGGTGGTGGTGGTGGTGTCATGCTGTGGGAGGTGGTGGTGGTGGTGTCATGCTGTGGGAGGTGGTGGGGGTGGTGTCATGCTGTGTGAGGTGGTGGTGGTGGTGTCATGCTGTGGGAGGTGGTGGTGGTGGTGTCATGCTGTGGGAGGTGGTGGTGTCATGCTGTGGGTGGTGGTGGTAGCATTCTGTGGGAGGTGGTGGTGGTATACTGTGGGAGGTGGTGGTGGTGGTGTCATGCTGTGGGAGGTGGTGGTGTCATGCTGTGGGAGGTGGTGGTGGTATACTGTGAGAGGTGGTGGTGGTATACGGTGGGAGGTGGTGGTGATGACCTGTTGTGGGAGGTGGTGGTGGTATACTGTGGGAGGTGGTGGTGATGACCTGTTGTGGGAGGTGGTGGTGGCCTGCTGTGGGAGCTGGTGGTTGTGGCATGCTGTGGGAGGTGGTGGTGGTGGCATGGTGTGGGAGGTGGTGGTGGTGGCATGCTGTGGAAGGTGTTGGTGGCATGCTGTGGGTGGTGGTGGTGGTAGCACGCTGTGGGAGGTGATGGTGATGGCATGCTGTGGGAGGTGGTGGTGGTGGTGTCATGCTGTGGGAGGAGGTGGTGGGCTGCTGTGGGAGGTGGTGGTGGTGGCCTGCTGTGGGAGGTGGTGGTGGGCTGCTGTGGGAGGTGGTGGTGGTGGCCTGCTGTTGGAGGTGGTGGTGGCCTGCTGTGGGAGGTGGTGGTGGTGGCCTGCTGTGGGAGGTGGTGGTGGCCTGCTGTGGGAGGTGGTGGTGGAGGCCTGCTGTGGGAGGTGGTTGTGATGGCATGCTGTGGGAGGTGGTTGTGATGGCATGCTGCGGGAGGTGGTTGTGATGGCATGCTGTGGGAGGTGGTTGTGATGGCATGCTGTGGGAGGTGGTTGTGATGGCATGCTGTGGGAGGTGGTTGTGATGGCATGCTGTGGGAGGTGGTTGTGATGGCATGCTGTGGGAGGTGGTTGTGATGGCATGCTGTGGGAGGTGGTTGTGATGGCATGCTGTGGGAGGTGGTTGTGATGGCATGCTGTGGGAGGTGGTGGTGGTGGTGGCATGCTGTGGGAGGTGGTGGTGGTGGTGGCATGCTGTGGGAGGTGGTGGTGGTGGGGAAGTGAGGTGTGAGGGAGGCAGACAGAGAGGGAGGGAAGAGATCGAGGGAAGAGGAAATGAGGTGAGGTGAGGTGAGGGAAGAAAGGAGGGAGAGAAGGATAATACAAAGATGATGGCATGTAGAAAGTGAGATAAGGAAGGGAGGAACTGAGGGAAGAAGAGAAGTCTGCTACTTTCCTGCATTCATCATGTAATATTCATTCATAATAATATTCATTCATTATATAATATTCACGCACTATAATATTCACTCATAAAATAATAGCTATTAGTAATTATTACGTCTTCACACAGACATAATAATGTGGGATAAAACCTCACTCTTGTGTATTGGGGAAATTTATTTAAGGAAATTAACAGCAAGTCTTTCACATTCTCCTGAGTGTTTTATGAAGGTCTGAGTGTGTGGCGAGGCCGAGACGTTCATATCAACGACTAATGATCATTAGACGCAGCCTCATTAGACGTCGGGATGTAAGTCTGGTCCTCACCACACACTCAGACTTTGACAAAGCTCTCAGGAGAGTGTGAGAGACAGCTGGCCATTAAGACTACCTTACATAAATTTTACCTATACACAAGTGTGGGTTTTGATCCTATAATAGTATTACCCATTCATAATGACATTTTGAAAACGAGCATAATCTATATATATATATATATATATATAGATTCGAAGACATCATAAGAAGGAAAGTGAAAAGCCATGCAACCTCTGAAGAGACAACTAACACAACACCTATACCCCCTATTAGACTATTTTACAGGAACTTCTTTTCCACAGCTCATAAAACAGAGGAAAGGGTCCTGAAAGATATTGTTAATAGAAACGTTATCCCTACAGACAAAAATCAGAGGATACAACTGACGATTTACTATAAAACCAGAAAAACGGCCAGCCTACTCATGAGAAACTCTCCAGACACGAAACAGAACGCTTTAAAAGAGACTAACGTCGTCTATGCCTTCAAATGCCCACTTGGGGACTGTAAGCTCCAAAAAACCCAGTATATAGGCAAGACAACAACATCTCTTTCTAGGCGTTTAACGATGCATAAACAACAGGGCTCCATTAAGGAACATATAATCTCTTCCCATAACCAAACCATCGCCAGAGAAATCCTAGTAAACAACACAGAAATCATCGATAGATACAGCGATAGCAGGCGGCTTGACGTTTGCGAGGCACTACACATCAAGAAGTCAACACCAGCAATCAACAGCCAATTATTGCACAACTATATTCTACCCACCTCAAGACTCCGCTCCAATATAGAAGCATCAAGAAATATGGACCAATAGGCTTTCTACAAACACTTCTATTCAATATCCATTGTTTCGTGTTCTGTCTTGTGTTGATACTTTTAATACCCTATTAATATCCTCTAATGCCACATCATCCTTCCCACCTCACTCAAATGTAATGCCACATCACCCTTCCCACCTCACTCAAAAGTAGATATAAAATCAGGGAAATGCAAGTTCTAATCAGTTGTGTATTTGTGAAGTCTTTGAAAATGTAATAAGTTTTACGAAACGCGCCCGTGTCGCGTCAGACTAGAAATAAAAATGAATTTTGGAGAAGTGATTTTTGATTTACCTCCAACAGTGAAGCATAATGTACGAAAGATTGAGAAAATTCGTGTTAGAATTATTAATCTTACTTTTTCGGTCATATTTAATAAAATATGTCTACAGGAAAGACTGCTACCAAATATATATATATATATATATATTATATATATATATATATATATATATATATATATATATATATATATATATATATATTATATATATATATATATATATATTATATATATATATATATATATATATATATATATATTATATATATATATATATATATATATATATATATATATATATATATATATATATATATATATACATATAATACTGAATGGGGTACTGTGCGGTGACCGGGTCAACCGCATAAGGTTTTCAGGTAGAGTTTTGGCTCTATAATATATGTTCCTGTACCAATTTCGTGGGGGGGGGGGGTCGCCCTGGGAGCAGACTGTTTTTTTTTATGGGAACAATGGGACCAACCTCGATCCGTCCATGTTGGTCAACTACCCTACCGTATTCACCATGCAAAGTTAGGTGAGACTAGCCCCAAGCGTTTGGCCTCCAAACCTGGACAGTCAGCAAAACAAACAGGCAGACAACCTATATTTTATATAGATACGTCGGCATGTGGAGACGGAAGCGATTGCGGGAACGTCAATGTATTTCAGTAAATTATATCATTTTAACAATTAATTACAATATTTGAATGATATATATTTATAAATAACATACATAGATGCATTACAAATGTTAGGTAACAAATCATAAAAACTTAAAACAATCCCCAAAAGATCTTCCAATGACATTCAAATTTTACTAGATTATTAAATCAAATATTTAAGTTATGTTTTACATTTTTCATTCTATATTTTTCATTATGTATTTTCATGGGGTTGTTCAAATGACACCCGTTTAAGCATTTCAGAACCATCATAATTTATGCCCCATTATTGTCTGAGGCAATCAGAGATGCGATGACGTGTGGCACTGTCTGATTGGTTCCAATATGAGAGACGGGAGACATCAGCCAATCAGATAACGAGAACATGGTCCTGGCTGCCGTGAGCCAAAGGTCTCAGTCGTCTCAGCGCCAGCGTGGGGGGCAGACACTTCGGTGATGTGGCTTCCTCGGACTCAAAAATTGCTGGCTGAAGACAGAGCATTGCTGGGTCAAGAGACGTACATGTTCAACTATTGCATATACACATGGACGATGGTTCCATATTTACACGAACGATTGTTCCACATGTACATCGACCATAGGGAAGTGAACTCATGCTTTATATACAACGCAACAAATTGATGAAGTTTACTGTATTCTTACCTAAAGCCAGGAGATGATGCATGTTGTACAGTGATGAATTGCACGAGACAGTAAATTATAAATGACGGGTTGCTGTCAGAGGCGCCTTTGTTGCAGGCTGAGCAAGGAGACGGTTGTTGAACTACAGGTAAGCCATTTGTCTTGGTTGTTATGGAGTGGTTAGACCCCCGCGTCATCCATCAGCGCCGGGGTAACAATGGCCGCCGGGGAGGGGGGGGGGGGGCTCCTTGACAACAAAGGCTTAAACAGCCTTAAGGACAAGGGCTCTCAGGCGGCGTCTTCCCCTCCCACCAACCTCTCGCACCCAATATGTGCTCTCCACTAATAGGTCACGTTTTTTACGTTACGGTAACCAACGTTATAGATGTAACTTACTATGAGAAGTGACGATTCACATATATCTACGTTTTCTCTGCATTGAACTCGACAGGTTTGGTGGGCTGCTTGGGTTTGTACGTTTCTGGCTAGGTTAGGAGGTTGAAGTTTATATGTAGTGGCAAATTAAGAGAACGGGATTCGATCCCATCCATCCATTCCCCTATTCATTTTTATTTATTTTTATTGTTGTATTAACTGGAGTTGTGACGCCTGTTAGCAGGCTAACAGCTTTCCCTTCCCATAGTTCATATTAAATCTTACTCCACAAGTTTTCCCTGGAACACGATCCGCCAATCTCTTTGCAACCAGGTTTCCAATTACTGCTGGGTGAATAGGGGCGAGCAGTTTAGGATCCGTGTCCAGCCTACTTTCCCTGACCTGGACTCGAACCCAGGCATGGGGTGAGTGTGCTCTACCTCCAGACCCCCCCCCCCTCCGTCTGTTAATACCTTACCCCATGTTCGTGAAGCTTCTGGACGTCTCCTACAAGAGGTAAACATTATCCTGAACCAGACTCAACTTTACAGAATTTTACAGACTCACAATTACTTCATGTAACGTGTGACTTATTGTTTCAAGGTTATGACCACAGCCAGTTCTCACCAGCATTACCAACGTAAAGAAATCGTCGTTCTAAAGTGCCCTTATCCTAACCTACCAGACGACCCACGAACAGAAAACGGAACACTATGTCAATCTGATGAGTCACTACCATTGTCTTGTACGATAGTTTTTGGCTTTAGGTAAAGTGTACGTCAAAATGCGACGTGCTATTAAGAGCACTGCCTCATGAGTGAAGGAATGGTAGTACGGGTGCCTGAGGCGACCACATGCGCGGGTTCGATCCCATTGTAGAGCTTCAATATTTCACCATTTATCATTACATCCTTATTTATGAAAATTTGTTTCTTGTATATTGTTTTATTTAGTTTTTTATTCCGATGCTTGATTTGTATTTTGCTTTATTTTCATAACTTTTCTTGACCATTACATAATCTCTCTCACTATCCCCCCCCCCATAGAGGCTCCCCCCCTTCCCCCCATAGAGGCTCCCCCCCCTTCCCCCCCCCCCATAGAGGCTCCCCCCCCCTTCCCCCCATAGAGGCTCCCCCCCCCTTCCCCCCATAGAGGCTCCCCCCCCCTCTTCAAGATGATATAAATCACAGGTTCTCAACTAGGGAGGAATTCCCCAGTGGGGAATATTTTAGGATTCAATGGAAGGGGGGGGGTAATTTTGACCACACAACCAAACTCATGTTTTAAAATTCATCGACAGACAGTGGAGACAAGGAGACAGAAACAGACAGACAGTAGAGACAAGGAGACAGAAACAGACAGACAGTAGAGACAAAGAGACAGAAACAGACACACACACAAACAGACAAACAAAGATAAATAAACAATAGCTAAAATATGTCAACAAATTCCAAAGTAAAAAACTGGGAACGACGTTTCAGGAAACAAACAAAATAGCCTAATTAGCGAGAGAAAAGTAATTATTTGCGCTGATTGTTGATTTGTATTTCCTGTTGCACTTTTGTGGAGGGCGGGAGGGAGGGAGGGAGAAGGAACAGTGAGGGCGGCTGGGAAGGAGGGAGAGAAGGAGGCAGGAAGGACAAAAGGGATGGATTGGGAAGGAATGAAGAATTGAAGGAGGGGGGACGAAAGGAAGGAAGAAAGTAGGGAGGGAGGATTGACACCCAATTCAAAGCAGACACACTCCTGCTTTCCTCCACATCCCACATCCATCACGAGCCTAAGCCAAGCTATCATTTAGGACGAAAACTAGCCATTCAGAGGCCTAAAATGAAGACTGAAGATCTGGAACACCAATTCTGATGGATTATCAAATAAAGCAGATGAACTCAAAGGAAGGACTAAGGGAACAGGCCCTTGATGTTATAGCAATAGTAGGGCCCAGACTATCTGCTATGATTGCCAAGGTGATATTGAGAAAATCAGTGGAAGCCATGATGTTGATTCGAACCAACACACTGGATACTGTCGTGAAGGAAAACTAATTCTTAATATAATGATATTTAATTGATTGAATCGAATTACTGGAAGGACCACCCTACTTTTACTGAAAAGGGAAACAGATAACTAGTGTAATAAAATGGACTGAGATACCAGTGTCTGTGGATAATATAATCATCCAGAATTATTTGTTTGACATTAATGGACTGTAAGAATAATTATTATTACGAGTTGAACCTTCCCAAACTTCACAATTGGGGGTTAATATTAGAAGCTGAATTACTCCTAGTACACATAATCGAGGCTGGTTCTTCCTCGAAAGGGGGTTATTAAAGTTTACTAAGAAATATAATTTGTATAAGTATTCAATAATTTGGTTAATGACAAGATCATATAGTAATAAATGTTAGACAAGAAAACTGTTCCTGTCTAAAGGTTCATGAGGCTATAAAAAATATGATTAAATTCCTGGGTCATGTAAATGTAATATAAATTCGTGATATTATTAAATCTCAACAATTAATGAGAAGTTAATTAGTAAATTAACAAAAGATCAGCTGCTTAGCTGTGACAGTGAACGGTAGCGTGGATGACGACGGCGTCATCTAGAACCTGCTGGGTCACGTGACCCGCTAGCGTGGCGTGGGAATGGTCTCACCTCAGGCTGCTTCAACACACCTGGAAACCCAATGTGGTGTAAAAATTGTTTACACACAGTAGATTATATCACTCTGGGTTAATAGAAGGGGTAAATTATGTTCACTGGGAACGTTCTTGAGTTTAGAGGAGGGAGCGTGGTGTAACGACGAACAAAGGGTAAAGTTTACATGTTGAGAGCTCAGAACAATAAAACTAAACCACTTAACGTAATTGTTGTCCGCAGATGCAAACCTTGGATCGCTGATGGAGTAATTATGCACTCCAGGGCCGATTAATAGGAATGGCCGACCGCATACCTTGCGAAAACGTCACCTCTCTCTCTGTACTTGTGTCTGGTGGCCAAGCTTCCCTCCTCCTCCTCCCTCAACCCGTCTCGCCGCGCACGCAAACATATTTCAGTTGAAACGGAAAATTCTTTTCCTTGTAATTGCTCTACTTAATATATTAATGAGAATAGGGTTGCAACTATAGGGAGTTATATATTATTTAAATTCTCGTCAAATAAATATTATTATGAACAGTGTTCTTATTAAACGAGAAATGGAGAGAATTTTCTGCTTCCTCCATGTAAGTTTAAGATAACAGATAAACTGTTATATAATGATCCGTTAGTTGATAACTCGTTGTTATTAGATCACTAATATTTATATTGTCAGGTATTAATTCTTGTAAAGAAAACTGACAAATGGCGAGAATATTATTCAATTCTCTGGCATGTTGACAATATGTATACCTCTGCTGGGTATTATCTGACGCAATACGGTCCCCTCTATGTGGGAAGAACTTGGTAAATTACTCGCAGATAGGAAAATATTAATTTATGTCAATTTTACAAATTAGTAGGATTAGTATATACTATGCCTAACATGCAATGGTAATTATATGCTGGTTTATTTCCAACAGGTACTTTCAAGTATATGTCATAACAAACTCTGCCACGACATGCACAAGCAAAGCAACCTGGGACTCAACTGAATACTCTAGGGGCCCTGAGGCTCCCACTGAAGCCCAATTAGGGGTTTCACGCATGACCCTGCATGCACTCTGGCATGACCCCACATGCACTCTGGCTGTGGTCCATGCACTCTGGCATGACCCCACATGCACTCTGGCTGTGGTCCATGCACTCTGGCATGACCCCACATGCACTCTGGCTGTGGTCCATGCACTCTGGCATGACCCCACATGCACTCTGGCTGTGGTCCATGCACTCTGGCATGACCCCACATGCACTCTGGCTGTGGTCCATGCACTCTGGCATGACCCCACATGCACTCTGGCATGACCCCACATGCACTCTGGCTGTGGTCCATGCACTCTGGCATGACCCCACATGGACTCTGGCTGTGGTCCATGCACTCTGGCATGACCCCACATGCACTCTGGCTGTGGTCCATGCACTCTGGCATGACCCCACATGGACTCTGGCTGTGGTCCATGCACTCTGGCATGACCCCACATGCACTCTGGCTGTGGTCCATGCACTCTGGCATGACCCCACATGCACTCTGGCTGTGGTCCATGCACTCTGGCATGACCCCACATGCACTCTGGCTGTGGTCCATGCACTCTGGCATGACCCCACATGCACTCTGGCTGTGGTCCATGCACTCTGGCATGACCCCACATGCACTCTGGCTGTGGTCCATGCACTCTGGCATGACCCCACATGCACTCTGGCTGTGGTCCATGCACTCTGGCATGACCCCACATGCACTCTGGCTGTGGCCCAGAAGTTCTACTTGCAAGGCTTTTCTTCAAATGTACAAAGATATCACATTATCTTGATGTATCACTGAGAAAATCAGTAGAAGCAATGATGAGGTTTCGAAACTGCATTCTTTCTTTTGAGGTGGCAAAGAAAGGATTTATTTAGAGGTGGCAAACAATTTCAGGAACTGCACTGTCGGAATCATTTTGTTGGACGGCTCTTGAAGGAGGAAAAAGAACCATACTAATCCTCATCTGCTACGTAATATTGCACAGATGCATATAGAAGCAAACTTGGCATCCGACAGCTTCACATACTTCATAGATGGATCAGTAGACCAGCAGGGACAAGAAACCGGAGCTGCAGTTAAAGCAGGAAACTCTGTAAATAGTTGGAGACTCTCAAATGGGTGTTCAACTTTACAAACAGCGATGCTGGCCATTCAAAAAGCTTTGGAACATGTTCTTCTCTTGCTGAACACCGACAACATGTTATCATAAATACAGATTCAAGAACTACCATTGAAACCTTGTAACAAGAACACATACGTGACAACATACATCTGATAACAAATCTTTATCATTAATGCAAACACTCAAACGACAAGGCCTACAGGTTCTTATCAACTGGATGCCAAATCATGTGGGAATAATAGGAAATGACATTGCAGACGAAGTTTCGAAACTTGCAAGTAAGAGAAGAAATGTAATTTATATACCACCAAGTCTTTTACAGATTAAGAAAGTCATTAGAAATATAGCAATGCAAAAGATGTACAGTGACCACAACACAGCAGTTGCAACATCAGGATCTTTGGGTTGGTACAAGAATTCAACCAACTACGAACCACTTAGTTTGATGAAAGGGAACAGTAGATCAAGAGAATTACACTTATGTCGCATCAGGCTTGGATACCCATGTGCATGGGATATAGGCTTAAAGGTTCCGGAAAATGAGAGGAAATGTCAGCACTGTGGAGAAATGCCAGACAGACCACTGGAACATTACCTTACACGCACAGTTACAAACCGAATAAGATGTCAACTTAGATTCAACAGTGCAGAAGAAGTTGTTAAACACATGGGGTATAATCTTAGTGAAGCGACCAAACGAGTCTTAAATACTCATACTCCGCCCAAGTAAAACAGAAACAAGAAACAAGTAACACTTAGTTGGCCAGCCAGAGGCTTAGGGCCCGCGTAGGAAGAAATAAAAAACTCACTGGTACACCAGTGGTTGTAGCTGTAATATACAACCACCCAAGTCCAAAGAACCACAGAAGACCGAGGCAAGAATTTGAAATTACAAACAGAACATGTTTGAATATCCTCCAAGAGGTGACAGCCCATAGACTGAAAGTAAGCTCCTGGTAATGGAGACTTCAGTTATGGTCAAATCGACTGGGAAACAACGAATCCAAGAGGAGGAGACGAGACCTGGAGAGTAAAGCTTGTAGAAATAGAAGGAGAGGAATTTCCTATTGCAATGTCTTGAGGGAAACAATCAGAAAGGGTGATGACCAACCAGCTAGGCTGGTTGGTCATCTTCTTAAAATAAGACGGATATTGAATGCATTGACCATGAAATGCCATTAGGAGCCAATGATCACTGGGTTTTCGTCTTTGTTCACAGTGATAATGAATACCATACAACGATGTATCAGAGGGGAGAATATAAGACTAGCATACAGGAGAGGGGAATACCAGAAGGTCAGAGAATTCCTAGGGGATGGGGGGAGGGGGAAGAATACAAGGGGAGAAGAGAACTCAAAGGAAACTACACACAGGACCTGGTGGATGACGTAACGAACAAACTCAAAGAAGCTGAAGAAAGATTTATACCCCCACTAAGGGCTAGGGAGAAGCAAAACCAGTATCAGCTCATTGTTCACTGTCTCAACACAAAGAGAAGAACCAAAAGCACATGGAAGAAACATTAAGAACACAGAACAGGAGGAAAGAACAATGTATACAAAGCGGCCAGTAATGAGTACACAGAAATTATGAGTGGCAGAGAAAATACTTCTTTGTCAGTACTTCAGACAACCGTCGATTAGAAAGGCGGGATCCAAGAGCTAACACCTCGATCCCTCAGGCACAAATAGTAAATACACACGCACACGCCCCCCCCCATGTTCTCCAACACTACCCACTACACGGGCCCACATATTATATCACTGTACAATGTGTACAATTACTGGGTGTACAGCCCCTTAGTGTACACTTTGTTCAGCGTCAGAGTGTAATGGTCCTCCTCCCGGTACACTGTGGCTGGCGGTAATGGTCCTCCCGGTACACTGAGGCTGACAGTAATGGTCCTCCCGGTACACTGTGGCTGGCGGTAATGGTCCTCCCGGTACACTGTGGCTGGCGGTAATGGTCCTCCCGGTACACTGTGGCTGGCGGTAATGGTCCTCCTCCCGGTACACTGTGGCTGGCGGTAGTGGTCCTCCCGGTACACTGTGCCTGGTAGTAATGGTCCTCCTCCCGGTACACTGTAGCTGGCGGTAGTGGTCCTCCCGGTACACTGTGGCTGGCGGTAATGGTCCTCCCGGTGCACTGTGGCTGGCGGTAATGGTCCTCCTCCCGTTACACTGTGGCTGGCGGTAATGGTCCTCCCGGTACACTGTGACTGGCGGTAGTGATCCTCCCGGTACACTGTGGCTGGCGGTAATGGTCCTCCCGGTACACTGTGGCTGGCGGTAATGGTCCTCCTCCCGGTACACTGTGGCTGGCGGTAGTGGTCCTCCCGGTACACTGTGCCTGGTAGTAATGGTCCTCCTCCCGGTACACTGTAGCTGGCGGTAGTCGTCCTCCCGGTACACTGTGGCTGGCGGTAATGGTCCTCCCGGTACACTGTGGCTGGCGGTAATGGTCCTCCCGGTACACTGTAGCTGGCGGTAATGGTCCTCCCGGAACACTGTGGCTGGCGGTAATGGTCCTCCCGGTACACTGTAGCTGGCGGTTATGGTCCTCCCGGTACACTGTAGCTGGCGGTAATGGTCCTCCCGGTACACTGTGGCTGGCGGTAATGGTCCTCCCGGTACACTGTGGCTGGCGGTAATGGTCCTCCTCCCGGTACACTGTGGCTGGCGGTAATGGTCCTCCCGGTACACTGTAGCTGGCGGTAATGGTCCTCCCGGTACACTGTGGCTGGCGGTAATGGTCCTCCCGGTACACTGTGGCTGGCGGTAATGGTCCTCCCGGTACACTGTGGCTGGCGGTAGTGGACCTCCCGGTACACTGTGGCTGGCGGTAATGGTCCTCCCGGTACACTGTGGCTGGCGGTAATGGTCCTCCCGGTACACTGTGGCTGGTGGTAATGGTCCTCCCGGTACACTGTGGCTGGTGGTAATGGTCCACCCGGTACACTGTGGCTGGCGGTAATGGTCCTCCCGGTACACTGTGGCTGGCGGTAATGGTCCTCCTCCCGGTACACTGTGGCTGGCGGTAATGGTCCTCCCGGTACACTGTGGCTGGCGGTAATGGTCCTCCCGGTACACTGTGGCTGGCGGTAGTGGTCCTCCCGGTACACTGTGGCTGGTGGTAATGGTCCTCCCGGTACACTGTGGCTGACGGTAATGGACCTCCCGGTACACTGTGGCTGGCGGTAATGGTCCTCCCGGTACACTGTGGCTGGCGGTAATGGTCCTCCCGGTACACTGTGGCTGGCGGTAGTGGTCCTCCCGGTACACTGTGACTGGCGGTAGTGGTCCTCCCGGTATACTGTGACTGGCGGTAATGGTCCTCCCGGTACACTGTGGCTGGCGGTAATGGTCCTCCCGGTACACTGTGGCTGGCGGTAATGGTCCTCCCGGTACACTGTGGCTGGCGGTAATGGTCCTCCCGGTACACTGTGGCTGACGGTAATGGTCCTCCCGGTACACTGTGGCTGACGGTAATGGTCCTCCTCCCGGTACACTGTGGCTGGCGGTAATGGTCCTCCCGGTACACTGGCTGACGGTAATGGTCCTCCCGGTACACTGTGGCTGACGGTAATGGTCCTCCTCCCGGTACACTGTGGCTGGCGGTAATGGTCCTCCCGGTACACTGTGGCTGGCGGTAATGGTCCTCCTCCCGGTACACTGTGGTTGGCGGTAATGGTCCTCCCGGTACACTGTGGCTGGCGGTAATGGTCCTCCCGGTACACTGTAGCTGGCGGTAATGGTCCTCCTCCCGGTACACTGTGGTTGGCGGTAATGGTCCTCCCGGTACACTGTAGCTGGCGGTAATGGTCCTCCCTCCCGGTACACTGTGACTGGCGGTAATGGTCCTCCCGGTACACTGTGGCTGGCGGTAATGATCCTCCCGGTACACTGTGACTGGCGGTAAATGTCCTCCCGGTACACTGTGGCTGGCGGTAATGGTCCTCCCGGTACACTGTGGCTGGCGGTAATGGTCCTCCCGGTACACTGTGGCTGGCGGTAATGATCCTCCCGGTACACTGTGACTGGCGGTAGTGGTCCTCCCGGTACACTGTGGCTGGCGGTAGTGGTCCTCCCGGTACACTGTGACTGGCGGTAGTGGTCCTCCCGGTACACTGTGGCTGGCGGTAATGGTCCTCCCGGTACACTGTGGCTGTCGGTAATGGTCCTCCCGGTACACTGTGGCTGGCGGTAGTGATCCTCCCGGTACACTGTGGCTGGCGGTAATGGTCCTCCCGGTACACTGTGGCTGGCGGTAATGATCCTCCCGGTACACTGTGACTGGCGGTAATGATCCTCCCGGTACACTGTGACTGGCGGTAATGGTCCTCCCGGTACACTGTGGCTGGCGGTAATGGTCCTCCCGGTACACTGTGGCTGGCGGTAATGGTCCTCCCGGTACACTGTGGCTGGCGGTAGTGGTCCTCCCGGTACACTGTGGCTGGCGGTAATGGTCCTCCCGGTACACTGTGGCTGGCGGTAATGATCCTCCCGGTACACTGTGATTGGCGCTAGTGGTCCTCCCGGTACACTGTGGCTGGCGGTAAATGTCCTCCCGGTTCACTGTGGCTGGCGGTAATGGTCCTCCCGGTACACTGTGGCTGGCGGTAGTGGTCCTCCCGGTACACTGTGACTGGCGGTAGTGGTCCTCCCGGTACACTGTGACTGGCGGTAGTGGTCCTCCCGGTACACTGTGGCTGGCGGTAATGGTCCTCCCGGTACACTGTGGCTGGCGGTAATGGTCCTCCCGGTACACTGTGGCTGGCGGTAATGGTCCTCCCGGTACACTGTGGCTGGCGGTAGTGGTCCTCCCGGTACACTGTGGCTGGCGGTAGTGGTCCTCCCGGTACACTGTGATTGGCGGTAATGATCCTCCCGGTACACTGTGACTGGCGGTAATGGTCCTCCCGGTACACTGTGGCTGGCGGTAAATGTCCTCCCGGTACACTGTGGCTGGCGGTAATGGTCCTCCCGGTACACTGTGGCTGGCGGTAGTGGTCCTCCCGGTACACTGTGACTGGCGGTAGTGGTCCTCCCGGTACACTGTGACTGGCGGTAGTGGTCCTCCCGGTACACTGTGGCTGGCGGTAATGGTCCTCCCGGTACACTGTGGCTGGCGGTAATGGTCCTCCCGGTACACTGTGGCTGGCGGTAATGGTCCTCCCGGTACACTGTGGCTTGCGGTAATGGTCCTCCCGGTACACTGTGGCTGGCGGTAGTGGTCCTCCCGGTACACTGTGGCTGGCGGTAGTGGTCCTCCCGGTACACTGTGACTGGCGGTAGTGGTCCTCCCGGTACACTGTGACTGGCGGTAGTGGTCCTCCCGGTACACTGTGGCTGGCGGTAGTGGTCCTCCCGGTACACTGTGGCTGGCGGTAATGGTCCTCCCGGTACACTGTGGCTGGCGGTAATGGTCCTCCCGGTACACTGTGGCTGGCGGTAATGGTCCTCCAGGTACACTGTGACTGGCGGTAATGGTCCTCCCGGTACACTGTGACTGGCGGTAATGATCCTCCCGGTACACTGTGGCTGGCGGTAATGATCCTCCCGGTACACTGTGGCTGGCGGTAATGGTCCTCCCGGTACACTGTGACTGGCGGTAATGGTCCTCCCGGTACACTGTGGCTGGCGGTAATGGTCCTCCCGGTACACTGTGGCTGGCGGTAATGGTCCTCCCGGTACACTGTGACTGGCGGTAGTGGTCCTCCCGGTACACTGTGGCTGGCGGTAGTGGTCCTCCCGGTACACTGTGACTGGCGGTAGTGGTCCTCCCGGTACACTGTGGCTGGCGGTAGTGGTCCTCCCGGTACACTGTGACTGGCGGTAGTGGTCCTCCCGGTACACTGTGACTGGCGGTAGTGGTCCTCCCGGTACACTGTGGCTGGCGGTAATGGTCCTCCCGGTACACTGTGGCTGGCGGTAGTGGTCCTCCCAGTACACTGTGACTGGCGGTAGTGGTCCTCCCGGTACACTGTGGCTGGCGGTAATGGTCCTCCCGGTACACTGTGGCTGGCGGTAATGGTCCTCCCGGTACACTGTGGCTGGCGGTAATGGTCATCCCGGTACACTGTGGCTGGCGGTAATGGTCCTCCCGGTACACTGTGGCTGGCGGTAATGGTCATCCCGGTACACTGTGGCTGGCGGTAATGGTCCTCCCGGTACACTGTGGCTGGCGGTAGTTAAGAAAATGTGGCGTTTTGCCAGATTATTGGCCTCTCAACTTAGAGCTGTAGCCTCTAGAGCCCGTTTAGAGTCCAGCAACGTCAAGAGCCCCGTATAGAGCACTGCAGAGTCTAGAGCCCCGTATAGAGCACTGCAGAGTCTAGAACCCTGTATGGAGCTCTGCAGAGTCTAGAGCCCCTAGAGCCCCACTGCAGCGCTCTAGTCAGCACAGTCGGGTCACATCCGAAATGCACTGGGTTCCATTTATTCGATTTCTTATGCTAGGAAAACTCTACACTAGGAAAACGCTACTCAACACTAGGGAAAACTCTACTCTACACTAGGAAAACGTTACTCAACACTAGGGAAAACTCTACTCTACACTAGGAAAACGTTACTCAACACTAGGGAAAACTCTACTCTACGCTAGGAAAACGCTACTCAACACTAGGGAAAACTCTACTCTACGCTAGGAAAACGCTACTCAACACTAGGGAAAACTCTACTCTACACTAGGAAAACGTTACTCAACACTAGGGAAAACTCTACTCTACGCTAGGAAGAGTTTTTCCTCAATGGGTCCCCTTTGACTCCATTGCATTCAATTACATCTGCTTCATCCCACCTTCCAAGAACCCCCCTCATCCCCTCAACCCTCAAAACCTGCCTAGCCCTCACCCGTCTTCTGCCCTCTTCTTCCATATAACCCCCTCCCTTTGCGACCCTTACACCTTTTCCTCCATATCCATGAGTCCTTCCTAACTAATACAACTTCTCTTCCACTTCTCACTTCTTCTCTCACTATCCATGCTCCATCTTCCCCTCTTCCCCCACCTCCACTATCCGTCCCACCCCAACCCCTATCTGACTCTCAGCCTCATGCTACCTCTCAACCCCCCTATGCCTCTCAGACCCTCCTTAATTTTCAGACCCAGTATGCCCTTCCTACTCCAGACCTACCTACCCAGACCTTACTACCCCAGACCTTCCTACGTACCTTCCTAGATGCCCAGAGCCCATTCGCCCCCAAGCACCCCCACAGACCCCATTCACCCCAAGACACTCCCCAGATCCCCCCAAACACCCTCCAGATCCCCCCAGACACTCAGAGAAAGGGTGAACTATGGTACCAGAGATTCCAAGAAGAGTCTCAAGGTTTGGTACACCAATGCTGATGGGGTAACTAATAAAGCAGAAGAGGTAAAAAAAGAGTTTGTGAGGCAGATCCTGACATAGTTGCAATAGTGGAAACTAAAATAAATGACATGAGAGTTACGGAAAGGCGCGAGAAGTCGAACTGGCGAACAGTAAAGAGTGGCGTACCTCAAGGATCGGTGCTGGGACCAATTCTATTTCTAATACATGTTAACAATATGTTTACAGGAGTAGAATCCTACATCTTGATGTTCACGTATAACATAAAGTTGATGAGAAGAGTTGTGACAGATGAGGATTGTAGGATCCTCCAAGAGGACTTGAACAGGTTGCAGAGATGGTCAGAAAAATGGCTTCTAGAGTTCAACACGAGCAAATGTAAAGTTATGGAAATGGGACTAGGTGGCAGGAGACCAAAGGGACAGTACACAATGAAGGGAAACTGCCTACCTGTGACAACGCGAGAAAGAGACCTGGGCGTGGACGTAACACCTAATCTAAATCCTGAGGCACATATAAATAGGATATCGACAGCAGCTTACTCTATACTGGCAAAAGTTAGACCATTATTCAGAAACCTAAGTAAGGTGGCATTTAGGGCGCTTTACACTGCCTATGTGAGGCCAATCTTAGAGTATGCCGCACCATCATGGCGACCACACCTGAAGAAACAAACAGGGAAACTGGAAAAGGCTCAGTAGTTTGCGACGAGACTCGTCTCAGCATTACGAGAGATGGGTTGAAGAGCACCTGAAGGAGCCGAGCCTTACGTTACTATAAAAAGAAGGGAGAGGGGGGATATAATAGGAACGTATAAAATACTCAGGGGTATTGACAGAGTGGACATAGACGAAATGTTCACGTGGAATAGTAACAGAACGAGGGGACATGGGTGGAAGCTGGAAACTCACAGAGATGAATCACAGAGATGTTAGGAAGTTTTCTTTTAGGTTGAGAGTAGTGGAAAAATGGAATGCACTTAAGGAGCAGGTTGTGGAAGCAAATTCTATTCATAATTTTAAAACTAGGTGTGATAGGGAAATAGGACCGGAGTCAATGCTGTAATCAACCTATGGCTCGAAAGGCGAGATCCAAGAGACAATGCTCGATCCTGCAGACACAAATAGGTGTGTACGAATAGGTGAGTATACACACACACACACAGTACAGTGAACTGGTGAACTGTAACACAACAGACACACCGATACAGTGACTGACTCCAGAGATTTGTGTTAGATAGAGAAGAACCGCCATCATCAATCTACTGGATTAGTGAATCACCACGTGGGAGACGACGACGGAGCACTTCGTTACCCAGCATCGTAATTATTCACCGTGTTGTGTGAGCGGGAGGCTGACAGGTAGGTGCCCCTCTCTGGTCAGTTCTTCAGGTGTACAGAGGTAAAATATTACCAAATTCTTGTTCAGTATATCAGATACACTTAAAATATCAAAGTGGCTCATTTTGGGTAGAGGTTGACATTTTACGGGACCCCCATAACACATGCACGCACGCACGCACACATACGTTTGCAAGCACACACGCACGCACACGCAAAAACAAACACACGCACACGCAAAAACAAACACACGCACGCACACACACATACGTCCAGTCAGGCTAGAAGGGATTGACACCTTTCGTGGAAAGGGGATAAAACCTCACTCATAATCCACCCCTCTCTTACCTGCCTGCAGACAACACCTCACCTCCTCTTAACCCCCATCCCATGCGCACACATGCACACACACACGTTCTCTCTGTTCTCTCTCTCTCTCTCTCTCTCTCTCTCTCTCTCTCTCTCTCTCTCTCTCTCTCTCTCTCTCTCTCTCTCTCTCTCTCTCTCTCTCTCTTTCTCTCTCTCTCTCTCTCTTTCTCTCTCTCTCTCTCTCTTGCTCTCTCTCTCTAGTTCTCTCTCTCTCTTGTTCTCTCTCTCTTGCTCTCTCTCTCTAGTTCTCTCTCTCTCTTGTTCTCTCTCTCTTGCTCTCTCTCTCTTGCTCTCTTGCTCTCTCTCTTGACAAGGGGCAAAATGGCAGGAGGACACAACAGGGACACAGGAAACAGCCAGAGTGACCGAACAAAGGAAATGTTAACCCAAGTTCTGGAGAAATTCAGGAGGGAGACGCATGAAATGAGGATTACAATTAACAATCTGTAAAGTGAGCTGACATCAGCAAGGAAGGAGATCAAATCCCTCACAGAGAAAAATAAAGAGACCGAGCATCAGATTATCATCCAAAGGGAAGGTGGGAATGTTACATTGGAAGGAAATGCCTCTGTACCTGAAACATTTGCGGAAAGACTGAAAAAGAGCTCAGAAGCAATGGACACAGTGAGGGAGGTAGCGATGCAAGCAGCTACGTCACAGGAAGCAGCAAGGTGCACCACTCAGCTGCTGGAGAGAAAAAGATCAGTGGTAGTTGTAGGCATCAAAGAACAGGAAGGATCCAACAGGCAAGAATGGAATAGCAAGGTTAGAAAGGCAGTACATGGGCTACTGAAGGGGTTACAGACGGAAGGGGCTGAACAAAACATTGAGAAAGGTTTTCAGGTTGGGCTGGTACAACAAGGACAGAAACCGACTTGTAAAGGTGGTGTTTACAAACAAAACCATAAGGAGGATATTCTCGAAAGGAAGAGTCGTCTGCAGCATGTGGAGGGATACAAAAAAGTATTCCTGCAGAGGGACAGACGAAGGAGGAGAGAGCCAGGGCAGCAGAAGCAAGGAGGAAGTGCAGGGAAAGAGGAGCAAACCAGGAAATCACAGCCCCCAACACAACAGTTCCAGAGACAAGAGGGGAACCCAAAACCAGAATCCCAGCAACACCAGAGGGGAGGGCAACACCACCATCCCCCTCTGCATAGAAACCCTCCCCTCCCCTTACCCTACCTGCCCCCACCCAACCCTCCCTCCCCCCCTCACCCCATTCTGACCCTGTCACCCCTTCCCCATTCCCATCATGTCCCCCCTCCCACCTTTCCCCCCTCCCCCTTCATCTCATACCATCCCTATCCCTCCTCCCCCCTCACCCTGTATCCTCAATGTCCCCCCCCCTATCTCCTTAACCCACACCCTACCTGTCCTCCCCTTCCCTTAAACCCCCACCCCCCCCCCACCACCCCAAAATCCTCTGAGACCCTGCAAACCACCTCACAGATCTCCTCACCCACGGAACAGCTTCCCACACCAGCAGAATGCTCGCCAAGAAACGGACAAGAAAATGATCAGAAGAAACTGAGCTTCAAGCCGATGTACATTAACATAGATGGGATTACAAATAAAACAAGTGAACTCGGAGAATGGGCACTAGAAGAAAACCCAGACATAATAGCACTCACAGAAACAAAGCTAACGAAAATCATAACAAATGCAGTGTTTCCACAGGGCTACTATGTAGTGAGGAAAGAGAGAGAAGGGAGAGGAGGAGGTGGTGTAGCTTTGCTACTAAGAGAAGGTTGGAGTTTCGAAGAGATGGTAATTCAGAACTGTGAAGGTTTCAGTGACTACATATCAGGCACCATAGCAACTGGAGGATAGAAAATTATAGTAGTAGTCAAATATAACCCCGCACCGAATGTCAGAAGACCCAGACAGGAATATGATAGAAACAACTTGGCCACCATCAATATAATAGAGAGAGCAGCTTCTGTGGCTAGCAGGAACGGATCCAGGCTACTAATCATGGGATACTTCAACCATGGGAAGATAGATTGGGGGAACAGGGACCCGCATGGAGGCCCAGACACATGGAGAGCTAAGCTGCTGGATGTGGCAACAAGAAACTTTCTAAGTCAACACGTCAAGGGACCAACAAGAATGAGAGGAGGGGATGAACCAGCTTTGCTTGATCTGATATTTACCCTAAATGAGTCGGATATAAGGGAAGTTAAGTTGAAAGCCCCCTTGGGAATGAGTGATCATAGTGTAGTGAGCTTTGAGTACCTGGTTGAGCTAGGAATTATCACCCCGAAAAAGAACTGGGAAACAAAGGGCTGGCGTACCGAAAGGGAAACTATGAGGAGATGAATAAATTCCTATGGGATATACATTGGGACACAGAACTTGGAACCAAGTTCGTACAAGACATGATGGACTATGTCACCCAAAAATGTCAGGAGGCTGTAAGCAGGTTTGTCCCAGCCCGACAGAAAAAAACAGAGAAGCAAAGGAAGAATCCGTGGTTTAATAGGGAATGTATGAAAGCAAAGGAGCTGAACAAAAGGGCATGGAGGAACTTCCGTAATAACAGAAAACCAGAAAGTAGAGAGAGAGATACCAGAGAACCAGGAACGAGTATGTTAGTGTGAGAAGAGCAGCTGAGAAAAGGTATGAAATTGATATAGCTAATAAAGCCAAGACCGAGCCAAAGCTGCTACACAGTCACATCAGGAGGAAGACAACAGTGAAGGAACAGGTGATGAAACTTAGGGTGGGCGAGGACAGGTACACAGAGAATGACAGAGGTGTGTGAAGAACTCAACAAAAGGTTCCAGGAGGTCTTTACAAAAGAACAGGGAGATGTTACGGCACTAGGAGAGGTGGCACCAAACCAGGTGACCTTGGATAGGTTCGAAATTACAAGAGATGAGGTCAAGAAGCACCTATTGGAGCTGGATGTGAGAAAAGCTGTTGGGCCGGACGAAATCTCACCATGGGTATTGAAAGATTGTGCAGGAGCACTTTGCTTGCCACTCTCCATAGTGTATAGTAGGTCACTGGAAACGGAAGACCTACCAGAAATATGGAAGACTGCTAATGTAGTACCAATATACAAAATGGGTGACAGACAAGAGGCACTGAACTTCAGGCCAGTGTCCTTAACTTGTATACCATGCAAGGTGATGGAGAAGATTGTGAGAAAAAACCTAGTAACACATCTGGAGAGAAGAGACTTCGTGACAACCCATCAACATGGGTTCAGGGAGGGTAAATCTTGCCTTACAGGCTTGATAGAATTCTACGATCAGGTGACAAAGATTAAGCAAGAAAGAGAAGGATGGGCGGACTGCATTTTTTTGGAATTTCGGAAAGCCTTTGACACAGTACCCCATAAAAGGTTGATGCATAAGCTAGAGAAACAGGCAGGAGTAACTGGTAGGGCGCTCCAGTGGATAAGGGAGTACCTAAGCAATAGGAAGCAGAGAGTTACAGTAAGGGGTGAGACCTCAGAATGGCGTGAAGTCACCAGTGGAGTCCCACAGGGCTCTGTACTTGGACCTATCCTGTTTCTGATATACGTAAATGATCTCCCAGAGGGTATAGACTCATTCCTCTCAATGTTTGCTGACGACGCCAAAATTATGAGAAGGATTAAGACAGAGGAGGGCAGCTTGAGGCTTCAAGAAGACCTGGACAAGCTGCAGGAATGGTCGAACAAATGGCTGTTAGAGTTTAACCCAAGCAAATGTAATGTAATGAAGATAGGGGTAGGAAACAGGAGACCAGATACAAAGTATCATTTGGGAGATGAAATACTTCAAGAGTCAGAGAGAGAGAAAGACCTAGGGTTTGATATCACGCCAGACCTGTCCCCTGAAGCTCATATCAAGAGGATAACATCAGCAGTATATGCCAGGTTGGCTAACATAAGAACGGCCTTTAGAAACTTGTGTAGGGAATCTTTCAGAACATTATATACCACATATGTCAGACCAATCCTGGAGTATGCGGCTCCAGCATGGAGTCCATATCTAGTCAAGCATAAGACTAAACTGGAAAAGGTTCAAAGGTTTGCCACCAGACTAGTACCCGAGCCTGGAGGTATGAGCTACGAGGAGAGACTACGGGAATTAAACCTCACGTCACTGCAAGACAGAAGAGTTAGAGGGGACATGATCGCCACATACAAGACTCAGAGGAATTGACAGGGTAGATAAAGACAGACTATTTAACACAAGGGGCACACGCACTAGGGGACACAGGTGGAAATTGAGTGCCCAAATGAGTCATAGAGACGTTAGAAAGAATTTTTCAGAGTAGTAGACAAATGGAATGCATTAGGAAGTGATGTGGTGGAGGCTGACTCCATACACAGCTTCAAGTGTAGATATGATAGTGCCCAGTAGGCTCAGGAACCTATACATTAGTTGATTGATAGTTGAGAGGGGGGACCAAAGAGCCAGAGCTCAACCCCCGCAAGTACAACTAGGTAAGTTCACACCAACAACAATAGTTGGCCTCCCATATGTGCATCAAGTCACAGTGAACTATTATTATACACAATGGCTATGTCGTAGAAAAATAAACAATAAATATACAAATCTACGCATAAAAAATACATTGAAAAAACTCGTTCTTTCATCTCGCAGGAAAAATGATTTTGTTCTAATTGTTGTTTTTATATACAGAGAAAAATTTTATAGTTCTTTTGCTGAAATTTGCTCATAATGATTCACAGTGTTTGTAGGACAAAGGAACTCTAGACTAGGGAGCCCATGTCTGGGGTGTTGTACCTCTTACCCACTGTGTACGGGGGCCAGTGGTGGGTGTAGCACAGGTGGTGCAAGGGGGTGGGGGGTACCTCTTACCCACTGTGTACGGGGGCCAGTGGTGGGTGTAGCACAGGTGGTGCAAGGGGGGGGGTACCTCTTACCCACTGTGTGCGGGGGCCAGTGGTGGGTGTAGCACAGGTGGTGCAAGGGGGGGGGGGTACCTCTTACCCACTGTGTACGGGGGCCAGTGGTGGGTGTAGCACAGGGGGTGCAAGGGGGTGTACTCACCTAGTTGTGTTTGCGGGGGTTGAGCTCTGGCTCTTTTAGTCCCGCCTCTCAACCGTCAATCAACAGGTGTACAGGTTCCTGAGCCAACTGGGCTCTATCATATCTTCACTTGAAACTGTGTATGGAGTCAGCCGCCACCACATCACTGCTTAATGCATTCCATTTCTTAACTACTCTGACATTGAAAAAATTCTTTCTAACGCCTTTGTGGCTCAGTTGGGTAATAGGTTTCCACCTGTGTCCCCTTGTTCGTGTTCCACCTGTGCTAAAGAGTTTGTCTTTGTCCACCCTGTCAATTTCCCTGAGAATTTTATAGGTGGTTATCATGTCTCCTCTTACTCTTCTGTTTTCCAGGGATGTGAGGTTCAACTCCTTTAGACTTTCTTCGTAGCTCATACCTCTCAGTTCCGGGGCGAGCCTGGTGGCATACCTCTGAATCTTCTCTAACTTTGGCTTGTGTGTATCTAGGTATGTACTCCAGACTGGAACTGCATAATTCCAGAATTGGTCTGACATAAGTGGTATACAAGGTCCTGAACGATTCCTTACACAAGTTTCTAAAGGCAGTTCTTATGTTGGCCAGTCTAGCATATGCCGCTGATGATATCATTTTAATGTAGGCCTCTGGGGACAGGTTCGGTGTGATATCAACCCCCAGATTTTATTTGACTCCTGCTGGATTTCACCTCCCAGATGGTACCTTATGTTCAGCCTTCTGCTCCCTTCGCCTAATTTCATTACTTTACACTTTCCCGAGTTGAACTTTAGTAGCCATTTTCTAGACCATTCCTCCAGTTTGTTCAAATCGTCCTGTAGTCTCTGTCTGTCTTCATCTGTCATGATTCTTCTCATAATTTTTGCATCATCAGCAAATATTGAGAGGAATGAGTCTATACCCTCTGGAAGGTCATTTACATATATTAGAAACAGGATGGGTCCAAGTACAGAGCTCTGTGGGACTCCTCTGGTGACAACTCGCCACTCTGATGTCTGCCCCTTCACAGTTACTCGCTGTTTCATGTTGCTTAAATACTCCCTTATCCACTGGAGCACCTTACATTTTACTCTTGCCTGTTGCTCCAAATTTTGTAACAGCCTTTTATGGGGTACTGTGTCAAAGGCTTTGGCTTTCTGACAGTCCAAGAAAATGCAGTCTACCCACCTTTCTCTTTCTTGCCTAATTTTTGTTGCTTGGTCATAGCAACCTGTGAGGTTAACCTGTTAAACCTGTGAGGTACGATTACCATCTCTGAACCCATGTTGGGGGGGTGTGTTACAAAGCTGTTTCCTTCCAGATGTTCTACGAGCCTTTTCCTCACGATCTTCTCCATCACCTTGCATTGTATAAAAGTTAGGGAATCTGGCCTGTAGTTCAGTGCCTCTCGCCAGTAGTAGGGGGTAAGCACCACAGAGGATTTTTTTTTCTGGGGGGAAAAAATCCCGTGTAGCGCTTGGGGGTTTTCAGGTGAATTTGGAAAATCCCCTGTAGCGCTTGGGGGGTTTCAGGTGAATTTGGGGAGTCACAGATTTGGGATTAAGGATTTCTTATGAGTGAGTAATTTCCGAGATTTTAGAAGTTTGTTAAAAGTTCTTATGACGAAAATAATGTCATACGAGTTTGTTAAAGTTCTTATGATAAAAATAATTTCCGAGACTTTAGAAGTTTGTTAAAGTTCTTATCATGAAATAATGTCATACGAGTTTTGTTAAGAGTTCTCATGGGATTCTTACTTAGAAACTAGTATATTGCTATATATCTGAATCATTTCACTGTCTCCCGCTCATACCTCACCCCCTTATCTCACAATCTGTGGCCCACATGTGTTTACTTTAGACCGTCAGCCAGACGCCGCATGCAGGTCACCTCGATAATCTTATCTTATCTTCTCCATAATAATAACTGGACCGTCCCTCTCCTTCATATTGTTCATTCATAGTTCCTTTTCATTAAACTATTCAGTTTTACATATATAAACAAAGTCAGGGACTAGCTCACGTTCCCACCTTAGTTTTACTAATACATCTTCTTAAGTATCCAATCATTTTCTTCGAGATTTAAAACACAGCTATTTCAAACGTATTAAAATACAATAATTTGGTATCGAGCTCCAGCTCCTATCCCCGCCTTAGTCCCCTGTCGTACAATGAATACTAACAGTCCAATCCCTCTAAAATTTAAAAATAATCATATTTCAAACGTAGTTCAATACAGTAATTTAGTTACCGAGCTCCAGCTCTTGTCCTCCAGCTTAGTTCCCTCGCACATCTTCGTCAACCTAATCAAATTCCCTGAAATTTTTACCCTCTGTATTTCAGACACAGTAAATAAGATCAAGTCAGTTACTGAGCTCCAGCTCTCATCCCCCGCCTTACTTCCCTCTCGTGTCTTCGGTATTATCCTATCAAATTCCCTGAAATTTCTACCCTCTGTATTTCAGACACCGTAAATAAGATCAAAACAGTGATCGAGCTCCAGCTCTCATCCCCCAACTTAGTTCTCTCTCGTATATTTGTAAATAACCCATCAATTTCCCTGAAATTTTTACCCTCTGTATTTCAGGCACCGTAAATAAGATCAAAACAGTTAACGAGCTCCAGCTCTCGTCCCCACCTTAGTTCTCTCTCGTATCTTTGTAAATAACCCATCAATTTCCCTGAAATTTTTACCCTCTGTATTTCAGACATAGTAAATATGATGTAAACAATTATAAAACTCTAGCTCTTGTCCTCTGTCCAAGTTCACTCCTGTAAATTCATTATTATCAGTCCAAATCCCCCTGAGATTTAAACACCCAACTACATTTTCAGACATAGTAAATAAAAACCAGTTCAGTTATCAAGTTTCAACTCTTGTCCCCCAGCTTAGTTCATTTTGTACAAGATCTTTATTTTCCAACTAAATCACCCTGAGATTTAAGATCACCTTATTTCTAACGTAGTAAAATTAATCTGGACATTAGCCAAGCTCCATTTCCTCAGTCTTAGATCATCGAACATAATTATATCCGATCAAGTCCCTCTCCAGCCTATCTGTTTATCAGAGTAATCACCTTACCATTCTCATCCCCAACGTATCCAAACCTTCAATAATCTTACTGTATTTGCATATTTTCTCTATATTCAGCTGTGTTCTTCACATTTTTTTCCATGTTTTCTGTGTTCATTCCATGTTCTACAAATGTTCACAGCATGCTCAGTTCAATTTTTTTCACCTGTTTTTCTCATTTTTTCTGTTTTCTACCATTTTCCCCGTATGTTCTCTATGTTCTTTGTCATGTTTTCATGTACATCATATGTTCTCTGTATAACTTTTATACTCAGTATTCATGTTCTCAATGTTCTTAGCTTGTTCTTCACATGTTCAGTGTTCATTCTTGTATTCCCTATGTTCCTTATCATGTCTTCATATTCTCTATAAGTTCATATTCCCTGCATGTTCACTCTATTCATCAACTTTTTCTTACATGTTTTCTGTGTTCACCGTATGTTCACTGTGTTCATTCCCCTACTTAACCTCAATTTTTTTTTTATGTTCTTTGTTTCTTTAAACCAATTTGTTTCTTCCATTCACTAACTAGTTCTTTGTCAAATAATATTATACTGCAATACAGTTCCCTCAACAATTTTAGTCACCAAGTTTTTATTTGCAAAACTATGTCAAAGTAATTCTCGTAGTCAACTTAATAGTTCTACCAACCTCGTTCTTAAACAAATCTACACTTTATTCAGTTCCAAATTTACTAAGACAAACCTTTCTTGTAACTTCTTAACTAAAAATCTTTCGCCAATCAACTAAAACATAGTCACTTTCGTCATTTCTCAACTAAACTTATTATCCAATCAACTAAAACATAGTCACATTCGTCATTTCTCAACTAAACTTATTATCCAATCAACTAAAACATAGTCACTTTCGTCATTTCTCAACTAAACTTATTATCCAATCAACTAAAACATAGTCACTTTCGTCATTTCTCAACTAAACTTATTATCCAATCAACTAAAACATAGTCACTTTCGTCATTTCTCAACTAAACTTATTATCCAATCAACCAAAAATAGTCAGGATTAATCTCATTCAACACCGTTCTTAACTAAAAACAACCTTTCTCTTAGCTAAAAATAGTCAGGATTAATCTCATTCAACACCGTTCTTAACTAAAACAACCTTTCTCTTAGCTAAAAATTGTCAAAGGAATCTTTCCAACACTGTTCATAACTAACTTTATCCATCGTCAAGTAATTGAAAATAGTCTCGTTCATCATTTTGTAACAACCATTATGTTTTCGTCAAGTAAGAAAATATAACCAAAGATATCTATCATCGTCGTTCTTAACTGACATTTATACTTTGTGGAGCACTAAAATAGTCACTGTCGTCATATTTTTTTCTTGTCTTTCCTCAACTAAAATAGTCAAATGTAGCTTTTTCAGCACTTTCGTAAAAATTATATGTCGTTAAGTAAGAAAATAGTCAAAGGTGCTCTCCGTAACACCAAAGTTACTCTTCGAGATAACAAAAGACACTCTCAAACACTCAAAAATTTACTCGCATCCTCAAAGTTATTCTCAGAGTCATCAAAAAGTTAATCTCAGTCATCAAAATGCTATTCTCTAAGTAGCCTTTCGTCCATCACAGAAACTTTCTAAGACATCTTCGTTTATTAAAGTTAATCTCAGAGGCATAAAAGTTATTCTCAGAGTCATCAAAAAGTTAAACTCAGTCATCAAAATGCTATTCTCTAAGTAACCTTTCGTTCATCAGAGAATCTTTCTAAGACATCTTCGTTCATTAAAGTTAATCTCAGAGGCATAAAAGTTATTCTCAGAGCTATCAAAATTATTCTCTATGTCATCAAAAAGTATTTTCTCGTTCATCAAAGTTAATCTCAGAGTTAACAAAGGTAATCTCTAACTCACTTTCGTTCAACATATTAATTCTCTAAGTCCTCAAAGTTATTCTCTAAGACAACAAAGTTATTCTCTAAGACAGCAAAGTCTTTCTCAGAGCTATCAAACTTGTTCTCAAAGTCATCAAAGTTATTCCAAGAGACGTCAAAGTTAATCTAAGACATCATCTTTCATCAAAGATATTCTCTCTAAGCCATCAATGTTCTTCTCTAAGACATAAAAGTTATTCTCTAAGACAAAGTCTTTCTCAGAGCTATCAAACTTGTTCTCAAAGTCATCAAAGTTATTCCCAGAGACGTCAAAGTTAATCTAAGACATCATCTTTCATCAAAGATATTCTCTCTAAGCCATCAATGTTCTTCTCTAAGACATAAAAGTTATTCTCTAAGACAACAACTCAGAGCTATCAAACTTGTTCTCAAAGTCATCAAAGTTATTCCAAGAGACGTCAAAGTTAATCTAAGACATCATCTTTCATCAAAGATATTCTCTCTAAGCCATCAATGTTCTTCTCCAAGACATAAAAGTTATTCTCTATATCATCAAAAAGTTATTCTCTATGTCATCAAAAAGTTATTCTCTGAGCTAACAAAATACTACTCATGTTCTCAAAGACATTCTCAAATTCATCAAAGTTATTCTAAGAGCTATCAAACTTGTTCTCAAAGTCATCAAAGTTATTCACAGAGTCATCAAAGTTATTCTCTAACTCACTTTTGTTCATTAAAGTTAATTTCTATGTTATAAAAGTTTTTCTCAGAGACATCTAAAGTTAATCTTGCTCATCAAAGTTGTTCTCTAAGAAATAAAAGTTATTCTCAGAGACATCTAAAGTTAATCTTGCTCATCAAAGTTATTCTCTAAGACATAAAAGTTATTCTCAGAGTCATCAAAAGTTGTTCTCTAAGACATCAATATTGCTATCTAAGACATCAAAGATGTTCTCTAAATCATAAAAGTTAATCTTTAAGTCACCTTCGTTCATTAGAGAAACTTTCCAATCCATATTCGTTGACCAAAGTTATTCTCAGAGTCATCAAAGTGATCTCTAATTCACCTTCGTTCTCCAAAAGTTGTTCTCTAAGACACCTTCGTTCATCAAAGAAACTCTCCTTCTTCCATCATGTTATTCTTTAAGACATCTTCAGTCATAAAATTTCTCTCCAAAATGTAACTAGTTCAGCTTTTCATACCAAACCTGCACTTCTGTTAAAATATATTTTCTTTGACGCTTTACCCTAAACTACACTGTTCAAACCTAACTTTACCTATCCTAACTTAACTTACCTTACCTTTACCTATCTTACCTAACTTAACCTTCATAACCTAACTTTACCTATCCTAACATAACTTACCTTACCTTACCTTACCTATCTTACCTAACTTAACCTGCATAACCTAACTTTACCTATCCTAACATAACTTACCTTACCTTACCTATCTTACCTAACTTTACCTATCTTACCTAACCTAACCTTCATAACCTAACTTTACCTATCTTACCTAACTTTACCTATCTTACCTAACTTAACCTTCATAACCTAACTTTACCTATCCTAACATAACTTACCTTACCTTACCTATCTTACCTAACTTTACCTATCCTAACATAACTTACCTTACCTTACCTATCATACCTAACCTAACTTACCTACATTTACCTAACTTAACCTGCTTAACCTAACTTTACCTATCCTAACTTAACTTACCTAACTTATCCTGCTTAACCTAACTTACATAATTTAACCTAACTTATCCTGCTTAACCTAACTTACCTTACCTTACCTAACTTGCTTAACCTAACTTACATAATTTAACCTTCTTAACCTAACTTACATAACTTTACCTGCTTAACCTAACTTATATAACTTATATTGCCTATCCTAACGTAACCTAACTTGCTTTACCTAACTTAATCTTACATTCCCAAACTGATGTATCCTAACTTATCTAGTCCAACCAGACATGATCTAACTTACATAATTATTCCTGCTTGTCTTTTGTGTTTTGTCAATCATTGTCTCATATTCATTTACTCATTTCAAGGGTGAATTTCTCAAATGGATATTTTTGCATTTCAAGTGTTATTTGTTTAAGATTGGGTGTTTAACCATTTCAAAGGATTTTTGTTATATATGGGAATTTACTCGTTTCAAGGGCAAATTTCTCAAATGGTCATTTTTGCAGATCAAGGGTTATTTGTTAAAGTTCCTCAAGTTGCTCATAAGTTGTATTTATTATGTTTTTTATCATTTATTCTTATTCCCCAACCCCTTAACCTAACCTCTTGTAATCTTAGTGTATTTAGTAGGTTCTATCATATGTTCTTATTCCCCAACCCCTTAACCTAACCTTTCAGATGTAGTTTATTGTGTTTTGACGTATTTGTTGATTATATTATCCTTTTCCTAACCTTTCAGATGTAGTTTTGTTTCTCCTTTTGTATATTTCTACCCAAACCCACCATCCCACTTATCCTTCTTTCCGTCTTTTACTTTGTTTCTCCTACTCCTTCTAACCCCCCTTTTCTATCTCTCTCCCTTATTCTCTCTCTTCCTCCCCCTCTCTCTCACTCATTTGCTCAAATGCTCTCTTCTTTCTCAAATTCAAGTCTTAATGCTCCCATTCTCTCACCCTCATTCACTTAGTTTTTCTTTTTCTCAAATTCAAGTCTTAGTGCTCCCATGCTCTTCCTCTCCCTCTCTCTTACTCTTTTCTCCTCTTTTCACGCTCTCACTCACTTGCTCTCTTGTTTTTCTCAATTTCAAGTCTTAGTAGATCTGATTCTTTACTATTGTAATTTTATTATTACTAAGATAAAGAACGAACTTATATGTGAAAACAAAGTAAAAGACGGAAAGAAGGATAAGTGGGATGGTGGGTTTGGGTAAAATATACAAAAAGAAGAAACAAAACTACATCTGAAAGGTTAAGAAAAGGATAATATATTCAACAAATACGTCAAAACACAATAAACTACATCTGAAAGGTTAGGTTAAGGGGTTGGGGAATAAGAACATATGATAGAACCTACTAAATACACTAAGATTACAAGAGGTTAGGTTAAGGGGTTGGGGAATAAGAATAAATGATAAAAAACATAATAAATACAACTTATGAGCAACTTGAGGAACTTTAACAAATAACCCTTGATCTGCAAAAATGACCATTTGAGAAATTTGCCCTTGAAACGAGTAAATTCCCATATATAACAAAAATCCTTTGAAATGGTTAAACACCCAATCTTAAACAAATAACACTTGAAATGCAAAAATATCCATTTGAGAAATTCACCCTTGAAATGAGTAAATGAATATGAGACAATGATTGACAAAACACAAAAGACAAGCAGGAATAATTATGTAAGTTAGATCATGTCTGGTTGGACTAGATAAGTTAGGATACATCAGTTTGGGAATGTAAGATTAAGTTAGGTAAAGCAAGTTAGGTTACGTTAGGATAGGCAATATAAGTTATATAAGTTAGGTTAAGCAGGTAAAGTTATGTAAGTTAGGTTAAGAAGGTTAAATTATGTAAGTTAGGTTAAGCAAGTTAGGTTAGGTAAGGTAAGTTAGGTTAAGCAGGATAAGTTAGGTTAAATTATGTAAGTTAGGTTAAGCAGGATAAGTTAGGTAAGTTAAGTTAGGATAGGTAAAGTTAGGTTAAGCAGGTTAAGTTAGGTAAATGTAGGTAAGTTAGGTTAGGTATGATAGGTAAGGTAAGGTAAGTTATGTTAGGATAGGTAAAGTTAGGTAAGATAGGTAAGGTAAGGTAAGTTATGTTAGGATAGGTAAAGTTAGGTTATGAAGGTTAAGTTAGGTAAGATAGGTAAAGTTAGGTAAGATAGGTAAAGTTAGGTTATGAAGGTTAGGTTAGGTAAGATAGGTAAAGTTAGGTAAGATAGGTAAGGTAAGGTAAGTTATGTTAGGATAGGTAAAGTTAGGTTATGAAGGTTAAGTTAGGTAAGATAGGTAAGGTAAGGTAAGGTAAGTTATGTTAGGATAGGTAAAGTTAGGTTATGAAGGTTAAGTTAGGTAAGATAGGTAAAGGTAAGGTAAGTTAAGTTAGGATAGGTAAAGTTAGGTTTAAACAGTGTAGTTCAGAGAACAGTTTTAGGGTAAAGCGTCAAAGAAAATATATTTTAACAGAAGTGCAGGTTTGGTATGAAAAGCTGAACTAGTTACATTTTGGAGAGAAATTTTATGACTGAAGATGTCTTAAAGAATAACATGATGGAAGAAGGAGAGTTTCTTTGATGAACGAAGGTGTCTTAGAGAACAACTTTTGGAGAACGAAGGTGAATTAGAGATCACTTTGATGACTCTGAGAATAACTTTGGTCAACGAATATGGATTGGAAAGTTTCTCTAATGAACGAAGGTGACTTAAAGATTAACTTTTATGATTTAGAGAACATCTTTGATGTCTTAGATAGCAATATTGATGTCTTAGAGAACAACTTTTGATGACTCTGAGAATAACTTTTATGTCTTAGAGAATAACTTTGATGAGCAAGATTAACTTTAGATGTCTCTGAGAATAACTTTTATTTCTTAGAGAACAACTTTGATGAGCAAGATTAACTTTAGATGTCTCTGAGAAAAACTTTTATAACATAGAAATTAACTTTAATGAACAAAAGTGAGTTAGAGAATAACTTTGATGACTCTGTGAATAACTTTGATGACTTTGAGAACAAGTTTGATAGCTCTTAGAATAACTTTGATGAATTTGAGAATGTCTTTGAGAACATGAGTAGTATTTTGTTAGCTCAGAGAATAACTTTTTGACGACATAGAGAATAACTTTTTGATAATATAGAGAATAACTTTTATGTCTTGGAGAAGAACATTGATGGCTTAGAGAGAATATCTTTGATGAAAGATGATGTCTTAGATTAACTTTGACGTCTCTTGGAATAACTTTGATGACTTTGAGAACAAGTTTGATAGCTCTGAGAAAGACTTTGTTGTCTTAGAGAATAACTTTTATGTCTTAGAGAAGAACATTGATGGCTTAGAGAGAATATCTTTGATGAAAGATGATGTCTTAGATTAACTTTGACGTCTCTTGGAATAACTTTGATGACTTTGAGAACAAGTTTGATAGCTCTGAGAAAGACTTTGTCTTAGAGAATAACTTTTATGTCTTAGAGAAGAACATTGATGGCTTAGAGAGAATATCTTTGATGAAAGATGATGTCTTAGATTAACTTTGATGTCTCTTGGAATAACTTTGATGACTTTGAGAACAAGTTTGATAGCTCTGAGAAAGACTTTGTTGTCTTAGAGAACAACTTTGAGGACTTAGAGAATTAATATGTTAAACGAAAGTGAGTTAGAGATTACCTTTGTTAACTCTGAGATTAACTTTGATGGACGAGAAAATACTTTTTGATGACATAGAGAATAATTTTAATAGCTCTGAGAATAACTTTTATGCCTCTGAGATTAACTTTAATGAACGAAGATGTCTTAGAAAGATTCTCTGATGAACGAAAGGTTACTTAGAGAATAGCATTTTGATGACTGAGTTTAACTTTTTGATGAATCTGAGAATAACTTTTATGCCTCTGAGATTAACTTTAATAAACGAAGATGTCTTAGAAAGTTTCTGTGATGAACGAAAGGCTACTTAGAGAATAGCATTTTGATGACTGAGATTAACTTTTTGATGACTCTGAGAATAACTTTGAGGATGCGAGTAAATTTTTGAGTGTTTGAGAGTGTCTTTTGTTATCTCGAAGAGTAACTTTGGTGTTACGGAGAGCACCTTTGACTATTTTCTTACTTAACTACATATAATTTTTACGAAAGTGCTGAAAAAGCTACATTTGACTATTTTAGTTGAGGAAAGACAAGAAAAAAATATGACGACAGTGACTATTTTAGTGCTCCACAAAGTATAAATGTCAGTTAAGAACGACGATGATAGATATCTTTGTTTATATTTTCTTACTTGACGAAAACATAATGGTTGTTACGAAATGATGAACGAGACTATTTTCAATTACTTGACGATGGATAAAGTTAGTTATGAACAGTGTTGGAAAGATTCCTTTGACAATTTTTAGCTAAGAGAAAGGTTGTTTTAGTTAAGAACGGTGTTGAATGAGATTAATCCTGACTATTTTTAGCTAAGAGAAAGGTTGTTTTTAGTTAAGAACGGTGTTGAATGAGATTAATCCTGACTATTTTTGGTTGATTGGATAATAAGTTTAGTTGAGAAATGACGAAAGTGACTATGTTTTAGTTGATTGGATAATAAGTTTAGTTGAGAAATGACGAATGTGACTATGTTTTAGTTGATTGGATAATAAGTTTAGTTGAGAAATGACGAAAGTGACTATGTTTTAGTTGATTGGCGAAAGATTTTTAGTTAAGAAGTTACAAGAAAGGTTTGTCTTAGTAAATTTGGAACTGAATAAAGTGTAGATTTGTTTAAGAACGAGGTTGGTAGAACTATTAAGTTGACTACGAGAATTACTTTGACATAGTTTTGCAAATAAAAACTTGGTGACTAAAATTGTTGAGGGAACTGTATTGCAGTATAATATTATTTGACAAAGAACTAGTTAGTGAATGGAAGAAACAAATTGGTTTAAAGAAACAAAGAACATAAAAAAAAAATTGAGGTTAAGTAGGGGAATGAACACAGTGAACATACGGTGAACACAGAAAACATGTAAGAAAAAGTTGATGAATAGAGTGAACATGCAGGGAATATGAACTTATAGAGAATATGAAGACATGATAAGGAACATAGGGAATACAAAAATGAACACTGAACATGTGAAGAACAAGCTAAGAACATTGAGAACATGAATACTGAGTATAAAAGTTATACAGAGAACATATGATGTACATGAAAACATGACAAAGAACATAGAGAACATACGGGGAAAATGGTAGAAAACAGAAAAAATGAGAAAAACAGGTGAAAAAAATTGAACTGAGCATGCTGTGAACATTTGTAGAACATGGAATGAACACAGAAAACATGGAAAAAAAATGTGAAGAACACAGCTGAATATAGAGAAAATATGCAAATACAGTAAGATTATTGAAGGTTTGGATACGTTGGGGATGAGAATGGTAAGGTGATTACTCTGATAAACAGATAGGCTGGAGAGGGACTTGATCGGATATAATTATGTTCGATGATCTAAGACTGAGGAAATGGAGCTTGGCTAATGTCCAGATTAATTTTACTACGTTAGAAATAAGGTGATCTTAAATCTCAGGGTGATTTAGTTGGAAAATAAAGAACTTGTACAAAATGAACTAAGCTGGGGGACAAGAGTTGAAACTTGATAACTGAACTGGTTTTTATTTACTATGTCTGAAAATGTAGTTGGGTGTTTAAATCTCAGGGGGATTTGGACTGATAATAATGAATTTACAGGAGTGAACTTGGACAGAGGACAAGAGCTAGAGTTTTATAATTGTTTACATCATATTTACTATGTCTGAAATACAGAGGGTAAAAATTTCAGGGAAATTGATGGGTTATTTACAAAGATACGAGAGAGAACTAAGGTGGGGACGAGAGCTGGAGCTCGTTAACTGTTTTGATCTTATTTACGGTGCCTGAAATACAGAGGGTAAAAATTTCAGGGAAATTGATGGGTTATTTACATATATACGAGAGAGAACTAAGTTGGGGGATGAGAGCTGGAGCTCGATAACTGTTTTGATCTTATTTACGGTGTCTGAAATACAGAGGGTAGAAATTTCAGGGAATTTGATAGGATAATACCGAAGACACGAGAGGGAAGTAAGGCGGGGGATGAGAGCTGGAGCTCAGTAACTGACTTGATCTTATTTACTGTGTCTGAAATACAGAGGGTAAAAATTTCAGGGAATTTGATTAGGTTGACGAAGATGTGCGAGGGAACTAAGGTGGAGGACAAGAGCTGGAGCTCGGTAACTAAATTACTGTATTGAACTACGTTTGAAATATGATTATTTTTAAATTTTAGAGGGATTGGTCTGTTAGTATTCATTGTACGACAGGGGACTAAGGCGGGGATAGGAGCTGGAGCTCGATACCAAATTATTGTATTTTAATACGTTTGAAATAGCTGTGTTTTAAATCTCGAAGAAAATGATTGGATACTTAAGAAGATGTATTAGTAAAACTAAGGTGGGAACGTGAGCTAGTCCCTGACTTTGTTTATATATGTAAAACTGAATAGTTTAATGAAAAGGAACTATGAATGAACAATATGAAGGAGAGGGACGGTCCAGTTATTATTATGGAGAAGATAAGATAAGATTATCGAGTTGACCTGCATGCGGCGTCTGGCTGACGGTCTAAAGTAAACACATGTGGGCCACAGATTGTGAGATAAGGGGGTGAGGTATGAGCGGGAGACAGTGAAATGATTCAGATATATAGCAATATACTAGTTTCTAAGTAAGAATCCCATGAGAACTCTTAACAAAACTCGTATGACATTATTTCATGATAAGAACTTTAACAAACTTCTAAAGTCTCGGAAATTATTTTTATCATAAGAACTTTAACAAACTCGTATGACATTATTTTCGTCATAAGAACTTTTAACAAACTTCTAAAATCTCGGAAATTACTCACTCATAAGAAATCCTTAATCCCAAATCTGTGACTCCCCAAATTCACCTGAAACCCCCCAAGCACTACAGGGGATTTTCCAAATTCACCTGAAAACCCCCAAGCGCTACACACGGGATTTTTTCCCCCCAGAAAAAAAAATCCTATGTGGCACTTGCCCCCTACTACTGTCGCCTGTCAACCTTTTTGTACATTGGGACTACATTAGCTGTCTTCCAACTTTCCAGTAGGTCTCCTGTTTCCAGTGACCTGTTATAAACCATAGAGAATGGCACACTTAGTGCCTCTGCACCTTTTTAGTATCCACGGCGAGATTCTGTCAGGCCCAACAGCCTTTGTCACTGTCAGCTCCAACAGATTCCTTTTGACCTCATCACTGGTGAGGTCAAATTCCTTCAAGGTTGCTTGGTTTGCCTCCTCATTTAGTGCAGGGACCTCTCCTTGTTCTATTGTGAAGACCTCCTGGAATCTCTTGTTGAGTTCTTTACACACCTTGTCATTCTCTGTGTATCCATTCTCCCATTTTCTCAGTTTCATCACTTGTTCCTTCACTGCTGTTTTCCTCCTGATGTGACTGTGGAGCAGCTTTGGTTGGGTCTTGACTTTACTCGCGATGTCATTTTCATACTGTCTCTTTGCTTCCCTCCTCACTCTGAGGTACTCATTTCTGGCCCTCTGGTATCTCTCCCTGCTCTCTGGTGTTCTGTTATTCCTGTAGTTTCTCCATGTTCTTGTACTCAATTGCTTCGCTACCTTACATTCCTAATTTCACCATGGATTCTACTATTGCTTTTCGTTTTTCTTCATTTTGGACCGGGATAAACCTGTCTGCAGCTTTCTGGCTCTTCTGGGTGACGTAGTCCATCATATCCTATGCAGTCTTCTCAGTTCTGTTTCTCATTAGGAAACTTCTGTTCTCATCATATTTTCCTCTTCGGTAATTTAGTCTTTTCCCTTCCAATCCCATCCTTAGATAGGTTATCCCTACCTCTACCAGATGCTCAAATGTCAATACACTGTGGTCACTCATTCCCAGGGGGGATTCAAATTTGACTTCCCCTATTTCCGAGTCATTGAAAGTGAATATCAGTTCGAGTCTAGCTGGTTCGTCATTGCCTCTCATTCTTGTGGGTTTCCTGGCATGTTGGCTCAGAAAGTTCCTTGTTGCCACTTCCATGAGTTTAACTCCATGTATCTGCACCACCATGTGGAGGTGCAGATACATTCTCCCAGTCTATCTTTCCATGGTTGAAATCGCCCATGATTAAGGGTCTGGAGCCCTTCCTGCAGGTAACTGAAGTTGCTCTCTCCCATTATATTATTGGATGCCATCTTGTTCCACTTGAACTCCTATCTGGGTCTTTCATTATTTAGGGGGCATAACTTCAACATATGCAATAAATGAAAACTGGATCAATTTCAATCAAACTTTTTGACTAGTTGTATGTGAAAAGGGCTTCAATTGGTCCAAGTCTCAGCATCGTAGCGGAAATAGAAAGGGGGAAAAAATATTTAATTATGTGTCAAAATTTTTCCAAAATGTTCAAAAGTTAACATCAAACACAAGTGTCAACTGAAATCATGTCTATGACTCAGCTATCACAACATTATATAATAAAGAATTTTAATAATTAGTTTTATAAAAAAAATGGTTAAAAAAAATTCTCTCGAATTTTTTCTCATTTTTTTTAATCCGGCATTTTGCATGAAACTTATACACCTGACTGCACGTAAGCCTATCTATAAGAGTGCCAATTTTTGATGTAATTGGTTGATGTCAACCTCAGTCACAGGTGTCAGAATCTTTGACTTAATTTCTTTTCAAGAAACATTACAGTCTCCGTGGCGTAGTGGTAAGACACTCGCCTGGCGTTCTGCGAGCGCTTTGTCATGGGTTCGTATCCTGGCCGGGGAGGATTTACTGGGCGCAAATCCTTAACTGTAGCCTCTGTTAGCCTCTCAACAGTAAAATGTGTACTTGGTTGTAAAAACGATTCTTCGCGGCAGGGGATCGTATTCCAGGGACCATAGGATTAAGGACCTGCCCGAAACGCTGCGCGTACTTGTGGCTGTACAAGAATGTAACAACTCTTGTATATATAAATAAATAAACATTAAAGTGATTCTACTTTTATTCAATTTACATGAAACTTAGACCTTATATGTAGATTTTATGTCTCTACAATTTGTCCAAACGCTTTATTCCTAAGTTCATTTATTGATTTTATAAATATTTTTAAACATGATATATTTGCTTAAATTTTGGGGGAACTTTGACTATTTGTATTAGCAAAACTCAACATATTTTGGATAATCTGGTTGGACTTTATTATATGCTAATGTGACAGATGAGTGTCATATATATGATTTCATTTTAAACTTGTGGTTGCAGAGTAATTTTGAAAACGTTGAAAATTCGTTGAAAAATATTTTTTTCTCCCTTTTTATTTAAGCAACAATACTGAAACTTGGAACAGTTGTAACCCTTTTCATATACAACTAGTCAAAAAAGTTTGGTTGACATTGAACAACTTTTAATATCCTAAGTTATGCCTCCTTAGTGGAGGGTTGTAAATGACCGCCACTATTACCTTAGGTCCACTCATTGTCATAATTCCTGTTATGTAATCTCTGAATCCGTCACAGCCCGAAATTTCCATATCATCAAAACTCCAGTCCTTCCTTATCAGCAGGGCCACTCCTCCTCCTCTCCCTTCCCCCTCTTTCCTTACTATATAGTAGTCCTTTGAAACACAGCGTTTGTTAAGATTTCTGACAGTTTTGTTTCCGTCAGTCCTATTACATCTGGGTTTTCGTCCTGCGCCCTTTCTGCAAGTTCACTTGCTTTATTGGTAATGCCATCAATGTTTGAGTACATTACCTTGAAGTTCACTTTTCTATACCCATTTTCACCCACCCTCCCAACAAGTGTAAGAAACCGTTCTATGGACATTGCTACTTGGGTAGACTCATCCTCCTGTGAGGTAGTTACCAGGGGTTCGGATGGGAGGGAGGAGGGGGTGGGGGATGGAAGGCTTAGATCTTGCACAGGCCTGCTTGGAACAGGAAGAAGTCCTGGGGTTGGGGGGTCAGGGAGTGCTCGGGGTGCAGGGGCAGGGAGTGCTCAGGGTTGAGGGTTCATCCTACTGTGGTGTAGGTAACAGGGGTTTGGGAGAAGGTGGGGTTGGGGATGGAGGACTTCGATCTTGCCTGGGTCCGCTTGGGGCAGGAAGAAGACCTGGAGATGGGAAGGCCGGGGATATTTGGGGTAAGGGGAGAGGGAGGATTTGGGTGGTATGTTGGGCTTTGTGTAGGAGCAAAGGAGGATTTGTGCTTGGGGTTGGGGGGACTCCTATGGGGTGGTGGGTTGGGGTGTTGCAGTCCCCTCTGGGGTTCCTGAATTGCTGGATTGGGGTTCCCCACTCCCCTCTGGGACTGCTGAGGTTCCTCGGTTCCCTTCCCTCTCCTTGCACTTTTTCCATGCATGTGCTTCTCTTATTATCTCGTACCTGGTCGTGTCCCTCTCAAGGTATACCTTTCTGTATTTCCTGCATTTTTAGTTTGCTCTTCTTTACTAGGATGTTCTCTTTGATGGCCTCGTTCCTGAATACTACCTTGATCAATCTCTTTTTGCCTTTGTTGTACTGGCCAATCCGGTAAAACGTTTCTATGCCTTGTTCACCCCCTTCTATTCCTATCTCCTTTAGTATCCCTGACACTGTAGCTATGTCCTTAGCCCTCCATTCTTCCTTGGAACCTTCTTGTACCTTAATACCTACCATGACTTTTATCCTTTCCTCTAGCTGGCTCGTGCATCTAGCTGCCTCCTGTGAATTTACTGCTTTCATTACAACTTTCCTGAATGTGGACACGACATCTAGGCTCTTCCTCATCATTTCAGAAAAGGTGGCCCCCATTGTAGGGGTCCCTGCCATTGCTACATCCCCCTGCCACCTGGGGGTTGGTTGCCTGGGCCAGAGTCTGAGGATGGATTTTTTTTAGTTTTTTTTTATCTCCTCTCGTGCTGCACATAGTTCCATCTGCAGTTTACTTATGGTTTACCTTATGTCCTTTAATTTCCCACCAGTTTCCCTCTATGCATGGGCAGTCATCTCCATGTATGTCTCGTCTTGTTCCTTTCCTCCAACTTTGTTATGTTTTCCTACCATCCTGCTTGACCTGTGTAATTACCTAAGTGTAATTACCTAAGTGTAGTTACAGGATGAGAGCTACGCTCGTGGTGTCCCGTCTTCCCAGCACTCTTTGTCATATAACGCTTTGAAACTACTGACGGTCTTGGCCTCCACCACCTTCTCACCTAACTTGTTCCAACCATCTACCACTCGAAACTGAATTTGCGAAAGTTTGCGAAAGTGAATTTTCTTTATTTCAGTGTGTTATATATTATTAGTGTGTGTGCGTGTGCGTGTGTGTGTGTGTGTGTGTGTGTGTGTGTGTGTGTGTGGGGGGGGGGGGGGGGGGGGGAGGGTCGAGAGAGAGAGAGAGGGTGGGGGGGTAGGGTGGAGGTTGTGTTTGCGTGTGTGGGGGGGACCGAGGGCAAGGTGGCGAAGAAAAGGGGGGGGGCGATGAAGGGAAGTGTGTGTTTTTGAGTATATGTGGAGAGGAGTGTGTGGGATTGTATGATGCGGGAGATGAGATACGATATGGGGTTATGGGATGGGTATAGGATATGGAGAAGTGTTTTGGGAGAGTGAGAGGGAGTAGAGGTGTCCCTTACCCACTATGTACAGGGGCCAGTGGTGGGTGGTGGACACATGAGTCACGGGGTGAACAGTGGCTCTCGCCCACTGTGTATTGAGCTACAGACCTGACCCTATAGAGAGCTCCCTCCTCTGCCAAACTTCCTTTGAAGAGTTTACGCTCCGCTGGACACCATGTGTGTCCTTTGAACCTGCAGCAAGCGCTCCCCTTCTCTTCCCGGGACTTTTACACTGGTACAGCAATCAGCTAAGGCTTTTGTTGATATTCTTAAAGTGAGATAAACCTTTCCGTGACTTGTAGCGCTATCTATATTGTCTTTAAGGGATTATAATCTTAATTAGATAGGTTTCAATTAAGAGTTTGTGTCCGGACTATGACACCTGAGGGTCCTGTGGAACCCCTAGTGGGCCCCGACACCTGGGGATTCTGTGGGCCCCGATACCTGAGGATCCTATGACCGGTAGTAAGCCCCACCACACCTGGGGCTCCCATGGCCAGTAGTGGGGCCCCTTCACCTGGGGCTCCCATGGCCAGTAGTGGGGCCCCTTCACCTGGGGCTCCCATGGCCAGTAGTGGGGCCCCTTCACCTGGGGCTCCCATGACCAGTAGTGGGGCCCCTTCACCTGGGGCTCCCATGGCCAGTAGTGGGGCCCCTTCACCTGGGGTCCCCATGACCAGTAGTGGGGCCCCTTCACCTGGGGCCCCCATGACCAGTAGTGGGGCCCCCTTCACCTGGGGCTCCCATGGCCAGTAGTGGGGCCCCTTCACCTGGGGCTCCCATAGCCAGTAGTGGGGCCCCTTCACCTGGGGCTCCCATGGCCAGTAGTGGGGCCCCTTCACCTAGGGCTCCCATGACCAGTAGTGGGGCCCCTTCACCTGGGGCCCCCATGGCCAGTAGTGGGGCCCCTTCACCTGGGGCTCCCATGGCCAGTAGTGGGGCCCCTTCACCTGGGGCTCCCATAGCCAGTAGTGGGGCCCCTTCACCTGGGGCTCCCATGGCCAGTAGTGGGGCCCCTTCACCTGGGGCTCCCATAGCCAGTAGTGGGGCCCCTTCACCTGGGGCTCCCATAGCCAGTAGTGGGGCCCCTTCACCTGGGGCTCCCATGACCAGTAGTGGGGCCCCTTCACCTGGGGCTCCCATGACCAGTAGTGGGGCCCCTTCACCTGGGGCCCCTTCACCTGGGGCTCCCATGGCCAGTAGTGGGGCCCCTTCACCTGGGGCTCCCATGGCCAGTAGTGGGGGCCCCTTCACTTGGGGCTCCCATAGCCAGTAGTGGGGCCCCTTCACCTGGGGCTCCCATGGCCAGTAGTGGGGCCCCTTCACCTGGGGCTCCCATGACCAGTAGTGGGGCCCCTTCATCTGGGGCTCCCATAGCCAGTAGTGGGGCCCCTTCACCTGGGGCTCCCATAGCCAGTAGTGGGGCCCCTTCACCTGGGGCTCCCATAGCCAGTAGTGGGGCCCCTTCACCTGGGGCTCCCATAGCCAGTAGTGGGGCCCCTTCACCTGGGGCTCCCATGGCCAGTAGTGGGGCCCCTTCACCTGGGGCTCCCATAGCCAGTAGTGGGGCCCCTTCACCTGGGGCTCCCATAGCCAGTAGTGGGGCCCATTCACCTGGGGCTCCCATAGCCAGTAGTGGGGCCCCTTCACCTGGGGCTCCCATAGCCAGTAGTGGGGCCCCTTCACCTGGGGCTCCCATAGCCAGTAGTGGGGCCCCTTCACCTGGGGCTCCCATAGCCAGTAGTGGGGCCCCTTCACCTGGGGCTCCCATGGCCAGTAGTGGGGGGCCCCTGCACCTGGGGCTCCTCGGGACACTAGCGGGCCATGCCATTCAAGCCATGAAGATTATCGGATGTGCTGAAAATTTTTTCGCGTCGTTTTTATTTTTGTTTTAATTCAGAAAGTCTTCGTTATAAGGAACCATGAGAGAAGAGAAGCACAGCGAGTGTATGTAGTGTACTTGTCAGGCGGAGAGTTCAAGTCACATGGTGTGTGTACATATACACATAAAGCTGACTACCAAATACATAGGCACCCCTAGGAACTTGCTCATTCCTACGACTCCTAGGAACCTGGTTATTCATAGGGCCCCCAGGAGCCTGGGGCGCTATGTCCGCAGGGCCGGAGATCCCCAAGACCCTAGGAATCAATTTATTCTTAGGGCCGCAAGGAACCTACTTATTCGAAGGGGCTGAGGAACCTAGTTATTCCTAGGGCCCCCAGGAGCCTATTTATTCTTAGGCAAGGGTTAAAAAGGTCTATACACAGGAGCCATCCAAGCCTAAAGTGTTCTGCACTCATGTTGGGCTTAAGTCTTAATAGTTGGGTCTGCCCACATAAAAAAAGACAAGATGCGGCAAGTTGTGACAAGAAGGTGACACTTGTACACTTGTGCTTTATGACTATACAATTTATTTCAGACACTAGGGGCCTCGTAGCCTGGTGGATAGCGCGCAGGACTCGTAATTCTGTGGCGACGGTTCGATTCCCGCACGAGGCAGAAACAAATGGGCAAAGTTTCTTGCACCCTGAATGCCCCTGTTACCTAGCAGTAAATAGGTACCTGGGAGTTAGTCAGCTGTCACGGGCTGCTTCCTGGGGGTGGAGGCCTGGTCGAGGACCGGGCCGCGGGGACACTAAAGCCCCGAAATCATCTCAAGATAACCTCAAGATAACCTCAAGACACTGCCCCTCCTCCCTCCCTGCCGGTTGGGAGCCGGTCGGCCGAGCGGACAGCACGCGGGACTTGTGATCCTGTGGTCCTGGGTTCGATCCCAGGCGCCGGCGAGAAACGATGGGCAGAGTTTCTGTCACCCTATGCCCCTGTTACCTAGCAGTAAAATAGGTACCTGGGTGTTAGTCAGCTGTCACGGTCTGCTTCCTGGGGGTGGAGGCCTGGTGGAGGACCGGGCCGCGGGGACACTAAAGCCCCGAAATCATCTCAAGATAACCTCAAGATAACCCCCCCCCCCACCACCTCGAAAAACATAACAAATATTAACAATAAGGATTCAAGATAGCAGGCATTTTCAAAATGGTAGACTAAATCTTGAAAATTGTGTATAAGGCATTTGAGGTGTTGTTTCATGTTTTTTTTTGGCCCAAAAAAATAAAAAAAATGTAAATTATGTATTTTCAACATATGCGTCTGAAAAATCGATACCACAAATATATTTTGAATTCATGATTTTGTATTAATTTATGCTTAAAATAACATGGATTTTTTTCCAGAATGAACACTCTTTTGTTTTGGTGGTGGAGGTGGCGGGGTGCGAGGAGGGCCCCAGGTGCAGGTCCACCTGGGGCTGGACTGTGGCCCCGGGAGCAGGTCCACCTGGGACTGGACTGTGGCCCCAGGTGCAGGTCCACCTGGGGCTGGACTGTGGCCCCAGGTGCAGGTCCACCTGTGGCTGGACTGTGGCCCCAGGTGCAGGTCCACCTGGGGCTGGACTGTGGCCCCAGGAGCAGGTCCACCTGGGGCTGGACTGTGGCCCCAGGAGCTGGTCCACCTGGGGCTGGACTGTGGCCCCAGGAGCTGGTCCACCTGGGGCTGGACTGTGGCCCCAGGTGCAGGTCCACCTGGGGCTGGACTGTGGCCCCAGGTGCAGGTCCACCTGGGGCTGGACTGTGGCCCCAGGTGCAGGTCCACCTGGGGCTGGACTGTGGCCCCAGGAGCAGGTCCACCTGGGGCTGGACTGTGGCCCCAGGAGCTGGTCCACCTGGGGCTGGACTGTGGCCCCAGGAGCAGGTCCACCTGGGGCTGGACTGTGGCCCCCAGGTGCAGGTCCACCTGGGGCTGGACTGTGGCCCCAGGAGCAGGTCCACCTGGGACTGGACAGTGGCCCCAGGAGCAGGTCCACCTGGGGCTGGACTGTGGCCCCAGGAGCAGGTCCACCTGGGGCTGGACTGTGGCCCCAGGAGCAGGTCCACCTGGGGCTGGACTGTGGTCCCGGGAGCAGGTCCACCTGGGGCTGGACTGTGGCCCCAGGAGCAGGTCCACCTTGGGCTGGACTGGGGCCCCGGGAGCAGGTCTACCTGGGGCTGGACTGCGGCCCCAGGAGCAGGTCCACCTGGGGCTGGACTGTGGCCCCAGGAGCTGGTCCATCTGGGGCTGGACTGTGGGCCCCGGGTGCAGGTCCACCTGGGGACCCTTTGTTTTCGCCTCAGCTGGGAATCGAACGTAGGCCATTCCGACTACGAACCCCCGAACGTTGTCCACTGTGCTCATGAGGCGCTGTACGTATGCGTGCGTGCGTGCGTGTGAGAGAGGACCACTATTCACAGAATAACATAAAAAACAACTAAGTAAAACTCAAAGAAAAGGTATAAAGAGCTTCAATACTAAACAGGTTGTGTTACCCAAGGAGAGGTCGCCTTCAAGATGATGACACTACGCCTTGGTCCAGGCGTCGCCAAATCAGCAGGTGAAGGCCTGGCTGGAACTCAAGCAGAATGGAGCCGGGTGTTTTACGGGCCGCTCAGATCCCTCCTGGAACAAGACTGGACCAGGGCGTCGAGGACCCGCTCTCCACCCCTCGTCTTCACTCTCACTCTGGCAGTAAACAAAAAATGTTTATTCACAATGAAATGACAAGAAATTGACGTATCTATGAATAACAAAAGATTTTTTGAAGATTGAAATGGAATAGAAATTTTTCGTAGAGCCGTTAAATATGACTTCTCACAGGACCATTATATGACTTCTCACAGGACCAGTATATAAATTCTCACATGACCAGTGTTTATAGCTGACAACTCCCTGGTGAGAGTGCGGACAGCTTCCCTGGCGGCAGCATCCGCACGCTCTTTTAAAGAGACATCAATATGGCTGGAAACCCAGCAAAACTCAACTGACTTAAATTAACCGGAAATAAGAAACAGCCAATGCTGAATCTCGACGACCACTGGATGGACCGGATTAAAGGACCCGAGAGCCATGAGTGTACTAGGAGAATCAACGACAACTACAAAGGAAGATTGACAACGAGAAAGCAGGAGACGAAGAGCACAGAGAATAGCATAAAGTTTTGCTGTGAAGATGCTAGTCTCCGAAAGTAGGCGACACATAAGTGCTGTCAGGGAAAACAACAGAGTAGCCGACACCGTCCACAGACTTAAACCCATTGGTGAAGATGGAAACGGAGCGGAAGTACGAAGAAGTAATTATCAAAAGAAAGCACCAAAGACGGGAAGGCTATAATAAGAAGGCTCCATTAAGTGACCATGAGTTAAGCGTGTACGACCAATACACATCCTCGCCAGAGCCGTTTCCCATCGCCGGTTATTGTGGTAAGAGCACGGCCACGAGGACACACAACTCTTAAGAATATGCAGTTTGTTACCAGTAACAGAAGACCAATAAGCCTGCCAATAGGTAAAGATGGAGGAATGGATAACTGGGAAAAAGTCGGAATAAGGAATACCTTTATGAGAGATGGGACCAGAGTGGACAGCTTCCCTGGCGGCAGCATCTGTACGCTCATTTAAAGAGAAACCAATATGGCTGGGAACCCAGTAGGTACAAAAGTTAAAGCACGACAGAGGTGAGAAGAAGGATGCTGCAAGGATAGCGAAGACAGTAGCGATCACGGCGGTTCTGGAGAGATAGGAAGCCAGAGTCAACATACAAGCTGAGGGCGGGAGTCGAACGAAAGGCACCAGAGCTAAGGCGTAACCCAGTATGGTGCAAAGCATCAAGACAGCGAAGAGTAAAAGGAGAAGCAGACGAGTAAGCAGGGCAACCATGATGGAGTTTAGACAGGACGGGAGAGGAATGTAAGGCAAGGAGAGTGCGCCTATTTGCACTCTAAAAAATATGGGACAATACCTGAAGGAGGGTAAGGGCCTTAGAGCAATCAACTCGGAGGTAAGAGATATGGGGCGACCATGACAAACGAGTGTCAAAGCTTAGACAAAGCTTTAGAACAGCTATAGAACAAAGACAGGTTTGCTTAGTAAGAGCAAACCCTGAAAGCTTTGCAGAATCCTTATACACAATGGGGTGACCATAAAGCGACAAAGAGGGACGAAGAACGACACGCTTCCGAGTAAAAATCATAGCACAAGTCTTTGACGTAGAGAACCTGAAGCAATGATCGGTGGCCGAAGACGATACGGCATCAATCACAAGTTGAAGCCACCGTTGAAGGAGAGGCGAATCATCACCACCACAGCAAAGAGTAAGATCGGCGACATAGAGAGCAGAGAAGACGCCATAAGGAAGAGAGGAAAGAAGACCATTGAGGGCAACTAGAAAAAGAGTAATGCTCAGAACACTATCTTGGGGCACACCCTCGTATTGCTGAGAAGAGACAGAGAGAGTGGTACCAAGCCTCACTTGAAAGGAACGACGAGAGAGGAAGCTTTGGAGGAAGAGAGGGAGATTACCACAAAGGCCAAAAGAATGAAGTTGGGACAAAATATGATATCGCCAAGTGGTGTCGTAAGCTTTTTCCAGGTCAAAAAGGACGGCAACAACGGAGGTCTTCACAGCAAAAGCAGTACGAATATAGACCTCCAAGTTCACCAGGACATTTGTTGTGCTGCGGCACTTGCGGAAACGAAATTGAGAAGGGGAGAGGGGGTGATGGTGTTCTAAGAACCACATCAGACGAACGTTAGTCATTCGTTCAAAGAGACTGCAGACACAACTCATGAGGACAATAGAGTGGAAGTCCTTTAGGGGATGTCCCAAGAGACCCTGGTTTCCGTACACGGAGGACAACGGCATCGAGCCAGTCCTCAGGGACTGACGACGACTCCCAGACCCGATTATACAGACCCAGTAAATACTGAGACGTGCACGGAGGGAGATGGCGAAGCATCTCATAATGAATGCCATCGGAGCCCGCCGCCGTAGAACCGCAGAGGGCAAAGGAAGACTGAAGTTCAGAAAGAGAGAAGGGATCGTTATAGGGAAGTTTGAGATGATTGCCGAAATCTAAAGGACGAGATTCAAGGACAGGTTTACGAAAAAAGGAAAGATTGAGGAAGATGAGAGCCAGAGCTAATAGAAGAAAAGTGGGAACCCAGTTCGGTCACGTCCTGCAACGGGTCCGCCACAAGAGCAGTACGAAGGTGAAGGACCGGCGAGACATCGGGAACAAACTTACCCGCAATCTTGTGGACAAGCTTCAAGATCTGCGGCAGAGGACTTTCAGACGTAATGGTAGAAACATAAGACTTCCAACTCTCACGCTTAGCTGTACGGATAAGGCGAGCAGGAAGCTCGCCTTATTCATACAGCTTAGCTTTCGTTTAGCTTTTGGAAGGCTAAGGAATGTTTCACTAAGAAATGAATGTGAATGGAATGTTTCGGTTAGCTTAGCTTTCGGAAGGCGAGTGCGGTGGCACCCTATGGGCCACCGCACTCGCCTTCCGAAACAAAAGAAAAGAATCTGCCGTCGGCGGTGTCTCTTCCTGGCTGCACGCTTGCAGTGGACAGCCCGAGCACAGTCCTCATTCCACCAGAGAACACACTTCCGTGGTCCCCGAGAGGAAGAGCGAGGAATAGAGCGGAGGGCAGCGTCGAAGATGGTGTCATGAAAAAGGAGGAGGGCACGAGGGAGAGGCAGAAGGGAGAGGTCAGAGAGAGCAGCACGGAGAGTAAATAGGTTCCAGTCTGCCTTAGTAAATTGCCACCTAGGGAAGGAGAGGGGAGGATGAAAAGAGGAAAAGGTACCAAGGATGGGGAAATGGTCACTGCCATGGAGGTCTTCAAGAACCTGCCACGTGAAATCCAAGTAAAGAGACGATGAGCAGAGAGAAAGATCAAGACAGGAAAGGGTGCGAGTCCGAGAGTCCAAATGCGTGGGCTCACCAGAATTCAGAAGAGACAAGGAAAAAGAGAGGAAGAACGGTTCGAGAAGGCGACCCCGGATGTTTGTCAGCACATCACCTCAGAGGGTATGACGAGAATTGAAATCACCCAGCAGGAGCACAGGCTCCGGCAAAGAGTCCAGTAGGTGTTTAAGATGGAAAAGAGAAAGTGGGACATTTGGGGGGAGGTAAATGGAACAAACCGCGTACCATTTATGCACAAAGACACGTGCAGCAGAACATTGGAGAGGCGACGAAAAAAGTAAGGGCACGAAGGGAACATCAGAACGCATCAAGAGAGCAGAAGAGGAACCGGGCCCCAGCAAAAGCCGAGGAGATGAGAGAAAGGAATAACCATGGAAGCGACCAGGACGAGCATCAAGCCTACAGACAAATAAATAGATACACAGAGGTTATTACATGAACGTCCTTGACGAAGTTTGTTAGTAATAGTGTGAAAGCAGCAGGGCCAGACACAGGTCTAGAGGCCTGACTTCACCACCTGCATGTTGTAACTGTTAAGCATGCTTACGTCAACAGTGTGGAACAATAAGGTCTTGGTCTACTGCACAGTTTTACCAACCATCATGTGATACTCATCAATATAACCAATATAATCAATAATCATAATATAACAATATTTTTTTAAATAAAAATAATACATATAATATAATCAATATCATCAATAACCAAGCGCATGTTTATATTATAGTCTACTACACAATCCGGTAAATATGCTGGTTCTTTAGTTGCCTAATTCACTTTGCCACTGTTCACGATCCAACCAGTGTGAATGGTTGTCAACATATTCACTTCTCCTTTGTCTCTCCACCATTCTCTAGGTATGTGGTCAATTTTTCTTACCTGCCATTCACCTACAGCAATTTTATTGACAAAAATTTAGATTTCCCTCCTTCGTGTCACACATTCCAGTCTTATGTTCAACTAGGAACTTAGTTAGCAAGGAACTGTTATAATAATTGTATATGAAGTTTGTCCCTTCTTCAGGAGTGGTGCCATCAGTGTCTTCACTACACCACCTGAGACACCGACGATGGTTCTTGGGAATGTTTACGTTGGTGCCAGAGTGAGGTATGTGTCTATCACTATTCATGTTTCACAATCACACACACCGAACTATTTGAGTACAAATATTTTGCGTTTGGAGAGAATATACTGCTTGGAGGCAAGACCACTTTTTAAAAGCACAAATGCTTCGTCAGTCACCAGCTTGTGACCTCATAGGTAGACATCATCTACATTCCGGTTTTCACTCTTTTGAAAATGAATGTATGAGTAGCAATGTAAAACCTGTCGCCCAACATCCATTTTCCGAACATAAAAGAAGGGATCACCAAGTCTCTTTTCCAATAATCCTGGATGAGATGTTTAACAGAATATTTCATCACGCGTATAGTTCATATACGGAAGTTTCTTGCAATGTTGCAGTCACGAATGTGGTAATATGCCCTCGGTGCCAATGAGTTTTGCAGCATATCTGACTGTTACCTAAACAGTATGTTCCATGAGCGGCTCAGCACGTCATAAAATAGCCCATTTCACGCACGTAGTCTCCAGTATATGGGGAAATGTCAGTAACTGTACCTTCAAATGTTGGAAGCTGTGAAGCAATGTACACCATCACCCCGCACGTGTACACTTGTAGGTCTGGCCGTCACCACCACCACCACCGCCGTGTACACCTGTAGGTCTGGCCGTCACCACCACCACCACCGCCGTGTACACCTGTAGGTCTGGCCGTCACCACCACCACCACCACCGTGTACACCTATAGGTCTGGCCGTCACCACCACCACCACCGCCGTGTACACCTGTAGGTCTGGCCGTCACCACCGTGTACACCTGTAGGTCTGGCCGTCACCACCACCACCACCACCACCGTGTACACCTATAGGTCTGGCCGTCACCACCACCACCACCACCGTGTAAGTAGTAGGAAACGACTCATATCGCTGCAGTTTTGCTTTTTCCGACTGCAGCGATTTGAGTCGTGCGTTTTTCGTTACCCCAGTGACCCATGCACAGGCATCGCTAATGGCCAATGACGTCACCAGCTAGCCGCTCAGCGTTCCTGCACAGGCACGATCAAGGGGATTAAAAAGCCGGTCTATGAGTCGTGTGTTTTTCGTTACAACAACAGTGACCCTGAAACCTAATGTAAAATACCATCATCCCTAGACTATTTTAAATTTCATATTTACTTCCAGTACACCATCGGTCATTGCTTGTATCAAAAGGGGGAGCAACTCAGAGCGAGAACTATCATGTATCTTAGCATTCTCCCCTTGTTACCTAACCAGTATTTACCAGGACTTTTTCGTAAATCTTAAACTTATGCAATTTATACCCATTGTTTCATGTTCTGTTTCATGTTGATACGTTTAATAGCCTATTAATATCCCCCTTTATCATGTCCATTCAGTCACAGCTCTATCATGTCATCTCTATTTCTTCGCATTTCTAGAGAATGTAATGTAAGCTTTGTCAATCTTTCTTGAAGGATCGTTTATTTCGCATAGGGCAAAATAAAAATGAAAAAACCGCTATCAGTCATATATATGAAAAAACAGAGCCCTGGGCATTGGCAATTTCAATGCGAGTTCAGTAGTAATCCAATATTGTCCCTAACCGTATACACATCTCACATTCGCTCAAAACATACCTCCCACACCTTACTGTAGCATATAACAAATCAAAAATACTCATTCAGTAAAAGCAAGCCTCTTATGTTTTTTTAAATAAGGCCTTCTTCAGTTCCCTTCTTTTCTGACGTCATCATCCCTAATGCGGTGCGAGGCATCAACGTGCTAAATGCGGATCCCAGGAGGTTCACACATATGAACTTTTGTGAACTTTTAATCTGGCTTAATACCTCAACTGTACTCTGTGCTTCACCAGAGTCGATATTCAGCTACATTGGCTCGTGTTTTCGCTCATTGCTCATTGCTATTCATAAACCCGATCAAACCATCCTAACCTAACTTATTATATATAACAAACAAATACATTCTACAGACCAGTTGTCGTTGTTATTTAGTGACATCACGAAAAACCACCTCAGGTATAGGGATAAGGTATTGATGGCCATTAGCATATAAGTGTCAAGGTATCACAGCACCTGACTGGTCAACTATGTGTGACGTCACCAGATAACCAATGCCACCTTTAGCGTCTTACTGGCATGTGAATTTGATATTATTATTCAAAAATGACTAGACAATCCATCCCCACCTAACCTAATCAGAGGTTTAAGAATATACATTTTAATTATCCACAACTGTAATCACTATTCGGTGATAAGTTCAAAAGTATAACAGTAACCCAAATGTCATACCGCAATTTTTGTAGAATCGTACATCTGGCAGCATTGTAGGTGAGCTGAACATAAGAATAAAGGTAACTGCTGAAGTCCTATTGGCCCATACGAGGCTCCTATATATCTCCACCCAATCTCATTCATATTCATGTCCACCCTATACTTAAAACAACCAGGGGATCCACTTAAGGTATTAGTTTACAATAATAGTTTTAATAAATAGCTGTCATTCTAGTTTTATACACAACAGCAATTATGAAACCCTATAGCTAGATATCGTACTGTAATCCACAAGTAGCTACCACACATCTGGCAGCACAGCGGATTATTAGCTGTGTTGATAGGCTAGTCAACTGGCCTCACATCCATCAAATAGCTATCCGAATGTCGCACCTCAATTCATCCATCTAGCAACTTGGCTGGATGCTAGTCACTGTATTCATAGCCTAATCATTTCTACACCTCAAAAATAAAAAATCCTAGTTTCTAAACCAACACTCGCAAATACATGCATGCATACATAACTACACATACTCCACAACCCATACATTCATTGAGAATAGCCTAGTTTTTTGTCATCATTTCCCCCATTAATCAGATGTGATTTATGCCATACACAGAAAATACAGCAGTTACACGCCAAATATGCCATTTATGCACAAAATATATTATTATTTACACAAAATATACCTTCACACAAAAATATGACATTTACATACGAAATATGTCAGTTGCACACAAAAATATTCCATTTACACAATATTACATGTACAGTCAGAGTATGACATTTACACAAAGTATGGTATTTGCACAAATATATCAAAATGCTTATGCATTTAGACAATCAAAAATGCGCTTTCACTAAAATTCCACAATTCCACATACATAATTTTCACAAAATACTCATACATTGACTCATAAACCAAAATACACTTACACCATTAAGGTCTATTTTTTCAGATTACAGAGCTTACACAAAATACACAAATTGCACACAAAAATACAGTTGCACCAGTTCCACTTCAACAAATTAAAAACACAACTTGCATAAATGCACTATTATCACAAAAATTATTTTAAAACATGGACAATTATTACACAATTTGTGTAATTATTGTACATCTTTGCACAATTAATACAAGAAAACTTGCTATATAATTTCTCGACTTGTGCAATGACAATCAATAAACAAAGGTATAAATAAACAATTCGTCCATATGCAATTACACAACATGCGCAATTAATACACACAACTTTCACATATATTACACATCTTTCATTATTATTACACAACTTGCACAAATACATATCTAGCACAAGTACGTACAATACATAACTACCCCAAATATGAAAATACACAACTAGCATAAATACACGATTTACACAAATACAATTGCGACATTTACACAAATTGCTCAGAAATAAAATCAATACACAACTGAACAACGCATAACTGGCACATATTCATTAAATACACAACTAGAAAATTTCCACAAATACATATACAATTAATACATACGACTTGCACAAAACAATACACAATTTATAGAAATATAATCAATACATAATTGCAATAATCATACAACTTATGCAAAATACATAATCTGCACAATTAATACACAAATATATTAATTGTGCAATATATGTACAAATACAAACACAACCAACTAGGTCAAACAATACACAATTTGCATGATATTTTTTTAAGTATATTTAGGACATTAATTACAATATGCTGAGTTTAACCAACTCCCCAAAAGTCAGAATTTCACATATAAAAAAGGTACATATGACTTCCGATGAGCTCAATATAAGACACATTCATTTTCCAATAATATTTCAACATTATTAGTGCTAAACTATTCATCTAACATATGTCCATTGTTTTTAATGTCTTATTAATACCTTCCTTGTCACATCCTCTCCAATCAGGCCGCCCATATATATTTATGCAAACCATCTAACAGACTTATTTATTCTAGCCTTAGTTATGTCAGGGCAGGTAGGGTTAGGTGAAGTCAATATTTTCTATGATAATTTTAAGCAAATTTGCTATATCTTATCAAAAATGCATCCTATTAAAACCTAAATTCATCTAAATCTATCAAAAAATATACTTATACTACACAAATTTGACTAAATTTAACCTAGCAAAAGCTAAACTAACTAAATATGAGCATCCCATATCCTCACATACAAGCCTATGTCACCTCTGTCCATACATTACATGAGTTGGCCATATAGCTCGAACCCCAAATAGGAAAATTTACACTATTTCATAAACATGCTAGTTCATGACCCCTACGATATATATATGTCCTTCCCTACACGACCTCATCTAATCTGACCTAGCATATCCAAACCTACATTTAGTTCAAGTTGGTAAAATTTAAGCTATGCCACCTAAATTCAATCTAATTTAAGGCAATTTCCACCAAATATACCCCAATGTTGTGTATCACAACACTGCCAAAGCCCATTGTTACCCACATTTTCTCCTATTCCATCCTACCCTACGCAACCTTATCTAACCTATCCTAGCATATCCAAATCTAGATTTGGTTAAAGTCGGCGAAATTTAAGCTATCCCACATAAATTCGACCTAATTTAAGACAATTCCCACCAAATATCCCCAAATGTTGTGCACTGCCAAAGCCCATTTTTACCAACATTTTCTCCTATTCCATCCTACCCTATGCAACCTTACCTAACCTAACCTAGCATATCCAAACCTAGATTTGGTTAAAGTTGATGAAATTTAAGCTATTCCCACCTAAATTTGACCTAATTTAAGACAATTCCCACCAAATATATCCAAATGTTGTGTATCATAGCATCGCCAAAGCCCATTTTTACCTACATTTTCTCCTATTCCATCCTATGCAACCTTACCTAACCTATCCTAGCATACCCAAACCTAGATTTGGCTAAAGTCGGTGAAATTTATGATGATGGCAAGTTTCTTGGCCTATTCCTAGACAAGAGACTCAACTTCAGCACCCACATTCAACACATAACTAAGAAAGTCTCTAAGACAGTTGGTATACTCTCCAAAATCAGATATTATGTTCCTAACTCTGCTCTCCTCTCACTATATTATGCACTAATCTACCCCTATCTTAATTATGGTATCTGTGCATGGGGGTCTACCACTGCAAACCACCTTAAGCCCATCATCACACAGCAAAAATCTGCTATCAGAATAATAACTAACTCTGCTTTCAGACAACACTCAGCTCCCTTGTTTAAATCCCTAAACTTGCTAAATATTAACTCCCTCCACACATTCTCTTGTGTCAACTACATTTACAATACCCTGTTCTTAAATGCAAACCATGCTCTGAAACTCTCCCTGGACAGATGCAATAGGACCCATTATCACCACACCAGAAATAAATATCTCTTTGATATCCCCAGGGTCAAACTTAATCTGTGCAAACACTCTATGCAAATTAAGGGACCTAGTCTATGGAACTCACTCCCTAGTGAATTGAAAAACTGTAAAACTTTTGCCTTATTTAAAAGCAAAACCAAAAAGTACCTAACTTCATCTATTTAGTTTCCTACACTGAGCTTTAAATTTGCTCTGTACCTAGTGTTACCCAATCTCCTAATTTTGATATAATATCAAACAACCTTATCATTGTGTTCATTGCTGTCTTCTTTTATGTGCTAGCCATATGCTGTATTGTGACTACCAATTTTTGTCAACTACCATTCAAGCTGTCATTGCAATCAATCTTATATTGTTTCTGCTGTATTGTGCCTACCAATTTGTTGTCAACTACCATTTTAAGCTGTCATTGCAATCAATCATAGCTACCTATGTGCTTTAATATACTGTACCTATAATTTTCTCTCATCTTTTTTTTTTCATTCCATGTAATCTGTTATCATTTTTTTGTCTATAAATTTTGCAAGTATTTACCTCCTTAAAATTTTCTTAGATTAAGGACCTGCCCGAAACGCTGCGCGTGCTAGTGGCTTTACAAGACTGTAATTACCATATTTGTATCCTCACATTCCTTTGTACATTCTTGTATATGCATAAATAAATAAATAAATAAATAAATTTAAGCTATCCCACATAAATTCGACCTAATTTAAGACAATTCCCACCAAATATCCCCAAATGTTGTGCACTGCCAAAGCCCATTTTTACCTACATTTTCTCCTATTCCATCCTACCCTATGCAACCTTACCTAACCTAACCTAGCACATCCAAACCTAGATTTGGTTAAAGTTGATGAAATTTAAGCTATTCCCACCTAAATTTGACCTAATTTAAGACAATTCCCACCAATATATTCAAATGTTCTGTATCATAGCATTGCCAAAGCCCATTTTTTTACCTACATTTTCTCCTATTCCATCCTACCCTACGCAACCTTACCTAACCTATCCTAGCATATCCAAACCTAGATTTGGTTAAAGTCGGCGAAATTTAAGTTATCCCATATAAATTTGACCTAATTTAAGACAATTTCCACCAAATATACCCAAAAATGTTTTGGAACATAGCATGGCCAAAGCTCATTTTAGCTGAGTTTTCACCTATTCCAACCTGCCCTAGACAACCCTACCCAGCCTCTCCTGGCATATCCAAAGTCAGATTTGATTATAGTTGGCAAAATTTATGCCTTTCCAACCTAAATTTTACCTAATTTAAGCCAATTTCCACCGAATATACCCAAATGTTTTGTATCTTAGCATGGCCAAAGTTCATTTTAGCCGAGTTTTCACCTATTCCAACCTGCCCTAGACAACCCTACCCGGCCTCTCCTAGCATATCCAAAGTCAGATTTGATTATAGTTGGCAAAATTTATGCCTTTTCCACCTAAATGTAACCTAATTTAAGCCAATTTCCACCGAATATACCCAAATGTTTTGTATCTTAGCATGGTCAAAGTTCATTTCACCCAAGTTTTCACCTATTCCATCTTACCTTATACAGCCTTACCTAACCTGACCTAGCATATCCCAAGCCAGATTTGATTAAAGTTCGTGAAATTTATGCTTACTCACCTAAATTCAACCTAATTTAAGACAATTTCTACCCAATATACCCAAAATGTTTTGTTACATAGCTCAGCCAAAGACCATTTTAGCCGAGTTTTCACATATTCCAACCTACTTTACATAGCCTTACCTATCCCTAACCTAGCAGATTTGATTAAAGTTGGGGAAATTTAAGCTATCGCCACCAAATTGGAGACAATTTTCCACCAAATATGCCTAAATGCTGTGTATCATAGCACAGCCAAAACCCATTTTACCCACATTTTCACCCATTCCATCTAAACCTTGACCCAACCTCTAATGCGACATATACTCAGAGAAGTTTTTTTTTTTTTTGTTTTTTTTTGGATATGAACCTAAATGCCCGTGCCTAACCTGCTAGAGTCTTGGAGCTTTGTTGAATATTTTATCTATTTTTCTTCGAAAACTGAAGTTTTGGATATGAACCTATCCGCACTGTGCCTAACCTGCTAGGTTCTTTGTTGAACATTGTAAACATATCCATAGAAGAGTGATGTTTTGGATACGGACCTAACAGCCCCTCTCCTTTAAAACTTGGAACTGTGTTCAATATTGTAGATATATTGTTGGGTATGTGTTTTGTTTTTACACATCAACCCAACCGTCCTGGATCTAACCTTCCTTCATCTAACTTCAAATTTATCGTAAATATGAAAGGAACGTGTTGTTTGTGCATCAACCCAGCCGTCCTTGACCTAACCTCCATTTATCAAACTTCAAATTCATCATAAATATGGGAGGACTGTGTTATTTGTGCATCAACCCAGCCGTCCTGGGCCTAACCTCCCTTTATCTAACTTCAAATTTATTGTATTTATGGGAAGAAGGTGTTGTTTATGCATCAACCCAACCTCCCTGGGCCTAACCTCTGATACACGAATCTTGGTTCATTATTGCATCATACTCGTAGCATATTTTTTTCACATAATTCAACTATCCTCAACCTAACCTCTATTACCTGGGGGGAGGGAGGTTAATGGAAAATATGATAATAATGGGAATTTTCTCTACATCAGTTCAACTTAACCATCCTTAACCTAACCTTAGTTAGAAAGGGATATAACTCACCAAAACTATTTAATTACCATTTACCAAATTTTCCTTATCCTAACCTATGACTAGAGGGTTTAGAGCCCCCTTTACCTCAAAATTATACTATATATTTAAGGTAGGAATATATTTTCACATATAAACCTAACATTCCCTAATTTAACCCTATACTATAATTTGGGGATAATTTCTCATAGATAGTAGTGTAAACCGGGCCAAGTCATGTCCGTTTTTTTTTTCAGCGGACACGACTTGGCCCCATGTTTTTTCGTTACCCCAGTGAGATTTGACGGACACGACTTGGCCCCATGTTTTTTCGTTACCCCAGTGAGTGTAAACCGGGCCAAGTCGTGTCCGTTTTTTTTTTTCAGCGGACACGACTTGGCCCCATGGTTTTTCATTACCCCAGTGAGATTTAACGGACACGACTTGGCCCCATGTTTTTTTGTTACCCCAGTGAGATTTGACGGACACGACTTGGCCCCATGTTTTTTCGTTACCCCAGTGAGATTTGACGGACACAACTTGGCCCCATGTTTTTTCGTTACCCCAGTGAGATTTGACGGACACGACTTGGCCCCATGTTTTTTCGTTACCCCGCTGACCCATGCACAGGCATTGCTAATGGTCAATGACGTCATCAACTTACCTGGGGATTAAAAGGCCGGCTCCTGGCCCCATTATTTTTCGTTACCTCAGCGACCCTGCACAGGCATTGCTAATGGTCACCCCGTATTCTTCTTCCCTGAATAAGTCCGTTTTCTGTTGTAGTGTGTTTATTCCCATTTTTAATGTTTATAGCAAAGGGGGATTCAAATGCTGCCTTCTGTCGAGCCTAATGTGCAATGGCATTAATCATTATTAGCTCATTTTTCTCAATAAGGTATTACCGTACCGTTTCCCATTCTCTAAGATCATTTTATAGCTAAGATTACATATTAACATAAGAAATGAGTTCAAACCCTGTTACAGAACAAGTATTTACCCAGGTCTTTTTCCTAAATCTAAAACTTATTCCAATTTATGCCCATTGTTTCATGTTCTGTCTAGTGTTGATAATTTTAATAGCCTATTAATATCCCCCTATATCATGTCCATTCATTCACAGCTCTATCATGTCACATCTATTTCTTCGCCTTTCTAGAGAATGTAATTTAAGCTTTGTCAATCTTTCTTCAGAGATTGCTTATTGAGCATAGGACAAAATAAAAATGAAAACCTACTATCATCTATTTGTATGAAAACAGTCCCCTGCCAGGCGTGGTGACTTCAATGCGATTTCAGTAGTAATCCAATATTGCTTCATAACGCATAAATGTATTTGCATGTACATAAATATATATATGCACATCTCACATTCGCTCAAAAACATGCCTCCCCACACCTTGCTATAGCATATAACAAATCGAAAATACTCATTCAGTAAAAAGCAAGCTTTTCATGTTTTGAAATAAGGCCTTCTGCAGTTACCTTCTTTTCTGACGTCATCATCCCTAATACGGCGCGAGGCGTCAACGCGCTAAATGCGGATCCCAGGAGGTTCACACATAAGTGTGAACTCTTAATCAGGCTTAATACCTCAACTGTACTCTGTGCTTCATCAGAGATGATATTCGGCTACAGTGGCTCGTATTTTCACTCATTGCTCATATTTTCCATTATTCATTTCATTAACCCAATCAAACCATCCGAACCTAACTTGTTATATATAACAAACAAATACATTCTACAGACCAGTTGTTGTTTAGTGACATCACAAAAAGCGACCTCAGGTATAGGGATAAGGTATTGATGGCCATTAGCATATAAGTGTCAAGGTATCACAGCACCTGACTGGTCAACTATGTATGATGTCACCAGATAACCAATGCCACCTTTAGCGTCCTACTGGCATGTGAATTTGATATTATTATTCAAAAATGACTAGACAATCCATCCCCACCTAACCTAATCAGAGGTTTAAGAATATACATTTTAATTATCCACAACTGTAATCACTATTCGGTGATAAGTTCAAAAGTATAACAGTAACCCAAATGTCATACCGCAATTTTTGTAGAATCGTACATCTGGCAGCATTGTAGGTGAGCTGAACATAAGAATAAAGGTAACTGCTGAAGTCCTATTGGCCCATACGAGGCTTCTATATATCTCCACCCAATCTCATTCATATTCATGTCCACCCTATGCTTAAAACAACCAGGGGATCCACTTAAGGTATTAGTTTACAATAACAGTTTTAATAAATAGCTGTCATTCTAGTTTTATACACAACAGCAATTATGAAACCCTATAGCTGGATATCGTACTGTAATCCACAAGTAGCTACCACACATCTGGCAGCACAGCGGATTATTAGCTGTGTTGATAGGCTAGTCAACTGGCCTCACATCCATCAAATAGCTATCCAAATGTCGCACCTCAATTCATCCATCTAGCAACTTGGCTGGATGCTAGTCACTGTATTCATAGCCTAATCATTTCTACACCTCAAAAATAAAAAATTCTAGTTTCTAAACCAACACTCGCAAATACATGCATGCATACATACCAACACATACTCCACAACCCATACATTCATGGAGAATAGCCTAGTTTTTTGCCACCATTTCCCCTATTAATCAGATGTGATTTATGCCATACACAGAAAATACAGCATTTACACGCCAAATATGCCATTTATGCACAAAATATATTATTATTTACACTCAAAATATACCACCACACAAAAATATGACATTTACATACGAAATATGTCAGTTGCACACAAAAATATTCCATTTACACAATATTGCATGTACACTCAGAGTATGACATTTACACAGAGCATGGTATTTGCACAAATATATCAAAATGCTTATGCATTTAGACAATCAAAAATGCGCTTTCACTAAAATTCCACAATTCCACATACATAATTTTCACAAAATACTCATACATTGTCTCATAAACCAAAATACGCTCACAACATTAAGGTCTATTTTTTCAGATTACAGAGCTTACACAAAATACACAATTTGCACACAAAAATACAGTTGCACCAGTTCCACTTCAACAAATTAAAAACACAACTTGCATAAATGCACTATTAGCACAAAAATTATTATAAAACATGGACAATTATTACACAATTTGTGTAATTATTGTACATCTTTGCACAATTAATACAAGAAAACTTGCTATATAATTTCTCGACTTGCGCAATGACAATCAATAAACAAAGGTATAAATAAACAATTCGTCCATATGCAGTTACACAACATGCGCAATTAATACACACAACTTTCACATATATTACACATCTTTCATTATTATTACACAACTTGCACAAATACATATCTAGCACAAGTACGTACAATACATAACTACCCCAAATATGAAAATACACAACTAGCATAAATACACGATTTACACAAATACAATTGCGACATTTACACAAATTGCTCAAAAATAAAATCAATACACAACTGAACAACGCATAACTAGCACATATTCATTAAATACACAACTAGAAAATTTCCACAAATACATATGCAATTAATACATACGACTTGCACAGAACAATATACAATTTATAGAAATATAATCAATACATAATTGCAATAATCATACAACTAATGCAAAATACATAATCTGCACAATTAATACACAAGTATATTAATTGTGCTATATATGTACAAATACAAACACAGCCAACTGGGTCAAACAATACACAATTTGCATGATATTTTTTTAAGTATATTTAGGACATTAATTACAATATGCTGAGTTTAACCAACTCCCCAAAAGTCAGAATTTCACATATAAAAAAGGTACATATGACTTCCGATGAGCTCAATATAAGACATTCATTTTCCAATAATATTTCAACATTATTAGTGCTAAACTATTCATCTAACATATGTCCATTGTTTTTAATGTCTTATTAATACCTTCCTTGTCACATCCTCTCCAATCAGGCCGCCCATATATATTTATGCAAACCATCTAACAGACTTATTTATTCTAGCCTTAGTTATGTTAGGGCAGGTAGGGTTAGGTGAAGTCAATATTTTCTATGATAATTTTAAGCAAATTTGCTATATCTTATCAAAAATGCATCCTATTAAAACCTAAATTCATCTAAATCTATCAAAAAAATATACTTATACTACACAAATTTGACTAAATTTAACCTAGCAAAAGCTAAACTAACTAAATATGAGCATCCCATATCCTCACATACAAGCCTATGTCACCTCTGTCCATACATTACATGAGTTGGCCATATAGCTCGAACCCCAAATAGGAAAATTTACACTATTTCATAAACATGCTAGTTCATGACCCCTACGATATATATATGTCCTTCCCTACACGACCTCATCTAATCTGACCTAGCATATCCAAACCTACATTTAGTTCAAGTTGGTAAAATTTAAGCTATGCCACCTAAATTCAATCTAATTTAAGGCAATTTCCACCAAATATACCCCAATGTTGTGTATCACAACACTGCCAAAGCCCATTGTTACCCACATTTTCTCCTATTCCATCCTACCCTACGCAACCTTATCTAACCTATCCTAGCATATCCAAATCTAGATTTGGTTAAAGTCGGCGAAATTTAAGCTATCCCACATAAATTCGACCTAATTTAAGACAATTCCCACCAAATATCCCCAAATGTTGTGCACTGCCAAAGCCCATTTTTACCAACATTTTCTCCTATTCCATCCTACCCTATGCAACCTTACCTAACCTAACCTAGCATATCCAAACCTAGATTTGGTTAAAGTTGATGAAATTTAAGCTATTCCCACCTAAATTTGACCTAATTTAAGACAATTCCCACCAAATATATCCAAATGTTGTGTATCATAGCATCGCCAAAGCCCATTTTTACCTACATTTTCTCCTATTCCATCCTATGCAACCTTACCTAACCTATCCTAGCATACCCAAACCTAGATTTGGCTAAAGTCGGTGAAATTTATGATGATGGCAAGTTTCTTGGCCTATTCCTAGACAAGAGACTCAACTTCAGCACCCACATTCAACACATAACTAAGAAAGTCTCTAAGACAGTTGGTATACTCTCCAAAATCAGATATTATGTTCCTAACTCTGCTCTCCTCTCACTATATTATGCACTAATCTACCCCTATCTTAATTATGGTATCTGTGCATGGGGGTCTACCACTGCAAACCACCTTAAGCCCATCATCACACAGCAAAAATCTGCTATCAGAATAATAACTAACTCTGCTTTCAGACAACACTCAGCTCCCTTGTTTAAATCCCTAAACTTGCTAAATATTAACTCCCTCCACACATTCTCTTGTGTCAACTACATTTACAATACCCTGTTCTTAAATGCAAACCATGCTCTGAAACTCTCCCTGGACAGATGCAATAGGACCCATTATCACCACACCAGAAATAAATATCTCTTTGATATCCCCAGGGTCAAACTTAATCTGTGCAAACACTCTATGCAAATTAAGGGACCTAGTCTATGGAACTCACTCCCTAGTGAATTGAAAAACTGTAAAACTTTTGCCTTATTTAAAAGCAAAACCAAAAAGTACCTAACTTCATCTATTTAGTTTCCTACACTGAGCTTTAAATTTGCTCTGTACCTAGTGTTACCCAATCTCCTAATTTTGATATAATATCAAACAACCTTATCATTGTGTTCATTGCTGTCTTCTTTTATGTGCTAGCCATATGCTGTATTGTGACTACCAATTTTTGTCAACTACCATTCAAGCTGTCATTGCAATCAATCTTATATTGTTTCTGCTGTATTGTGCCTACCAATTTGTTGTCAACTACCATTTTAAGCTGTCATTGCAATCAATCATAGCTACCTATGTGCTTTAATATACTGTACCTATAATTTTCTCTCATCTTTTTTTTTTCATTCCATGTAATCTGTTATCATTTTTTTGTCTATAAATTTTGCAAGTATTTACCTCCTTAAAATTTTCTTAGATTAAGGACCTGCCCGAAACGCTGCGCGTGCTAGTGGCTTTACAAGACTGTAATTACCATATTTGTATCCTCACATTCCTTTGTACATTCTTGTATATGCATAAATAAATAAATAAATAAATAAATTTAAGCTATCCCACATAAATTCGACCTAATTTAAGACAATTCCCACCAAATATCCCCAAATGTTGTGCACTGCCAAAGCCCATTTTTACCTACATTTTCTCCTATTCCATCCTACCCTATGCAACCTTACCTAACCTAACCTAGCACATCCAAACCTAGATTTGGTTAAAGTTGATGAAATTTAAGCTATTCCCACCTAAATTTGACCTAATTTAAGACAATTCCCACCAATATATTCAAATGTTCTGTATCATAGCATTGCCAAAGCCCATTTTTTTACCTACATTTTCTCCTATTCCATCCTACCCTACGCAACCTTACCTAACCTATCCTAGCATATCCAAACCTAGATTTGGTTAAAGTCGGCGAAATTTAAGTTATCCCATATAAATTTGACCTAATTTAAGACAATTTCCACCAAATATACCCAAAAATGTTTTGGAACATAGCATGGCCAAAGCTCATTTTAGCTGAGTTTTCACCTATTCCAACCTGCCCTAGACAACCCTACCCAGCCTCTCCTGGCATATCCAAAGTCAGATTTGATTATAGTTGGCAAAATTTATGCCTTTCCAACCTAAATTTTACCTAATTTAAGCCAATTTCCACCGAATATACCCAAATGTTTTGTATCTTAGCATGGCCAAAGTTCATTTTAGCCGAGTTTTCACCTATTCCAACCTGCCCTAGACAACCCTACCCGGCCTCTCCTAGCATATCCAAAGTCAGATTTGATTATAGTTGGCAAAATTTATGCCTTTTCCACCTAAATGTAACCTAATTTAAGCCAATTTCCACCGAATATACCCAAATGTTTTGTATCTTAGCATGGTCAAAGTTCATTTCACCCAAGTTTTCACCTATTCCATCTTACCTTATACAGCCTTACCTAACCTGACCTAGCATATCCCAAGCCAGATTTGATTAAAGTTCGTGAAATTTATGCTTACTCACCTAAATTCAACCTAATTTAAGACAATTTCTACCCAATATACCCAAAATGTTTTGTTACATAGCTCAGCCAAAGACCATTTTAGCCGAGTTTTCACATATTCCAACCTACTTTACATAGCCTTACCTATCCCTAACCTAGCAGATTTGATTAAAGTTGGGGAAATTTAAGCTATCGCCACCAAATTGGAGACAATTTTCCACCAAATATGCCTAAATGCTGTGTATCATAGCACAGCCAAAACCCATTTTACCCACATTTTCACCCATTCCATCTAAACCTTGACCCAACCTCTAATGCGACATATACTCAGAGAAGTTTTTTTTTTTTTTGTTTTTTTTTGGATATGAACCTAAATGCCCGTGCCTAACCTGCTAGAGTCTTGGAGCTTTGTTGAATATTTTATCTATTTTTCTTCGAAAACTGAAGTTTTGGATATGAACCTATCCGCACTGTGCCTAACCTGCTAGGTTCTTTGTTGAACATTGTAAACATATCCATAGAAGAGTGATGTTTTGGATACGGACCTAACAGCCCCTCTCCTTTAAAACTTGGAACTGTGTTCAATATTGTAGATATATTGTTGGGTATGTGTTTTGTTTTTACACATCAACCCAACCGTCCTGGATCTAACCTTCCTTCATCTAACTTCAAATTTATCGTAAATATGAAAGGAACGTGTTGTTTGTGCATCAACCCAGCCGTCCTTGACCTAACCTCCATTTATCAAACTTCAAATTCATCATAAATATGGGAGGACTGTGTTATTTGTGCATCAACCCAGCCGTCCTGGGCCTAACCTCCCTTTATCTAACTTCAAATTTATTGTATTTATGGGAAGAAGGTGTTGTTTATGCATCAACCCAACCTCCCTGGGCCTAACCTCTGATACACGAATCTTGGTTCATTATTGCATCATACTCGTAGCATATTTTTTTCACATAATTCAACTATCCTCAACCTAACCTCTATTACCTGGGGGGAGGGAGGTTAATGGAAAATATGATAATAATGGGAATTTTCTCTACATCAGTTCAACTTAACCATCCTTAACCTAACCTTAGTTAGAAAGGGATATAACTCACCAAAACTATTTAATTACCATTTACCAAATTTTCCTTATCCTAACCTATGACTAGAGGGTTTAGAGCCCCCTTTACCTCAAAATTATACTATATATTTAAGGTAGGAATATATTTTCACATATAAACCTAACATTCCCTAATTTAACCCTATACTATAATTTGGGGATAATTTCTCATAGATAGTAGTGTAAACCGGGCCAAGTCATGTCCGTTTTTTTTTTCAGCGGACACGACTTGGCCCCATGTTTTTTCGTTACCCCAGTGAGATTTGACGGACACGACTTGGCCCCATGTTTTTTCGTTACCCCAGTGAGTGTAAACCGGGCCAAGTCGTGTCCGTTTTTTTTTTTCAGCGGACACGACTTGGCCCCATGGTTTTTCATTACCCCAGTGAGATTTAACGGACACGACTTGGCCCCATGTTTTTTTGTTACCCCAGTGAGATTTGACGGACACGACTTGGCCCCATGTTTTTTCGTTACCCCAGTGAGATTTGACGGACACAACTTGGCCCCATGTTTTTTCGTTACCCCAGTGAGATTTGACGGACACGACTTGGCCCCATGTTTTTTCGTTACCCCGCTGACCCATGCACAGGCATTGCTAATGGTCAATGACGTCATCAACTTACCTGGGGATTAAAAGGCCGGCTCCTGGCCCCATTATTTTTCGTTACCTCAGCGACCCTGCACAGGCATTGCTAATGGTCACCCCGTATTCTTCTTCCCTGAATAAGTCCGTTTTCTGTTGTAGTGTGTTTATTCCCATTTTTAATGTTTATAGCAAAGGGGGATTCAAATGCTGCCTTCTGTCGAGCCTAATGTGCAATGGCATTAATCATTATTAGCTCATTTTTCTCAATAAGGTATTACCGTACCGTTTCCCATTCTCTAAGATCATTTTATAGCTAAGATTACATATTAACATAAGAAATGAGTTCAAACCCTGTTACAGAACAAGTATTTACCCAGGTCTTTTTCCTAAATCTAAAACTTATTCCAATTTATGCCCATTGTTTCATGTTCTGTCTAGTGTTGATAATTTTAATAGCCTATTAATATCCCCCTATATCATGTCCATTCATTCACAGCTCTATCATGTCACATCTATTTCTTCGCCTTTCTAGAGAATGTAATTTAAGCTTTGTCAATCTTTCTTCAGAGATTGCTTATTGAGCATAGGACAAAATAAAAATGAAAACCTACTATCATCTATTTGTATGAAAACAGTCCCCTGCCAGGCGTGGTGACTTCAATGCGATTTCAGTAGTAATCCAATATTGCTTCATAACGCATAAATGTATTTGCATGTACATAAATATATATATGCACATCTCACATTCGCTCAAAAACATGCCTCCCCACACCTTGCTATAGCATATAACAAATCGAAAATACTCATTCAGTAAAAAGCAAGCTTTTCATGTTTTGAAATAAGGCCTTCTGCAGTTACCTTCTTTTCTGACGTCATCATCCCTAATACGGCGCGAGGCGTCAACGCGCTAAATGCGGATCCCAGGAGGTTCACACATAAGTGTGAACTCTTAATCAGGCTTAATACCTCAACTGTACTCTGTGCTTCATCAGAGATGATATTCGGCTACAGTGGCTCGTATTTTCACTCATTGCTCATATTTTCCATTATTCATTTCATTAACCCAATCAAACCATCCGAACCTAACTTGTTATATATAACAAACAAATACATTCTACAGACCAGTTGTTGTTTAGTGACATCACAAAAAGCGACCTCAGGTATAGGGATAAGGTATTGATGGCCATTAGCATATAAGTGTCAAGGTATCACAGCACCTGACTGGTCAACTATGTATGATGTCACCAGATAACCAATGCCACCTTTAGCGTCCTACTGGCATGTGAATTTGATATTATTATTCAAAAATGACTAGACAATCCATCCCCACCTAACCTAATCAGAGGTTTAAGAATATACATTTTAATTATCCACAACTGTAATCACTATTCGGTGATAAGTTCAAAAGTATAACAGTAACCCAAATGTCATACCGCAATTTTTGTAGAATCGTACATCTGGCAGCATTGTAGGTGAGCTGAACATAAGAATAAAGGTAACTGCTGAAGTCCTATTGGCCCATACGAGGCTTCTATATATCTCCACCCAATCTCATTCATATTCATGTCCACCCTATGCTTAAAACAACCAGGGGATCCACTTAAGGTATTAGTTTACAATAACAGTTTTAATAAATAGCTGTCATTCTAGTTTTATACACAACAGCAATTATGAAACCCTATAGCTGGATATCGTACTGTAATCCACAAGTAGCTACCACACATCTGGCAGCACAGCGGATTATTAGCTGTGTTGATAGGCTAGTCAACTGGCCTCACATCCATCAAATAGCTATCCAAATGTCGCACCTCAATTCATCCATCTAGCAACTTGGCTGGATGCTAGTCACTGTATTCATAGCCTAATCATTTCTACACCTCAAAAATAAAAAATTCTAGTTTCTAAACCAACACTCGCAAATACATGCATGCATACATACCAACACATACTCCACAACCCATACATTCATGGAGAATAGCCTAGTTTTTTGCCACCATTTCCCCTATTAATCAGATGTGATTTATGCCATACACAGAAAATACAGCATTTACACGCCAAATATGCCATTTATGCACAAAATATATTATTATTTACACTCAAAATATACCACCACACAAAAATATGACATTTACATACGAAATATGTCAGTTGCACACAAAAATATTCCATTTACACAATATTGCATGTACACTCAGAGTATGACATTTACACAGAGCATGGTATTTGCACAAATATATCAAAATGCTTATGCATTTAGACAATCAAAAATGCGCTTTCACTAAAATTCCACAATTCCACATACATAATTTTCACAAAATACTCATACATTGTCTCATAAACCAAAATACGCTCACAACATTAAGGTCTATTTTTTCAGATTACAGAGCTTACACAAAATACACAATTTGCACACAAAAATACAGTTGCACCAGTTCCACTTCAACAAATTAAAAACACAACTTGCATAAATGCACTATTAGCACAAAAATTATTATAAAACATGGACAATTATTACACAATTTGTGTAATTATTGTACATCTTTGCACAATTAATACAAGAAAACTTGCTATATAATTTCTCGACTTGCGCAATGACAATCAATAAACAAAGGTATAAATAAACAATTCGTCCATATGCAGTTACACAACATGCGCAATTAATACACACAACTTTCACATATATTACACATCTTTCATTATTATTACACAACTTGCACAAATACATATCTAGCACAAGTACGTACAATACATAACTACCCCAAATATGAAAATACACAACTAGCATAAATACACGATTTACACAAATACAATTGCGACATTTACACAAATTGCTCAAAAATAAAATCAATACACAACTGAACAACGCATAACTAGCACATATTCATTAAATACACAACTAGAAAATTTCCACAAATACATATGCAATTAATACATACGACTTGCACAGAACAATATACAATTTATAGAAATATAATCAATACATAATTGCAATAATCATACAACTAATGCAAAATACATAATCTGCACAATTAATACACAAGTATATTAATTGTGCTATATATGTACAAATACAAACACAGCCAACTGGGTCAAACAATACACAATTTGCATGATATTTTTTTAAGTATATTTAGGACATTAATTACAATATGCTGAGTTTAACCAACTCCCCAAAAGTCAGAATTTCACATATAAAAAAGGTACATATGACTTCCGATGAGCTCAATATAAGACATTCATTTTCCAATAATATTTCAACATTATTAGTGCTAAACTATTCATCTAACATATGTCCATTGTTTTTAATGTCTTATTAATACCTTCCTTGTCACATCCTCTCCAATCAGGCCGCCCATATATATTTATGCAAACCATCTAACAGACTTATTTATTCTAGCCTTAGTTATGTTAGGGCAGGTAGGGTTAGGTGAAGTCAATATTTTCTATGATAATTTTAAGCAAATTTGCTATATCTTATCAAAAATGCATCCTATTAAAACCTAAACTCATCTAAATCTATCAAAAAAATATACTTATACTACACAAATTTGACTAAATTTAACCTAGCAAAAGCTAAACTAACTAAATATGAGCATCCCATATCCTCACATACAAGCCTATGTCACCTCTGTCCATACATTACATGAGTTGGCCATATAGCTCGAACCCCAAATAGGAAAATTAACACTATTTCATAAACATGCTAATTCATGACCCCTAAGATATTATATATATATGTCCTTCCCTACACGACCTCATCTAACCTGACCTAGCATATCCAAACCTAGATTTAGTTCAAGTTGGTAAAATTTAAGCTATGCCACCTAAATTCAATCTAATTTAAGGCAATTTCCACCAAATATACCCCAATGTTGTGTATCATAACACTGCCAAAGCCCATTGTTACCCACATTTTCTCAGTCATTTTTGAATAATAATATCAAATTCACATGCCAGTAGGACGCTAAAGGTGGCATTGGTTATCTGGTGACGTCATACATAGTTGACTAGACAGGTGCTGTGATACCTTGACACTTATATGCTAATGGCCATCAATACCTTATCCCTATACCTGAGGTCGCTTTTTGTGATGTCACTAAACAACAACAACTGGTCTGTAGAATGTATTTGTTTGTTATATATAACAAGTTAGGTTCGGATGGTTTGATTGGGTTAATGAAATGAATAATGGAAAATATGAGCAATGAGTGAAAATACGAGCCACTGTAGCCGAATATCATCTCTGATGAAGCACAGAGTACAGTTGAGGTATTAAGCCTGATTAAGAGTTCACACTTATGTGTGAACCTCCTGGGATCCGCATTTAGCGCATTGACGCCTCGCGCCGTATTAGGGATGATGACGTCAGAAAAGAAGGTAACTGCAGAAGGCCTTATTTCAAAACATGAAAAGCTTGCTTTTTACTGAATGAGTATTTTTGATTTGTTATATGCTATAGCAAGGTGTGGGGAGGCATGTTTTTGAGCGAATGTGAGATGTGCATATATATATTTATGTACATGCAAATACATTTATGCGTTATGAAGCAATATTGGATTACTACTGAAATCGCATTGAAGTCACCACGCCTGGCAGGGGACTGTTTTCATACAAATAGATGATAGTAGGTTTTCATTTTTATTTTGTCCTATGCTCAATAAGCAATCTCTGAAGAAAGATTGACAAAGCTTAAATTACATTCTCTAGAAAGGCGAAGAAATAGATGTGACATGATAGAGCTGTGAATGAATGGACATGATAAAGGGGGATATTAATAGGCTATTAAAATTATCAACACTAGACAGAACATGAAACAATGGGCATAAATTGGAATAAGTTTTAGATTTAGGAAAAAGACTTGGGTAAATACTGGTTCTGTAACAGGGTTTGAACTCATTTCTTATGTTAATATGTAATCTTAGCTATAAAATGATCTTAGAGAATGGGAAACGGTACGGTAATACCTTATTGAGAAAAAACGAGCTTATAATGATTAACGCCATTGCACATTAGGCACAAAAGAAGGCAGCATTTGAATCCCCCTTTGCTATAAACATTAAAAATGGGAATAAACACACTACAACAGAAAACGGACTTATTCAGGGAAGAAGAATACGGGGTGACCATTAGCAATGCCTGTGCGGGGTCGCTGAGGTAACGAAAAACGATGGGACCAGGAGCCGGCCTTTTAATCCCCAGGTAAGTTGATGACGTCATTGACCATTAGCAATGCCCGTGCATGGGTCAGTGGGGTAACGAAAAAACATGGGGCCAAGTCGTGTCCGTCAAATCTCACTGGGGTAACGAAAAAACATGGGGCCAAGTCGTGTCCGTCAAATCTCACTGGGGTAACGAAAAAACATGGGGCCAAGTCGTGTCCGCTGAAAAAAAAAAACGGACATGACTTGGCCCGGTTTACACTACTATCTACGAAAAATTATCCCCAATTTATAGTATAGGGTTAAATTACGGAATGTTAGGTTTATATGTGAAAATATATTCCTACCTTAAATATATAGTATAATTTCGAGGTAAAGGGGGGTCTAAACCCTCTAGTTATAGGTTAGGATAAGGAAAATTGGGTAAATGGTAATTAAATAGTTTTGGTAAGTTATATCCCTTTCTAACTAAGGTTAGGTTAAGGATGGTTAAGTTGAACTGATGTAGAGAAAATTCCCATTATTATCATATTTTGATAATAATGGGCCGTCACCATTATTTGTCTGGCCGTCACCACCACCACCACAACCGTGCACACCTGTAGGTCTGGCCTTCACCACCACCACCACCACCGTGTACACCTGTTGGTCTGGCCGTCACCACCACCACCACCACCGTGTACACCTGTAGGTCTGGCCGTCACCACCACCACCACCACTGTGTACACCTGTAGGTCTGGCCGTCACCACCACCACCACCACCGTGTACACCTGTTGGTCTGGCCGTCACCACCACCACCACTGTATACACCTGTAGGTCTGGCCGTCACCACCACCACCACCGTGTATACCTGTAGGTCTGGCCGTCACCACCACCACCGTGTACACCTGTAGGTCTGGCCGTCACCACCACCAACCACCGTGTACACCTGTAGGTCTGGCCGTCACCACCACCACCGTGTACACCTGTTGGTCTGGCCGTCACCACCACCACCACCACCGTGTACACCTGTAGGTCTGGCCGTCACCACCATCACCACCTTGTACACCTGTAGGTCTGGCCGTCACCACCACCACCACCGTGTACACCTGTTGGTCTGGCCGTCACCACCACTACCACCGTGTACACCTGTAGGTCTGGCCGTCACCACCACCACCACCACCGTGTACACCTGTAGGTCTGGCCGTCACCACCACCACCGTGTACACCTGTAGGTCTGGCCGTCACAACCACCACCACCGTGTATACCTGTTGGTCTGGCCGTCACCACCACCATCACCGTGTACACCTGTAGGTCTGGCCGTCACCACCACCACCACCACAGTGTACACCTGTAGGTCTGGCCGTCACCACCACCACCGTGTACACCTGTTGGTCTGGCCGTCACCACCACCACCGTGTACACCTGTAGGTTTGGCCGTCACCACCACCACCACCACAGTGTACACCTGTAGGTCTGGCGGTCACCACCACCACCACCACCACCACTGTGTACACCTGTTGGTCTGGCCCTCACCACCACCACCACCGTGTACACCTGTAGGTCTGGCCGTCACCACCACCACCACCGTGTACACCTGTAGGTCTGGCCCTCACCACCACCACCACCATGTACACCTGTAGGTCTGGCCGTCACCACCACCACCGTGTACACCTGTTGGTCTGGCCGTCACCACCACCACCACCACCGTGTACACCTGTAGGTCTGGCCGTCACCACCACCACCACCACCACCGTGTACACCTGTAGGTCTGGCCGTCACCACCACCACCACCACAGCGTACACCTGTTGGTCTGGCCGTCACCACTACCACCACCACCACCACCACCACCGTGTACACCTGTTGGTCTGGCCGACACCACCACCACCACCGTGTACACCTGTAGATCTGGCCGTCACCACCACCACCACCACCGTGTACACCTGTAGGTCTGGCCGTCACCACCACCACCGTGTACACCTGTAGGTCTGGCCGTCACCACCACCAACCACCGTGTACACCTGTAGGTCTGGCCGTCACCACCACCACCGTGTACACCTGTTGGTCTGGCCGTCACCACCACCACCACCACCGTGTACACCTGTAGGTCTGGCCGTCACCACCATCACCACCTTGTACACCTGTAGGTCTGGCCGGCACCACCACCACCACCGTGTACACCTGTTGGTCTGGCCGTCACCACCACTACCACCGTGTACACCTGTAGGTCTGGCCGTCACCACCACCACCACCACCGTGTACACCTGTAGGTCTGGCCGTCACCACCACCACCGTGTACACCTGTAGGTCTGGCCGTCACAACCACCACCACCGTGTATACCTGTTGGTCTGGCCGTCACCACCACCATCACCGTGTACACCTGTAGGTCTGGCCGTCACCACCACCACCACCACAGTGTACACCTGTAGGTCTGGCCGTCACCACCACCACCACCACCGTGTACACCTGTTGGTCTGGCCGTCACCACCACCACCACCACCGTGTACACCTGTAGGTTTGGCCGTCACCACCACCACCACCACAGTGTACACCTGTAGGTCTGGCGGTCACCACCACCACCACCACCACTGTGTACACCTGTTGGTCTGGCCCTCACCACCACCACCACCGTGTACACCTGTAGGTCTGGCCGTCACCACCACCACCACCGTGTACACCTGTAGGTCTGGCCCTCACCACCACCACCACCATGTACACCTGTAGGTCTGGCCGTCACCACCACCACCGTGTACACCTGTTGGTCTGGCCGTCACCACCACCACCACCACCGTGTACACCTGTAGGTCTGGCCGTCACCACCACCACCGTGTACACCTGTAGGTCTGGCCGTCACCACCACCACCACCACAGCGTACACCTGTTGGTCTGGCCGTCACCACTACCACCACCACCACCACCACCACCGTGTACACCTGTTGGTCTGGCCGACACCACCACCACCACCGTGTACACCTGTAGATCTGGCCGTCACCACCACCACCACCACCGTGAACACCTGTAGGTCTGGCCGTCACCACCACCACCACCGTGTACACCTGTTGGTCTGGCCGTCACCACCACCACCACCGTGTACACCTGTAGGTCTGGCCGTCACCACCACCACCACCGTGTACACCTGTTGGTCTGGCCGTCACCACCACCACCACCACCGTGTACACCTGTAGATCTGGCCGTCACCACCACCACCACTGTGTATACCTGTAGGTCTGGCCGTCACCACCACCACCACCACCACCACCGTGTACACCTGTAGGTCTGGCCGTCACCACCACCAACCACCCTGTACACCTGTAGGTCTGGCCGTCACCACCACCACCGTGTACACCTGTTGGTCTGGCCGTCACCACCACCACCGTGTACACCTGTAGGTCTGGCCGTCACCACCACCACCACTGTGTACACCTGTAGGTCTGGCCATCACCACCACCACCACCGTGAACACCTGTTGGTCTGGCCGTCACCACCACGACCACCGTGTACACCTGTAGGTCTGGCAGTCACCACCACCACCGTGTACACCTGTAGGTCTGGCCGTCACCACCACCACCGTGTACACCTGTAGGTCTGGCCGTCACCACCACCACCACCGTGTATACCTGTTGGTCTGGCCGTCACCACCACCACCACCATCACCGGGTACACCTGTAGGTCTGGACGTCACCACCACCACCACCACCACCCTGTACACCTGTAGGTCTGGCCGTCACCACCACCACCACCACAGTGTACACCTGTAGGTCTGGGCGTCACCACCACCACCACCACCACAGTGTACACCTGTAGGTCTGGCCGTCACCACCACCACCACCACCGTGTGCACCTGTAGGTCTGGCCGTCACCACCACCACCACCACCGTGTACACCTGTAGGTCTGGCCGTCACCACCACCACCACCACAGTGTACACCTGTAGGTCTGGCCGTCACCACCACCACAGAGTACACCTGTACGTCTGGCCGTCACCACCACCACCACCACCACTGTGTACACCTGTAGGTCTGGCCGTCACCACCACCACCACCACCACCGTGTACACATGTAGGTCTGGCCGTCACCACCACCACCACCACAGTGTACACCTGTAGGTCTGGCCGTCACCACCACCACCACCGTGTACACCTGTTGGTCTGGCCGTCACCACCACCACCACTGTGTACACCTGTAGGTCTGGCCGTCACCACCACCACCACCGTGTATACCTGTTGGTCTGGCCGTCACCACCACCACCACCATCACCGGGTACACCTGTAGGTCTGGGCGTCACCACCACCACCACCACCACCCTGTACACCTGTAGGTCTGGCCGTCACCACCACCACCACCACAGTGTACACCTGTAGGTCTGGGCGTCACCACCACCACCACCACCACAGTGTACACCTGTAGGTCTGGCCGTCACCACCACCACCACCACCGTGTGCACCTGTAGGTCTGGCCGTCACCACCACCACCACCACCGTGTACACCTGTAGGTCTGGCCGTCACCACCACCACCACCACAGTGTACACCTGTAGGTCTGGCCGTCACCACCACCACAGAGTACACCTGTAGGTCTGGCCGTCACCACCACCACCACCACCACCACCACTGTGTACACCTGTAGGTCTGGCCGTCACCACCACCACCACCACCACCGTGTACACATGTAGGTCTGGCCGTCACCACCACCACCACCACAGTGTACACCTGTAGGTCTGGCCGTCACCACCACCACCACCACCACCGTGTACATCTGTAGGTCTGGCCGTCACCACCACCACCACTACCGTGTACACCTGTTGGTCTGGCCGTCATCACCACCACCACCACCACCGTGTACACCTGTAGATCTGGCCGTCACCACCACCACCACCACCGTGTACACCTGTAGATCTGGCCGTCACCACCACCACCACCGTGTACACCTGTAGGTCTGGCCGTCACCACGACCACCACCGTGTACACCTGTAGGTCTGGCTGTCACCACCACCACCGTGTACACCTGTTGGTCTGGCCGTCACCACCACCACCACCACCACCGTGTACACCTGTAGGTCTGGCCGTCACCACCACCACCACCGTGTACACCTGTAGGTCTGGCCGTCACCATCACCACCACCGTGTACACCTGATGGTCTGGCCGTCACCACCACCACCACCACCGTGTACACCTGTAGGTCTGGCCGTCACCACGACCACCACCGTGTACACCTGTAGGTCTGGCTGTCACCACCACCACCGTGTACACCTGTTGGTCTGGCCGTCACCACCACCACCACCACCGTGTACACCTGTAGATCTGGCCGTCACCACCACCACCACTGTGTATACCTGTAGGTCTGGCCGTCACCACCACCACCACCACCACCACCGTGTACACCTGTAGGTCTGGCCGTCACCACCACCACCACCACAGCGTACACCTGTTGGTCTGGCCGTCACCACCACCACCACCACCACCACCACCGTGTACACCTGTTGGTCTGGCCGACACCACCACCACCACCGTGTACACCTGTAGATCTGGCCGTCACCACCACCACCACCACCGTGTACACCTGTAGGTCTGGCCGTCACCACCACCACCACCGTGTACACCTGTTGGTCTGGCCGTCACCACCACCACCACCGTGTACACCTGTAGGTCTGGCCGTCACCACCACCACCACCACCACCGTGTACACCTGTAGGTCTGGCTGTCACCACCACCACCACCACCACCACCGTGTACACATGTAGGTCTGGCCGTCACCACCACCACCACCACCACAGTGTACACCTGTAGGTCTGGCCGTCACCACCACCACCACCACCGTGTACATCTGTAGGTCTGGCCGTCACCACCACTACCGTGTACACCTGTTGGTCTGGCCGTCACCTCCACCACCACCACCACCGTGTACACCTGTAGATCTGGCCGTCACCACCACCACCACCGTGTACACCTGTAGGTCTGGCCGTCACCACCACCGTGTACACCTGTAAGTCTGGCTGTCACCACCACCACCGTGTACACCTGTTGGTCTGGCCGTCACCACCACCACCGTGTACACCTGTAGGTCTGGCCGTCACCACCACCACCACCACCGTGTACACCTGTAGGTCTGGCCGTCACCATCACCACCACCGTGTACACCTGATGGTCTGGCCGTCACCACCACCACCACCACCGTGTACACCTGTAGGTCTGGCCGTCACCACCACCACCACCACCGTGTACACCTGTAGGTCTGGCCGTCACCACCACCACCACCGTGTACACCTGTAGGTCTGGCCGTCACCACCACCACCACCGTGTACACCTGTAGGTCTGGCCGTCACCACCACCACCACCATCACCGTGTACACCTGTAGGTCTGGCCGTCACCACCACCACCACCACCGTGTACACCTGTAGGTCTGGCCCTCACCACCACCACCACCGTGTACACCTGTTGGTCTGGCCGTCACCACCACCACCACCACCGTGTACACCTGTTGGTCTGGCCGTCACCACCACCACCACCACCGTGTACACCTGTAGGTTTGGCCGTCACCACCACCACAGTGTATACTTGTAGGTCTGGCCGTCACCACCACCACCACTGTGTACACCTGTTGGTCTGGCCCTCACCACCACCACCACCGTGTACACCTGTAGGTCTGGCCGTCACCACCACCACCACCGTGTACACCTGTAGGTCTGGCCCTCACCACCACCACCACCGTGTATACCTGTAGGTCTGGCCGTCACCACCACCACCACCACCGTGTACACCTGTTGGTCTGGCCGTCACCACCACCACCACCACCGTGTACACCTGTAGGTCTGGCCGTCACCACCACCACCACCACCACCGTGTACACCTGTAGATCTGGCCGTCACCACCACCACCACCACAGCGTACACCTGTTGGTCTGGCCGTCACTACCACCACCACCACCACAACCACCACCGTGTACACCTGTTGGTCTGGCCGACACCACCACCACCACCGTGTACACCTGTAGATCTGGCCGTCACCACCACCACCACCACCGTGTACACCTGTAGGTCTGGCCGTCACCACCACCACCACCGTGTACACCTGTTGGTCTGGCCGTCACCACCACCACCACCGTGTACACCTGTAGGTCTGGCCGTCACCACCACCACCACCGTGTACACCTGTTGGTCTGGCCGTCACCACCACCACCACCACCGAGTACACCTGTAGATCTGGCCGCTACCACCACCACCACTGTGTATACCTGTAGGTCTGGCCGTCACCACCACCACCACCACCACCGTGTACACCTGTAGGTCTGGCCGTCACCACCACCAACCACCGTGTACACCTGTAGGTCTGGCCGTCACCACCACCACCGTGTACACCTGTTGGTCTGGCCGTCACCACCACCACCACCACCGTGTACACCTGTAGGTTTGGCCGTCACCACCACCACAGTGTACACCTGTAGGTCTGGCCGTCACCACCACCACCACCACCACCACTGTGTACACCTGTTGGTCTGGCCCTCACCACCACCACCACCGTGTACACCTGTAGGTCTGGCCGTCAATACCACCACCACCGTGTACACCTGTAGGTCTGGCCCTCACCACCACCACCACCGTGTACACCTGTAGGTCTGGCCGTCACCACCACCACCACCACCGTGTACACCTGTTGGTCTGGCCGTCACCACCACCACCACCACCGTGTACACCTGTAGGTCTGGCCGTCACCACCACCACCACCGTGTACACCTGTAGGTCTGGCCGTCACCACCACCACCACCGTGTACACCTGTAGGTCTGGCCGTCACCACCACCACCACCGTGTACACCTGTAGGTCTGGCCGTCACCACCACCACCACCATCACCGTGTACACCTGTAGGTCTGGCCGTCACCACCACCACCGTGTACACCTGTAGGTCTGGCCCTCACCACCACCACCACCGTGTACACCTGTTGGTCTGGCCGTCACCACCACCACCACCACAGAGTACACCTGTAGGTCTGGCCGTCACCACCACCACCACCACCACCACCACCGTGTACACCTGTAGGTCTGGCCGTCACCACCACCACCACAGTGTACACCTGTTGGTCTGGCCGTCACCACCACCACCACCACCACCGTGTACACCTGTTGGTCTGGCCGTCACCACCACCACCGTGTACACCTGTAGATCTGGCCGTCACCACCACCACCACCACCGTGTACACCTGTAGGTCTGGCCGTCACCACCAACACCACCACCACCACCGTGTACATCTGTAGGTCTGGCCGTCACCACCACCACCACCGTGTACACCTGTAGGTCTGGCCGTCACCACCACCACCACCGTGTACACCTGTAGGTCTGGCCGTCACCACCACCACCACCGTGTACACCTGTTGGTCTGGCCGTCACCACCACCACCACCACCGTGTACACCTGTAGATCTGGCCGCTACCACCACCACCACTGTGTATACCTGTAGGTCTGGCCGTCACCACCACCACCACCACCACCGTGTACACCTGTAGGTCTGGCCGTCACCACCACCAACCACCGTGTACACCTGTAGGTCTGGCCGTCACCACCACCACCGTGTACACCTGTTGGTCTGGCCGTCACCACCACCACCACCACCGTGTACACCTGTAGGTTTGGCCGTCACCACCACCACAGTGTACACCTGTAGGTCTGGCCGTCACCACCACCACCACCACCACCACTGTGTACACCTGTTGGTCTGGCCCTCACCACCACCACCACCGTGTACACCTGTAGGTCTGGCCGTCACCACCACCACCACCGTGTACACCTGTAGGTCTGGCCCTCACCACCACCACCACCGTGTACACCTGTAGGTCTGGCCGTCACCACCACCACCACCACCGTGTACACCTGTTGGTCTGGCCGTCACCACCACCACCGTGTACACCTGTAGGTCTGGCCGTCACCACCACCACCACCACCACCGTGTACACCTGTAGGTCTGGCCGTCACCACCACCACCACCGTGTACACCTGTAGGTCTGGCCGTCACCACCACCACCACCGTGTACACCTGTAGGTCTGGCCGTCACCACCACCACCACCATCACCGTGTACACCTGTAGGTCTGGCCGTCACCACCACCACCGTGTACACCTGTAGGTCTGGCCCTCACCACCACCACCACCGTGTACACCTGTTGGTCTGGCCGTCACCACCACCACCGTGTACACCTGTTGGTCTGGCCGTCACCACCACCACCACCACAGAGTACACCTGTAGGTCTGGCCGTCACCACCACCACCACCACCACCACCACCACCACCACCACCGTGTACACCTGTAGGTCTGGCCGTCACCACCACCACCACAGTGTACACCTGTAGGTCTGGCCGTCACCACCACCACCACCACCACCGTGTACACCTGTTGGTCTGGCCGTCACCACCACCACCGTGTACACCTGTAGATCTGGCCGTCACCACCACCAACACCACCGTGTACACCTGTAGGTCTGGCCGTCACCACCAACACCACCACCACCACCGTGTACATCTGTAGGTCTGGCCGTCACCACCACCACCACCGTGTACACCTGTAGGTCTGGCCGTCACCACCACCACCACCACCGTGTACACCTGTAGGTCTGGCCGTCACCACCTTGTACACCTGTAGGTCTGGCCGTCACCACCACCACCACCACCACCGTGTACACCTGTAGGTCTGGCCGTCACCACCACCACCACCACCACCGTGTACACCTGTTGGTCTGGCCGTCACCTCCACCACCACCACAACCACCACCACCGTGTACACCTGTTGGTCTGGCCGTCACCACCACCACCGTGTACACCTGTAGATCTGGCCGTCACCACCACCAACACCACCGTGTACACCTGTAGGTCTGGCCGTCACCACCAACACCACCACCACCACCGTGTACATCTGTAGGTCTGGCCGTCACCACCACCACCACCGTGTACACCTGTAGGTCTGGCCGTCACCACCACCACCACCACCGTGTACACCTGTAGGTCTGGCCGTCACCACCTTGTACACCTGTAGGTCTGGCCGTCACCACCACCACCACCACCACCGTGTACACCTGTAGGTCTGGCCGTCACCACCACCACCACCACCACCGTGTACACCTGTAGGTCTGGCCGTCACCACCACCACCACCGTGTACACCTGTAGGTCTGGCCGTCACCACCACCACCACCGTGTACACCTGTAGGTCTGGCCGTCACCACCACCACCACCATCACCGTGTACACCTGTAGGTCTGGCCGTCACCACCACCACCGTGTACACCTGTAGGTCTGGCCCTCACCACCACCACCACCGTGTACACCTGTTGGTCTGGCCGTCACCACCACCACCGTGTACACCTGTTGGTCTGGCCGTCACCACCACCACCACCACAGAGTACACCTGTAGGTCTGGCCGTCACCACCACCACCACCACCACCACCACCACCACCACCACCACCGTGTACACCTGTAGGTCTGGCCGTCACCACCACCACCACAGTGTACACCTGTAGGTCTGGCCGTCACCACCACCACCACCACCACCGTGTACACCTGTTGGTCTGGCCGTCACCACCACCACCGTGTACACCTGTAGATCTGGCCGTCACCACCACCAACACCACCGTGTACACCTGTAGGTCTGGCCGTCACCACCACCACCACCACCGTGTACACCTGTAGGTCTGGCCGTCACCACCTTGTACACCTGTAGGTCTGGCCGTCACCACCACCACCACCACCACCGTGTACACCTGTAGGTCTGGCCGTCACCACCACCACCACCACCACCACCACCGTGTACACCTGTTGGTCTGGCCGTCACCTCCACCACCACCACAACCACCACCACCGTGTACACCTGTAGGGCTGGCCGTCACCACCACCACCAGTGAACCACTACCACCAGTGTACCACTACCACCAGTGTACCACTACCACCAGTGTACCACTACCACCAGTGTACCACCACCACCAATGTACCACCACCATCAGTGTACCACTACCACCAGTGTACCACTACCACCAATGTACCACCACCACCAGTGTACCACTACCACCAGTATACCTACTACAACCAGTGTACCACTACCACCAGTGTACCACTACAACCAGTGTACCACTACCACCAGTGTACCACTACCACCAGTGTACCACTACCACCAGTATACCACTACCACCAGTGTACCACCACCACCAGTGCACCACTACCACCAGTGTACCACTACCACCAGTGAACCACCACCACCGGTGTACCACTACCACCAGTGTACCACTACCACCAGTGTACCACTACCACCAGTGTACCACTACCACCAGTGTACCACCACCACCAATGTACCACCACCACCAGTGTACCACTACCACTACCACCAATGTACCACCACCACCAGTGTACCACTACCACCAGTATACCTACTACAACCAGTGTACCACTACCACCAGTGTACCACTACCACCAGTGTACCTTACCACCGGACACACAGGGTGCAGCCTCAGCCTCGGGGCGGACACACAGAGTGCAGCCTCAGCCTCGGGGCGGACACACGGGGTGCAGCCTCAGCCTCGGGGAGGACACACGGGGTGCAGCCTCAGCCTCGGGGAGGACACACGGGGTGCAGCCTCAGCCTCGGGGAGGACACACAGGGTGCAGCCTCAGCCTCGGGGCGGACACACAGAGTGCAGCCTCAGCCTCGGGGAGGACACACAGGGTGCAGCCTCAGCCTCGGGGAGGACACACAGGGTGCAGCCTCAGCCTCGGGGAGGACACACAGGGTGCAGCCTCAGCCTCGGGGCGGACACACAGAGTGCAGCCTTAGCCTCGGGGCGGACACACAGGGTGCAGCCTTAGCCTCGGGGCGGACACACAGAGTGCAGCCTCAGCCTCGGGGCGGACACACAGGGTGCAGCCTCCGCCTCGGGGAGGACACACAGGGTGCAGCCTCAGCCTCGGGGCGGACACACAGGGTGCAGCCTCAGCCTCGGGGCGGACACACGGGGTGCAGCCTCAGCCTCGGGGAGGACACACAGGGTGCAGCCTCAGCCTCGGGGAGGACACACAGGGTGCAGCCTCAGCCTCGGGGCGGACACACAGGGTGCAGCCTCAGCCTCGGGGCGGACACACGGGGTGCAGCCTCAGCCTCGGGGAGGACACACAGGGTGCAGCCTCAGCCTCGGGGAGGACACACAGGGTGTAGCCTCAGCCTCGGGGAGGACACACAGGGTGCAGCCTCAGCCTCGGGGCGGACACACAGGGTGCAGCCTCAGCCTCGGGGCGGACACACAGGGTGCAGCCTCAGCCTCGGGGAGGACACACAGGGTGCAGCCTCAGCCTCGGGGAGGACACACAGGGTGCAGCCTCAACCTCGGGGAGGACACACAGGGTGCAGCCTCAGCCTCGGGGAGGACACACAGGGTGCAGCCTCAACCTCGGGGAGGACACATAGGGTGCAGCCTCAGCCTCGGGGAGGACACACAGGGTGCAGCCTCAACCTCGGGGAGGACACACAGGGTGCAGCCTCAGCCTCGGGGAGGACACACAGGGTGCAGCCTCAACCTCGGGGAGGACACATGGGGTGCAGCCTCAGCCTCGGGGAGGACACTCGGGGTGCAGCCTCAGCCTCGGGGCGGACACACAGGGTGCAGCCTCAGCCTCGGGGCAGACACACAGAGTGCAGCCTCAGCCTCGGGGCGGACACACAGAGTGCAGCCTTAGCCTCGGGGCGGACACACAGAGTGCAGCCTCAGCCTCGGGGCGGACACACAGGGTGCAGCCTCAGCCTCGGGGAGGACACACAGGGTGCAGCCTCAGCCTCGGGGAGGACACACAGGGTGCAGCCTCAGCCTCGGGGCAGACACACAGGGTGCAGCCTCAGCCTCGGGGCGGACACACGGGGTGCAGCCTCAACCTCGGGGAGGACTCATGGGGTGCAGCCTCAGCCTCGGGGAGGACACTCGGGGTGCAGCCTCAGCCTCGGGGCGGACACACAGGGTGCAGCCTCAGCCTCGGGGCGGACACACAGAGTGCAGCCTCAGCCTCGGGGCGGACACACAGGGTGCAGCCTCAGCCTCGGGGCGGACACACAGAGTGCAGCCTCAGCCTCGGGGCGGACACACAGAGTGCAGCCTCAGCCTCGGGGCGGACACACAGAGTGCAGCCTCAGCCTCGGGGCGGACACACAGGGTGCAGCCTCAGCCTCGGGGAGGACACACAGGGTGCAGCCTCAGCCTCGGGGAGGACACACGGGGTGCAGCCTCAGCCTCGGGGCGGACACACAGGGTGCAGCCTCAGCCTCGGGGCGGACACACAGGGTGCAGCCTCAGCCTCGGGGAGGACACACGGGGTGCAGCTGCCTCAGCCTTGGGGCGGACACACAGGGTGCAGCCTCAGCCTCGGGGCGGACACACAGGGTGCAGCCTCAGCCTCGGGGCGGACACACGGGGTGCAGCCTCAACCTCGGGGAGGACACATGGGGTGCAGCCTCAGCCTCGGGGAGGACACTCGGGGTGCAGCCTCAGCCTCGGGGCGGACACACAGGGTGCAGCCTCAGCCTCGGGGCGGACACACAGAGTGCAGCCTTAGCCTCGGGGCGGACACACAGAGTGCAGCCTCAGCCTCGGGGAGGACACACAGGGTGCAGCCTCAGCCTCGGGGAGGACACACAGGGTGCAGCCTCAGCCTCGGGGCAGACACACAGGGTGCAGCCTCAGCCTCGGGGCGGACACACAGGGTGCAGCCTCAGCCTCGGGGCGGACACACAGGGTGCAGCCTCAACATCGGGGAGGACACACGGGGTGCAGCCTCAGCCTCGGGGAGGACACTCGGGGTGCAGCCTCAGCCTCGGGGCGGACACACGGGGTGCAGCCTCAGCCTCGGGGAGGACACTCGGGGTGCAGCCTCAGCCTCGGGGCGAACACACAGGGTGCAGCCTCAGCCTCGGGGCGGACACACGGGGTGCAGCCTCAGCCTCGGGGAGGACACACAGGGTGCAGCCTCAGCCTCGGGGAGGACACACGGGGTGCAGCCTCAGCCTCGGGGAGGACACACGGGGTGCAGCCTCAGCCTCGGGGAGGACACACGGGGTGCAGCCTCAGCCTCGGGGCGGACACACGGGGTGCAGCCTCAGCCTCGGGGAGGACACTCGGGGTGCAGCCTCAGCCTCGGGGCGAAAACACAGGGTGCAGCCTCAGCCTCGGGGCGGACACACGGGGTGCAGCCTCAGCCTCGGGGAGGACACACAGGGTGCAGCCTCTGCCTCGGGGAGGACACACGGGGTGCAGCCTCAGCCTCGGGGAGGACACACGGGGTGCAGCCTCAGCCTCGGGGAGGACACACGGGGTGCAGCCTCAGCCTCGGGGAGGACACACGGGGTGCAGCCTCAGCCTCGGGGAGGACACACGAGCATGACATCACTGTACCGTGAGTGCAGAGTGATGTCCACCACCTGGTGAGACATCTCCATAGTCTTTATGTCTGAATCATCAAAATCTCCTAATTTTGTCATCAGTTAGCACATCTGAGGCGTGAGGCAGAGTGCGTGACAGGGAGGAGGAGGACCTGCACCAGCCATGGTGGCTGGATGAAAACTTACGCCTTCCTGCCAGAGCGGCCTACTATATTTTTTCCCCACGAGTCTCGGCTGCCACTGTCCCCACGAGTCGTGGCTGCCACTGTCCCCATGAGTCGTGGCTGCCACTATCCCCACGAGTCTCGGCTGCCATTGTCCCCATGAGTCGTGGCTGCCACTGTCCCCATGAGTCGTGGCTGCCACTGTCCCCACGAGTCGTGGCTGCCACTGTCCCCATGAGTCGTGGCTGCCACTGTCCTCACGAGTCGTGGCTGCCACTGTCCCCATGAGTCGTGGCTGCCACTGTCCTCACGAGTCGTGGCTGCCACTGTCCCCATGAGTAGTGGCTGCTACTGTCCCCATGAGTAGTGGCTGCCACTGTCCCCATGAGTAGTGGCTGCCACTGTCCTCACGAGTCGTGACTGCCACTGTCCCCATGAGTCGTGGCTGCCACTGTCCCCATGAGTCGTGGCTGCCACTGTCCCCATGAGTCGTGGCTGCCACTGTCCCCACGAGTCGTGGCTGCCACTGTCCCCATGAGTCGTGGCTGCCACTGTCCCCATGAGTCGTGGCTGCCACTGTCCTCACGAGTCGTGGCTGCCACTGTCCCCATGAGTCGTGGCTGCCACTGTCCTCACGAGTCGTGGCTGCCACTGTCCTCACGAGTCGTGGCTGCCACTGTCCCCATGAGTCGTGGCTGCCACTGTCCTCACGAGTCGTGGCTGCCACTGTCCTCACGAGTCGTGGCTGCCACTGTCCCCACGAGTCGTGGCTGCCACTGTCCCCACGAGTCGTGGCTGCCACTGTCCCCACGAGTCGTGGCTGCCACTGTCCTCACGTGTCGTGGCTGCCACTGTCCCCATGAGTCGTGGCTGCCACTGTCCTCACGAGTCGTGGCTGCCACTGTCCCCACGAGTCGTGGCTGCCACTGTCCCCACGAGTCGTGGCTGCCACTGTCCCCACGAGTCGTGGCTGCCACTGTCCCCACCACCCACTCCTGGGCACTATCCCTCCCCGTCGCTGCAACACAGCATTACTCCAACACTTATCCTGCCCCGTACAAATCTTTCCGACTCATTTTACAGGTGAATATTGACTGACAAACAGTATTACATAGATGACCACACGCGCTAAACATTCTAATGCTATGAATCCCACAATAATGAACTACTAAACCAAAGTTTGGAAGTAAAGCTGGCAATATTTTGAGCACTAGCGGACGGACCCGTTCCTCTCCTCCACACATTTCCTTCCCCACTCAATAATTCTTCCTTAAACCCACTTAATATTAACAGAATTGGATTTCCTACAGAAATGTAACATTACAGGATCACAAGATCACGAGTTCCAGAAATAAGAGGTATGAGTTACAAGGAAAGGCGACGTGAATAGCACCTCACTTTGTTGCAAGACGGAAGAGTTAAGCGAGACATTATCACCACATACAAATTCTCAGGGGAATTAATAGAGTAGATGAAGACATTATTTAACACGGGTGACACTCGAGCAAAGGGTCACAGGTAGAAACTGAGTACCCAAATGAGCTACAGAAACATTAGAATGAATTTTTTTCGGTGTCAATATGTAGTTAACAGATGGAATGTATTAGGCAGTGATGTGGTGGAGGCTGACTCCATACACAGCTTGAAATGTATATGTGATAGAGCCCAGTAGGCTCACGATCCTGTACACCAGTTGATTGACGGTTGAGAGGCGGGACCAAAGAGCCAGAGCTCAACCCCCGCAAGCACAATTAGGTGAGTATAGTAGGGGTCTTTCTCGACTCACAATCGACATTCCGGGTTTGAATTCCTGGCGGGACAGAAATGGTTGGGTGCGTTTCATATCACCTGATGCCCTGTTCACCTAGCAGTAAATAGGTATCCAGGAGCTTGTCAACATGTTGCATCCTGGGTAGAGTTAGTAGTTCAACCTGGGGGGGGGAAGGCCTCGAAATAAGCTTAAAATATATATACACACTGGCTGCCTGTCCAACGACACAATGAATTATCATAACATAGAATCTTGACCACATTATGCAACAATTTTAGCTGTATGTTGGTGTTATACATCAGTCCACTTCTCTATGAGGAACTTTAATATCATGATGACCAATGTAATATGAACAGCATTGTATAACAACATGCGATATAAGGATCAATATTACTGACTCTACATAACCTGGAAGGGCACTAAACATTTAACATGAAGCTTATGTACCAGTGTTATTACTCCTTCACAACATGTACCCATTACAGCTATCTCTGCTGCTGATGCACTATATACCCATTACACCTATCTTTTGTTGATGCAGTTTATACCCATTACAGCTATCTCTGCTGCTGATGCACTATATACCCATTACAGCTATCTCTGCTGCTGATGCACTATATACCCATTACACCTATCTTTTTGTTGATGCAGTTTATACCCATTACAGCTATCTCTGATGCAGCTTCAACATATATCCAAAAGTAAAGAAGGTCGACATCTGATTAAACTACACGACAAGCAATTAGCTTTAAATAAAACTAGAAGACATTGTAATTAACATTGACAAGGTCGGAACAGCACTAAATTACCAAACAAGCTTCACACTTAATAATCCAACTGCAAATTTGTTTTCACATCTCCAGTTGGCCTATTGGCCAACTAAATATCCATTTTGCGCAGTAGAAAAACTCAAGTAATTCAAGGCGCTAAGCTACGACTAGCCCTAGTTAATATATTCCATATACTTCCTTCAAACACACTTTAAACCGCATCGTAAATGTAGTTCAGACTTCATCCAACCAATGCGAGGCCTTCCATAAATATAATGGTGCCTGCACTGCACCTCTGGCCGTGTGGCTACTGAGTGGGACGAGCGGTGGTGGTCATGATCACAAATAAGCTTAGAAACACACTTCTATTTGTCACGGAGTGAAACCTTGAGTTACAAGCCTTAATATTAAAGATGTCTGATAAATGTAACTTGATGAATGGCGGTGGTGGCGATGCTTACCTAACAGTATTTACCTCAATGGTAAATGACCCGGTCATCCAAAGTCTCCATACCCCCAGCAGTCCAGTGCTGTAACCCCTCGACTAGCGATTGTCTAAAAATCAGCCCGTCCTCCAAACAAAGACACAAAAGTGATTCCATGCACCTGCCAAACCCCCTGTTTATGAATGATAAACTGTTTACACACGACTCACAACTGATGACGTTCGAACACTTCCGGAAAAAGTGCTTCACTGAGGAATTTTGTTCGAACCACAACGCAGTAAATGCTTCACCCACGTACTACAAATACAAATAATCGCCAACAGAACCTAAACACCTAACCTAACCTAATCTATGCCAATATATGCACAATGTGCTAATATATTATAATATTAATTTATATTTGAGAAAATTTCTGTTTTGAATGAACATCATGTAAAAATTTATGAATGCTTCTGTGGGGTCGACTGTTGAGTGTAATGGACTTGAGACTTCATACCAGGCACCATGGCGATGGGAGGACCAGGAGAAGTAGTAGCAGAGATATATAACCCTCCACCAAATGATAGAAGACCCAGGCAAGAGTATGACTGAAACAACATGGCAGTTAACACTATCATTGACAGAGCAGCCGCTGCTGCCTGTAGAAATCGATCCCATCTGCTTATCATGTGGGACTTTAATCACGGAAGAATATACTGGGAAAACAAGAAACAACATAGAGGTGAGGAAACATGGAGAGCGAAACTGCTAGAGGTGACGACTAGAAACTTTTTAAGTCAGCATGTCAAGGGTCTCACGAGAATGAGAGGCAACAATGAACGAGTAAGACTCTACCTAGTATACACTCTGAACGATTCAGACATAAGGGGAAATCGGTCTCGAAGCTTCCGTGGGTATGAGTGATCACAGTGTACTGTTGTTTGAGTATCTGGTCGAAGAAGGGTTAATGTACTCAAGGAAGGGACTAGAAAGCAAGAGGCCGGCATTCCGGAAGGGAAACTATGAGGAGATAAGAAAATTTTTAACTGATATAGCTGGAAAACAGAGCTCAGAGGAAAGACGGCTCAAGATATGATGGACTACATCACACAGAAGTGTAAGGAGGCAGCAGGCAAGTTCGTCCCAAGCCAAAAGGAAAAAAAAATAAATGCAGAGAAGAAACCCATGGTTTAATCAGAGTTGTAAGCTAGCAAAGCAGCTAAGTAAAAGGGCGTGAAGGAACTATAGAAACAACAGAACACTAGAGAGCAAAGAAAGATACCAGAGAGCCAGAAATAAATACGTCAGGGTGAGAAGAGAGGTAGAGAGGCAATATGAAAATGACATAGCGAGCAAGACAAAGACTCAACCCAAACTGCTGCATAGCTACATCAGGAGGAAAACAACAGTGAAGGAGCAGGTAATGAAACTGAGGATAGGGGCAGAAAGATTCACAACAAACGACAAGGAAGTGTGCGAGGAATTCAATAAGAAATTCCAGGTCTTCACTTCAGAGCAAGGAGAGGTCCCAGAGATAAGGGAGGGAATATCAAACCGGACACCACTAGAGGAGTTTGTGATTACCAGTGGGGAGGTGAGGAAGCATCTGCTAGATTTGGACGTGACAAAGGCTATAGGCCCGGATGGAATCTTACCATGGATTCTAAAGGAAGGAGCAGAAACTCTGTGCCCGCCACTCTCCATGGTGTACAACAAATCACTGGCAACAGGTAAACTGCCAAAAATTTGGAAGACGGCCAAAGTAGTCCCAATATACAAGAAGGGTAATAGACAGGAGGCACTGAACTACAGGCCAGTGTCCCTAACTTGCATTCCATGTAAGATAGTGCAAAAAATAGTGCAAACAAAACTAGTAGAACATCTGGAGCGAAAGAACTTTGTAACTCAACATCAGCATGGGTTCAGAGATGGCAAATCATACCTAACAGGTTTAATTGAGTTCTATGACCAGGCAACAAAAATCAGGCAAGAAAGAGAGAGGGTTGGGCAGACTGCATATTTCTGGACTGCCAGAAAGCCTTTGACACAGTACCACATAAGTCTAGTGCACAAACTAGAGATGCAGGTGGGAGTGAAAGGGAAGGTACTCCACTGGATAAGGGAGTACCTAAGCAACAGGGCACAGCGAGTCACCGTGAGGGGTGAGGTCTCAGAGTGGTGGGGAGTCACCAGTGGAGTCTCACAGGGATCAGTCCTTGGACCTATATTGTTTCTGATATACGTAAATGATCTTCCAGATGGAATAGACTCGTTCCTCTCGATGTTTTCTGATGATGCAAAAATTATGAGGAGGATCAAGACAGTGGAGAATAGTATGAGGCTACAAGATGACTTAGACAAACTGAAGGAATGGTCCAACAAATGGCTATTAATTAAAGTTCAACCCAAGTAAATGTTAGGTAATGAAACTAGGAGGAGAAAATTAGGAGTCAAGACACTGGATACCGAATGGGAGAAGTCCTTCACGAAACGAACAGAGAGAAAGATCTAGGGGTTGATATCACACCAAACCTGTCTCTTGAAGCCCACGTAAAGAGAGTTACGTCTGCGGCATATGCGAGGCTGGCTAACATCAGAACAGCCTTCAGGAACTGGTGTAAGGAATCATTCAGAATCTTGTACACCACATATGTAAGACCAATCCTGGAGTATGCGGTTCCAGCATGGAGCCCGTACCTTGTCAAGCACAAGACGAAGCTGGAAAAAGTTCAGAGGTATGCCACTAGACTAGTACCGGAGCTAAGAGGCATGAGTTACGAGGAAAGGCTGTGAGAGATGCACCTTACGATACTGGAAGACAGAAGAGTAAGGGGAGACATGATCACTACCTACAAAATCCTCAGGGGGTATTGACAGGGTAGACAAGGATAAACTATTGAACACTGGTGGTACGCGAACAAGGGGACACAGGTGGAAACTGAGTACCCAAATGAGCCACAGGGACGTTAGAAATAACTGTTTCAGTGTCAGAGTAGTTAACAGGTGGAATGTATTGGGTAGTGATGTGGTGGAGGCTAACTCCATACACAGTTTTAAATGTAGATATGATAGAGCCCAGTAGGCTCAGGAATCTGTACACCAGTTGATTGACAGTTGTGAGGCGGGACCAAAGAGCCAAAGCTCAATCCCCGCAAGCACAATTTGGTGAGTACAATTAGGTGAGTACACACACACACACACACACACACACACACACACACACACACACACATGGGGTATGAGGAGCGCCTGAGGGAACTGTGCCTTACGACACTAGAACGAAGAAGGGACAGGAGAAACATGATAGGAACGTATAAAATACTCAGGGGGATTGACAGAGTGGACATAGACGAAATGTTTACACGAAATAGTAACAGAATGAGAGGACATGGGTGGAAGCTGGAAACTCAGATGAGTCACAGGGATGTTAGGAAGTTTTCTTTTAGCGTGAGAGTAGTGGAAAAATGGAATGCACTTAAGGAACAGGTTGTGGAAGCAAATACTATTCATAATTTTAAAACTAGTTATGATAGGGAAATAGGACCGGAGTCATTGCTGTAAACAACCGATGCTCGAAAGGCGGGATCCAAGAGTCTATGCTCGATCCTGCAGACACAACTAGGTGAGTTCAACTAGGTGAGTACACACACACACACAGCAGGGAGTCAATATAGCTGACTGGAGGAGTGTTACTAGCGGAGTACCTCAGGGTTCAGTTCTTGCACCAGTAATGTTCATCGTCAACATAAACCATCTACCAGAAGGAATACAGAATTATATGAACATGTTTGTGGATGATGCTAAGACACTGGGGAAGACAAGAGACCCAGACGATCGTAATGCCCTTCAAATTGATATAGATAAAATAAGTGCTTGAAGCGTCAAGTGGCAAATGAAATTCATTGTAAATAAATACCATGTTCTGGAATGTGGAATCGGGGAAAGTAGACCACACACAACTTACAAATTATGTATAAAGGAATTACAGAAGTCTAATAAAGAACGAGACCTAGGGGGGGGGGGGCGGGGTGGTTTTGGATAGTAAGCTGTCGCCAGACAACCCGTTCTCGCAAATTTAATAAGTCAATATTGACTTATTAAATATGTGCATAGGTGACATACTTAACATAATAGATACCCTTAAAAAGATTCATAGAAAACACCGACCTTACCTAACCTACTTAGTATGTTAAGATAAGCATCTTATTGCTTCGTAATTACAATTATTACCTAACCTATAATAGGTATAGGTTAAGTAATAATTGTAATTACGAAGCAATAAGATGCTTATCTTAAGATACTAACAATGTTAGGTAAGGTCGGTGTTTTCTATGAATCTTTTTAAGGGTATTTATTATGTTTAGTATATCACCTATGCACGTAGTTAATAAGTCAATATTGACTTTACGAATTTGCGAGAACGGGTTGCGCCAGAGGGAACACATAAAGAACATTGTGAGAGGAGCGAATGCGTCACTTTACAACTTCAGACTTGCTTTTAATTATATGGATGATGAAATACTAAAGAAATTGTTCATGACTTTTGTGAAACCAAAATTGGAATATGCAGCAGTTGTATGGTGCCCAAATCTCAAGGAACACACAACTAAACTGGAAAAGGTGCAACGACATACTACAAAATGACTTCCGGAATTGAAAAATAAGAGTTACGAGGAGAGACTAGAGGTGTTAAACATGCCAAAACTAGAAGATAGAAGAAAAAAGAGGAGATATAATCACCACTTGTAAAATACTAACAGGAATCTACCACATTGACAAAGAGGAATTCCTGAACCAGCAATTTCAAGAACAAGAGGACACTGATTCAAGTTAAGGAAACAAAAATGCCTATAAAATATTAGAAAGATTTCTTTAGAGAGGTGATTTCTAAACATTAAGCTATATAGTCGTAACGACTAATGCTTTCTCCTGATAATTACCTTGCAAACAGAGTGGTAGACGATTGTAACAAGCTCAGTGAGAAGGTGGTGAAGGCCAAAACCGTCAGCAGTTTCAAAGCATTATGCAACAAAGAGTACTGGGAAGACGGGATACCACGGGCGTTGCTTTCATCCTGTAACAACACTTAGATAATTACACACACACACACACAACACAATCTGGCTTGCAAACTGTGTGGTGGAGGCTGACTCCATACACAGTTTCAAGTGTAGATATGATAGAGCCCAATAGGCTCAGGAATCTGTACACCTGTTGATTGACGGTTGAGAGGCGGGACCAAAGAGCCAGAGCTCAACCCCCGCAAACACAACTAGGCGAGTACACACACACACACACACACACACACACACACACACACACTACGGGGGCCTCGTAGCCTGGTGGATAGCGCGCAGGACTCGTAATTCTGTGGCGCGGGTTCGATTCCCACACGAGGCAGAAACAAATGGGCAAAGTTTCTTTCACCCTAAGTGCCCCTGTTACCTAGCAGTAAATAGGTACCTGGGAGTTAGTCAGCTGTCACGGGCTGCTTCCTGGGGGGTGTGTGTGTGTGTGTGGTGTGGGAAAAAAAAAAAAAAAAGTAGTTAGTAAACAGTTGATTGACAGTTGAGAGGCGGGCCGAAAGAGCAAAGCTCAACCCCCGCAAAAACACAACTAGTAAACACAACTAGTAAACACACACTCACACACACACACACACACACACACACACACACACACACACACACACACACACACACACACACACACACACACACACACACACACACACACACATACTCTGGCAGCCTCCGGGATTTACTTCCCTCCTACAGTGCCATTGTCCACTTAAGAGAAGCACCAAAGTCACTCACGGGGGTGTCCCTCACTCAGCCTTGTACACTTGCTGAGTTCAGTAAACCGGCCACTCCCAGGTCTTCAATCTATGTATACACTGACCCAGGCTCCTTGCTGCCCATTCAACCTGTCCTCTTACTACGAACGTCGCATTTCGACCGTATGCATTACATAAGGCCAAAAATTGTCGTACTAGAAAATGGAAGCGGCTCGCGAAAGTGACATACTGTACTGTTTTCTGTGTTGGGTTCTCTGGTAGGTTAGGAGAGGACACTTTAAATTGACCGTTTTATTGACGTTGGGAAACCTTAGGAGGACGGGCTGGCCGATTTGCCCGCCACAGAAAGTCAGTAGCCTAGGTCGCCAATCTGGCTTGTACTTTAATCAAGGCCAGATAATTTCTGTTGATACAGTGAGAAATAGCATATATATAATAATACACTGGGGTAGCATATATATAATATTATATATATATCACACACACACACACACAGAGATCACACTAACGTGATGCATCAAATGAACAAATCCACACACACACACACACACATATATATATATATATATATATATAATATTGGTGTATACTGGCAGCAGGTTTTCTTTCAAACATGTTTCATTGAATATGACCGCATATTCTGTATTTATTATTTTCTGGTTTAGGGCTTCTATCCCTCTAACTATTTTCTTAGCATCAGGGCTTAATTGAAATAGGAGCTCTCCAAAACTCATTTTCGTACTTTTAAGGTGAAGAAAAGAAGTGATTTACTATAGAGTGTATTACACTTATTTGTATAATTTGCACGACGTTTCGAACCTCCATGGTTCATTCTCAAGTGAACAGATCTTACAATACTAGTTGATTTTATACCCGCATTAGGTCAGGTGATAATACAATGAAGGTGAAAACATGGGGGGATACATAAGGGATAAACATAGGGGCTGCAGAAGGCTTATTGGCCCATACGAGGCATCTCCTATCTAAACACAAAGATTAATCCAGTGTAATTGGCCTGTTATGTTGGACATTGTCTTCTGTGTTGGCATCGATATGTTCTTGTCTTGTCCTTACTCTCATGGTGGGTAGAGTAAATAGTTCCGTGATTTGGGTGTTCATGGTAGGTCGCTCTATTCTTATGTGAATTGCCTCAAGAATTTGTAATCTTCTTGAATCTTGGGTTTTGTCTATTATGCAAGTATTCTTGTTCAACATTTCTCTTGTTAGAGTAATGTCATGGGCTTGTCTCATGTGATTCCTAGGGGCACCAGATTAAAGATGGCATGTCAAACGCCTCGTCAGCTTGGTCGACGTCATACCTATGTACTTACATTGAAGGTTACATCCTTCGTGGGGGCAAGTGTACATGTATACAACGCTTGACTGCTGTAGAGGGTTCTCCGTCGGCTTCGGGCTGTTTTTGATAAGGAGTTCGGAAGTCTTCTTGGTTTTGTAGAATATTATCAGGTTTATGTTTTGGTTAGGAGTAGTGCTTTTTACTCCTTTACGGATTATTTCTTTCATTATTCTTTCCTCTTTTATATGTTCACTGTGCATGGTTGATTTGTAATATAATTTTATTGGGGGTGTTGTGGTTTCTGTTCTAGGTTCTGAATTATACCAACGGTCCAAGTGTCTTCTTATAGCAGCGTTTATTTCCGCGTTGCTATATCCGTTGTTCACCAATACCTGAGTTACTCTTTCAAACTCTCTACTCACGTTGCTCCATTCAGAGCAGTGGGTAAGCGCTCGACGAATATAAGCATTGAGAACACTGGCTTTGTATCTTTGGGGGCACTCACTTCTACCGTTCAGGCATAATCCTATGTTGGTGGGCTTGGTATATACGTTGGTGATTAAAGAGGTTCCTGTTTTTGTTATTAGTACATCCAAGAATGGCAGACTGTTATTTTCACTATTTTCATGTGTAAATCGGAGTACTGACTCTCTCTCTAGGTGTCTTTTTAGGTCAATTAGTTCATCTGAGTCTTTTACTATTACGAATATGTCATCTACATAACGGCAGTATACAGTTGGTTTTTGTCTGCTACTGAAGACCCTATCTTCGATGGTTCCCATATAAAAATTAGCAAATAAAACTCCTAAGGGGGAAGCCCATTGCTACTCCGTCTATTTGTAAATACATGTCTCCTTGTGGACTGATGAAAGGGGCTTCCTTTGTACATGCTTCGAGAAGACTTTTCAAGTGTGGCTCAGGTATGTCTAATTTGGGGGTGCTCTCGTCTCTGTATACTCTGTCCAGTATCATTCCTATGGTTGTGTCGACTGGGACGTTGGTAAAAAGGGATTCAACGTCCAGGGAAGCGATGATTCCATCGGGCTGGGTAGATTTGATCAATTCTAGGAAATCTGCTGATGATTGTAGACTAAACTTACTTGGAGTGTATGGAGTTAGGAGTTCATTGAGTTTCTTTGCCAGGTGATAAGTTGGGGTTGGTATTTGGCTGATTATAGGGCGTAGTGGGTTACCTGGTTTATGCGTCTTAACATTGCCGTAGGCATATCCTAAGCCATAGTCGCCTTGAAGTTTATTGAAATGCACACTACCTTTCTTTGCGTTGATTGCTGTAATTGTTTTGTTTACTTTCCGCTTAAGGTCTTCTACGGGGTTCCTCGTGATTCGTTGAAATTTGGAGTCGTCACTTAGGATGTCGCTAATTTTGTTCATGTATTCATGGGTAGGAATCAATACATATGCTGCTGTTTTGTCGGCTTTTCTTATTGTTACGTCTTTCAGATTTTTTAGTTGTTTCGCTAATATATATATATATATATATATATATATATATATATATATATATATATATATATATATATATATATATATATATATATATATATATTATATATATATATAATATATATATATATATATATATATATATATATATATATATATATGCGAACAAGCCTGAATGGTCCCCAGGACAATATGCAACTGAAAACTCACACCCCAGATTTTTTATATATATATATTTATATATATATATATATATATATATATATATATATATATATATATATATATATATATATATATATATATATATATATATATATATGTCGTACCTAGTAGCCAGAACGCACTTCTCGGCCTACTATGCAAGGCCCGATTTGCCTAATAAGCCTAGTTTTCATGAATTAATTGTTTTTCGACTACCTAACCTTCCTAACCTAACCTAACCTAACTTTTTCGGCTACCTAATCTAACCTAACCTATAAAGATAGGTTAGGTTAGGTTAGGTAGGGTTGGTTAGGTTCGGTCATATATCTACGTTAATTTTAACTCCAATAAAAAAAATTGACCTCATACATAATGAAATGGGTAGCTTTATCATTTCACAAGAAAAAAAAATAGAGAAAATATATTAATTCAGGAAAACTTGGCTTATTAGGCAAATCGGGCCTTGCATAGTAGGCTGAGAAGTGCGTTCTGGCTACTAGGTACGACATATATATATATATATTTATATATATATATATATATATATATATATATATATATATATATATATGTATATATATATATATATATATATATATATATATATATATATATGTATATATATATATATATATATATATATATATATATATATATATATATATATATATATATATATATATATATATATATATTTTATTAAATATGACCGAAAAAGTAAGATTAATAATTCTAACACGAATTTTCTCAATCTTTCGTACATTATGCTTCACTGTTGGAGGTAAATCAAAAATCACTTCTCCAAAATTCATTTTTATTTCTAGTCTGACGCGACACGGGCGCGTTTCGTAAAACTTATTACATTTTCAAAGACTTCACAAATACACAACTGATTAGAACTTGCGTTTCCCTGATTTTATATCTACATTTGAGTGAGGTGGGAAGGGTGATGTGGCATTACATTTGAGTAAGGTGGGAAGGATGATGTGGCATTAGAGGATATTAATAGGGTATTAAAAGTATCAACACAAGACAGAACACGAAACAATGGATATTGAATAGAAGTGTTTGTAGAAAGCCTATTGGTCCATATTTCTTGATGCTTCTATATTGGAGCGGAGTCTTGAGGTGGGTAGAATATAGTTGTGCAATAATTGGCTGTTGATTGCTGGTGTTGACTTCTTGATGTGTAGTGCCTCGCAAACGTCGAGCCGCCTGCTATCGCTGTATCTATCGATGATTTCTGTGTTGTTTACTAGGATTTCTCTGGCGATGGTTTGGTTATGGGAAGAGATTATATGTTCCTTAATGGAGCCCTGTTGTTTATGCATCGTTAAACGCCTAGAAAGAGATGTTGTTGTCTTGCCTATATACTGGGTTTTTTGGAGCTTACAGTCCCCAAGTGGGCATTTGAAGGCATAGACGACGTTAGTCTCTTTTAAAGCGTTCTGTTTCGTGTCTGGAGAGTTTCTCATGAGTAGGCTGGCCGTTTTTCTGGTTTTATAGTAAATCGTCAGTTGTATCCTCTGTTGTATCTTCTTGAGCCCGGATGGGCACATGTATAAGCAAGTAGATGGGGTCGCTATGGGTTCTCCCCTAGGTGTCCTGTTTGCAAACTTCTACATGGGTACCATCGAGCAAAAAGTCTTAGTCGACATGAACTTGAAACCGGCCATATACTGCAGGTATGTTGACGACATTTTTACACAGGTACCTGATGTCAGACATCTGCAGGAGCTGAAGGAGGCATTTGAGCAGAGTTCCGTGCTGCGTTTCACTTACGAGACGGAAAAGGATGGGAAGCTGCCTTTTCTAGATGTAACAGTCATGGAAAAGGGCGGAGGTTTCCACACTGCAGTCTACACAAAGGAAACAAACATAGGAATGTGCCTAAATGCCAACAGCGACTGCCCTGACAGGTACAAGAGGAGTGTTGTTAACGCATACGTCGACCGTGCTCTCAGCCACAGCTCAGAATGGAAGCAAGTCGACGAAGAACTCTGTAGGGTAAGGCAGGTTCTAGTCAATAACGGCTTCTCCAATGGTTTCATCGAAGACATCATAAGAAGGAAAGTGAAAAGCCATGCAACCTCCGAAGAGACAACTAACACAACACCTATACCCCCTATTAGACTATTTTACAGGAACTTCTTTTCCACAGCTCATAAAACAGAGGAAAGGGTCCTGAAAGATATTGTTAATAGAAACGTTATCCCTACAGACAAAAATCAGAGGATACAACTGACGATTTACTATAAAACCAGAAAAACGGCCAGCCTACTCATGAGAAACTCTCCAGACACGAAACAGAACGCTTTAAAAGAGACTAACGTCGTCTATGCCTTCAAATGCCCACTTGGGGACTGTAAGCTCCAAAAAACCCAGTATATAGGCAAGACAACAACATCTCTTTCTAGGCGTTTAACGATGCATAAACAACAGGGCTCCATTAAGGAACATATAATCTCTTCCCATAACCAAACCATCGCCAGAGAAATCCTAGTAAACAACACAGAAATCATCGATAGATACAGCGATAGCAGGCGGCTCGACGTTTGCGAGGCACTACACATCAAGAAGTCAACACCAGCAATCAACAGCCAATTATTGCACAACTATATTCTACCCACCTCAAGACTCCGCTCCAATATAGAAGCATCAAGAAATATGGACCAATAGGCTTTCTACAAACACTTCTATTCAATATCCATTGTTTCGTGTTCTGTCTTGTGTTGATACTTTTAATACCCTATTAATATCCTCTAATGCCACATCATCCTTCCCACCTTACTCAAATGTAATGCCACATCACCCTTCCCACCTCACTCAAATGTAGATATAAAATCAGGGAAACGCAAGTTCTAATCAGTTGTGTATTTGTGAAGTCTTTGAAAATGTAATAAGTTTTACGAAACGCGCCCGTGTCGCGTCAGACTAGAAATAAAAATGAATTTTGGAGAAGTGATTTTTGATTTACCTCCAACAGTGAAGCATAATGTACGAAAGATTGAGAAAATTCGTGTTAGAATTATTAATCTTACTTTTTCGGTCATATTTAATAAAATATGTCTACAGGAAAGACTGCTACCAAAATATACTAATATATATATATATATATATATATATATATATATATATATATATATATATATATATATATATATATATATATATATATATATATATATAGACAGTGTTAGACCACGGAGGAAAATTGAAACAGGAATTTCCTTAAGTACTTTCGTATATTAATACATCTTCAGACGGAGTGATTTTACAGGTCAAGTATTGGACATAAATAGGCAGGAGAGAATGGTGGAGTGAGGTGAGGTACAATAACAAATGAATGGGAATTAGGTGGACACAAATATGAGCCGCACAAGAAATGCTGAAGGCCTATTGGCCAGTACAATGCAGCTCCTGTCCATACCCACCAACTGGCCCACACATGGATTATAATAGCATGAGATAGTAAATATTTACAATGAATTAGTGAGACAAATGTGTTCCAATGATCCTACTCAAATCGCCCTTTAATTGATCTATCAAAAATGAATCTAAGTTACATGAACCTATGCTAATGTTCAAATTACTTGGCCGACTCCTATAGTCGGTATATAGAATCTGACTGGATTGTTCGTTCAAGGTGAAGTCCAAGTCGCCATCCGGGAAAAGCCTTTCCCCATCCCAGGAGTTCAACTTCTCCTGGGCAACGACATGGCAGAAGATCAACAACCTTCAAACCTCATCATTACAGAAGAACCCCAGGTATGTGACTCATCTGTGGAAAATCCTATCATGAAATTTGTCGCAGAGGAGGTCCCATCAACTGATGATTCCGAGGACATATATATATATGTATTTATATTATGACAGTAAAGTGACTAAGAGCTTTGGCTTAGGGCAGTTGGAATGCAAAGCACATATAAATAAAAAAAATATTAACAAAATTAAAATAAAACTCCTAAGTTGACTTCTTCACAGTGTGGTAAATGCAGGATAAAATACAGGAAATGAAAAAATTTAAATACTTTAATATGAAAAAATTAACTTCAACAAATAACAAAAACAAAAATAGTTCCATCAAGACTTGGCTTACTTACAAGGTGCAAAATATAAAAAAGAATCAAACAGACAAGTTAATGTTACATTAGAGAACAAGAAATAAATGGTGCTGAAAATACTAAGTACAAACAGCTTAGATCTACCACCACACAGGGTAGTGTGAGAGCAGAGGTAGCCGTATGAACACTAAGAATATTCTGACTGGAGGTGGCTGGCTGGCTTCTATATATACAGGACAGTGACCGTCTAGGTGGCACTGTTGTAGCGATAACTGGGAGCCGGCAAGTAGAAATGAGCAAGGTGCTTGTTCACCAGCCAGTGGCGTGATTGTGGCAACGCCAGGTGTGCAGGGGGGGGGGGGGGGGGTAGAGGACTAGGGTGTAGAGAGTGGTGGAATCTAGTCTAGACGTATAATTGTTGTTGCTGTTGCTTGTTAATTCTCTATTCATACACATGCAGACGTTACATGGTTGAACAGGTGATGATGGAATAGGCTCAATCTCCTTCTCTAGGGAGATTCTTGTGACAACTCCGCCCCCCGAAGCCTGTTCCTATTGTCTGTTTGACTGCAGTGGAGAGTAGAGTTGATGTGGAAGAGTGCACCTAAGTGGACTCAGGAGAGCACGTCGCCGACGACGTTGTGCGAGCCCTTGATAAAAAAAAAATGTTGATATATCTGCAGATACAGGGCCCAGCGTAGCAAGTGCTGGTGCTGTTTGTTTAACTGGGTCTGCTGCAGAAACCGAAGAATGTTGAAGTTGTAACCTTGTATATTTGATGGTTCGTTGTGTTGCACGTCGGGCAGGATGTTGAGTGGCTCCTCTATGACGGTTGTAACTGGAGTGCACGGTCCCATCTCGCTGTGGTGTGATGGTGTTCCTATCGCCAGGGTGGAAGACGAAGGGTTTTCTAACACCTTGGTGATGTTGATTGTCTTACACAGGTCGTTGGAGATGTCACACTTGTTCTGACTTTCCTAAGATGTTTGCACTGTGGGAACTGCTTCCCGAGGTGCTTCACAGCATTAGCAGCCGTACTGTTCTGGACGGAAACTGCTGTAGAAAACCTGATGGTAGAATATGGGATATTACTTACATGCACGTTACCCGAGCTTGTCTTGGACAGGGGCTCGACATGGTTGTTGATGGAATGGCTGAATCGCTCAGAAGACACTGGTACCGGCATCAGTGTTGCCTTGAATAGAGGAGCGTTCGGCTTTCCTGTCATCTGAGACGTGTGGTAATTTTTCACGAAGTTTTTTATATCTCTAATCATACCTTGCCAGTAGTAGTCCTGTTTCAGGGCCTTGTAGGCCTTATAGATTTCAGGGCCTTGTAGGTCTTATAGAAGCCGTAATGTGAGTGAGATCCATCGACCAGATACAAGATATCTGGTCGTTGGCTGGTAGGAACTACCAGCTGGTTGACGTTAGCCCAATCGTCGCCCTCCTTCAATTTGCTGGGTCTGTATCTACGGTAGAGTATTTGATTCTCTACAAAGAACCCAGGGATACAGTCTGTGTCTCATCCTGAAAGAATAAAGACGCTAATGAGAGATCCTTTCTTTGAAACTTATGGAACTCCAGCATGGTGAGATTCGGTGGAAGGCTCTGAGAATCTTGAGGGACAGGGGGAGTGCGGCTTGTGCGCGTGTCATCACCAGGAGAGGATGGGAGACGTCCTCGGAATCATCAGTTGATGGGACCTCCTCTGTGACAAATTTCATGATAGGATTTTCCACAGATGAGTCACATACCTGGGGTTCTTCTGTAATGATGAGGTTTGAAGGTTGTTGATCTTCTGCCATGTCGTTGCCCAGGAGAAGTTGAACTCCTGGGATGGGGAAAGGCTTTTCCCGGATGGCGACTTGGACTTCACCTTGAATGAACGAACAAGCCAGGCGGACTCTTGCAAGTGGATAAGGAGTAGTTGCAGTGAGGTCGGTGATGAGGACAGTCTCCGGTATAAGTGACGCTGAGTACAGCTGGTTTGAGAAGTATCGATTGTAGAACAGCTGTGTTCCTCAAGATATTCATTTGGAACCTTCCCTCTGAAGATTCATCACTGGCAGAAACAGTTCCAGAGTACAGGTATCTGTTGAAGAGAGAGAGAGATCAGTGGATGAAACATGAATATTCATAACAGGCTTACTGGTTTAGGAGGAGATTTGGGTTTGGTCTCACTGCTGATCTGATATGGAGGACTGGAACACTTTTCTAAGGTACGTCTATATTCTTTACGGTATTGGCAAAAAAGTGAGTAGTCTTTATCACTAATACTGACTTTTGTAAGACTGGATAGAGATTTACCATGAGGTGTGTCGGATGGCACTCTGTGATGGAGACTGTAGGAGTCGGCCAAATGCGCACACGTAGTAAAGTTGGTCTCTTCCTTGTCTGAAAGGTAGAGACGAATGGGAATAGGAATGTGACAAAGGAATTCCTCCACCAAAATATGATTGACGAGATCTGCAATGGTGTTGACTTGTGCTGCTTCTAGCCCCTTCATGAAATATCTTTTCTTATGTAAGCGAATTCTAGGTACGTGGTAGCACTGGATTTTACATATTCTCTGAACTTACGTCTATAACTCTCAACGGGTAGGATGTATGTATGAAGCACTGCCTGTTTCAACACTTTGTAGTCCGTTTCTGTAGGTATGGTACTGAGGGTCAAGGCGGCTCTATCTGTCAAATGAGACTTTATAAATACAGACCACTGATCTTGAGGCCAGCTGAGCTGGTTAGCTAGGTCCTCAAACGAAGTAAAGAATGCATCTATTTCTGTCTTGTCAAAAGACAGCATCAACTTAATTGCATGATAAATCTTAAAACATACCGGAAGTTTAGCTTCGGCTACCTGGCGCTGAATGATGTGAGCGGTCTCAAGTTCAAGCTGTTTATGTCGAAGCTCTAGAGCGATGGCTGCTTGTTCTTCCTGGAAATTAAGTTGTCCTTCCCTCACGTTCACGTTGATGTTCGGCTTCACACTCTTTTACCTGGAGAGCTTCCTTCTCACGTTGACGTTGATGTTCAGCTTCACGTTCTCTTACCTGGAGAGCTGCTTTCTCACATTCACGTTGATGTTCAGCTTCACGTTCTCTTACCTGGAGAGCTTCCTTCTCACGTTGACGTTCGGCTTCACGTTCTCTTACCTGGAGAGCTGCTTTCTCACATTCGAGGTCAAGTTCTCGTTTTCTTACTTTAAGAGCTTCCTGTTGGAGGGCAGCTTGTTCCCTCTCATGTTCACGTTGGCTTTCAGCGAGCTTGAGTTGAAGTTCAGCTTCTCGTTCCTTCCTCTGAAGGGCTTCCTTCTCAAGGGCAGCTTGTTCCTTCAGACGTTCGCGTTCAATGTTAGTGAACTCTATCTTCAATTTCTTGGCTGCCAAGGTGCTCTTATCTGCAATTAAGTGTTGTTCATGAGTCTCAGATGTAATATGATCATTGTCTAATAGATGGTCCAAAATAAGATTATGGAGATCAGTTTTAGTGGCTCCATGTGGGGCAGTGATGTGGTACTCATTTACAAGAGTTAGCAACTCCGCCTTGGTGGTACGAATTAGTAAGTCCACTTCATCTTCTGGAGTACGCCGGAATGCGGCTAGGCGAAACATGGTGAATGAAATGATAGCAAATAATATGCAAAGAAAATACTTCAGATGATGTACTAAAATATGAGATGTCAGACTGACAGGATGACGTGGCAACTGTAAACTATCCTGTTTAAACTTAATAGTCAAGGTTACAACAATTAACTTTAGTAATTGAATTCAATTGATTACTTAGATCAAAGGGTGAAACGAAGCGTTTCGAGGACGTAGAGAATCTTGTACCCGGTACTCTATATGACGAGGATAAGGGCAAGAAGGATTCTATTTGAATAGTTGAAACAAAATTGTCTCTAAAGCTAATCCAAAAATTGGAGGGATTTCTTACCTGGTCTCTAAATGACGAGAACAAAGGTAAGAGGAGTCCTACTAAAACTAGATAGTAGTTACAGAGTTATCACTCTTTGTGCTAGAGTGATAACCTAGGGACCATTCAGGCTTGTTCGCATATATATATATATATATATATATATATATATATATATATATATATATATATATATATATATATATATATATATATATATATGTATATATATATATATTTGTGAGAAAGCTGCATGAACGCGCAAGCCATAGATCACTAAGAACTCTTTGACCCGGCCAGGATTCGAACCCATTCCGTCTAGGATCACCCCTAAACGTACACAGTACCGTCACCACCCTCGCAAAAACCAATGATCGTTTAAAGGATTGGTCAGTCCTGGTGCTTATTAACTAAGCTCCCTGACTGATCAACCCCCGACGACACTCATGGATTCATTTGGGTACAGTTTTTCAATCAATTCTGGCGCATGCACGGCACATTAAATGCAATTCTGGCGCATTAAACTCAGTGCGGCCCGTGCATGCGCCAGAATTTGATAAAAACTGTACCCAAATGGATCCATGAGTGTCGTCGGGGGTTGGTCAGTCAGGGAGCTTAGTTAATAAGCACCAGGACTGACCAATCTTTTAAACGATCATTTGTGCGGTGGTCACGGTACTGTGTACGTTTAGGGATGATCCTAGGCGGCATATATATATATATATATATATATATATATATATATATATATATATATATATATATATATATATGTCGTACCTAGTAGCCAGAACGCACTTCTCAGCCTACTATGCAAGGCCCGATTTGCCTAATAAGCCAAGTTTTCCTGAATTAATTGTTTTTCGACTACCTAACTTACCTAACCTAACCTAACTTTTTCGGCTACCTAACCTAACCTAGCCTATAGAGATAGGTTAGGTGAGGTTAGGTAGGATTGGTTAGGTTCGGTCATATATCTACGTTAATTTTAACTCTAATAAAAAAAAATTGACCTCATACATAATGAAATGGGTAGCTTTATCATTTCATAAGAAAAAAAAATAAATAAAATTTATTAATTCAGGAAAACTTGGCTTATTTGGCAAATCGGGCCTTGCATAGTAGGCTGAGCATATATATATATATATGTCGTACCTAGTAGCCAGAACGCACTTCTCAGCCTACTATGCAAGGCCCGATTTGCCTAATAAGCCAAGTTTTCCTGAATTAATATATTTTCTCTAATTATTTTCTTATGAAATGATAAAGGTACCCATTTCATTATGTATGAGGTCAATTTGTTTTTATTGGAGTTAAAATTAACGTAGATATATGACCGAACCTAACCAACCCTACCTAACCTAACCTATCTTTATGGGTTAGGTTATGTTAGGTAGCCTAAAAAGTTAGGTTAGGTTAGGTTAGGTAGGTTAGGTAGTCGAAAAACAATTAATTCATGAAAACTTGGCTTATTAGGCAAATCGGGCCTTGCATAGTAGGCCGATAAGTGCGTTCTGGCTACTAGGTACGACATATATATATATATATATATATATATATATAATGTGTGTGTGTGTGTGTGTATATATATATATTATTAAATATGACCGAAAAGTAAGATTAATAATTCTAACACGAATTTTCTCAATATTTCTTATATTTCTTTTCACTGTTGATGGTAACTGAAAAATCAGTTCTCCAAAATTCATTTTTATTTCTAGTCTGACGCGACACTTAACGCGTTTCGAAATAACTTATTACATTTTCAAAGACTTTAGTTTACACACACACAACTACAACTAAACAGAGTTTAAACAGCTTCGATTTTATACCTGCATTTGGGTGAGGTGATATGTTACAACAGTTTTGGATGAGGTGAAAACAAACTTTCAACACAAGACAGAACACGAAACAATGGGTATAATATTTTGTAAGTTAAAGGGAAGAATGGAAGTAACTGCAAATGGCCTATTGGCCCATATTTCTTGATGCTTCTATATTGATGCGGAGTTTTGAAGTGGGTAGAATATAGTTGTGCATTAATTGGCTGTTGATTGCTGGTGTCGACTTCTTAATGTGTAGTGCCTCGCAGATATCAAGCCGCCTGCTATTGCTGTATCTATCGATGATTTCTGTGTTTTTTGTTAAGACTTCTCTGGTGATGGTCTGGTTGTGGGAAGAGATTATATGTTCCTTAATGGAGCCCTGTTGCTTATGCATCGTTAATCGCCTGGAAAAAGATGTTGTTGTCTTGCCTATATACTGAATTCTTTGAGGCTTACAGTCCCCAAGTGGACATTTGAAGGCATAGACGACATTGGTCTCTTTTAAAGCGTTCTGCTTTGTGTCTGGAGAGTTTCTCATGAGTAGGTTGGACGTTTTCTTGGTTTTATTGTAGATCGTCAATTGTATCTTCTGATTTTTGTCTGTAAGGACAACGTTTCTATTAACAATATCTTTCAGGACCCTTTTCTCCGTTTTATGAGCTGTGGAAAGGAAGTTCCTGTAAAATAGTCTAATAGGGGGTACAGGTGTTGTGTTAGTTGTCTCTTCAGAGGTTGCATGGCGTTTCACCTTCCTTCTTATGATGTCTTCAACGAAACCATTGGAGAAGCCGTTGTTGACTAGAACCTGCCTTACCCTACAGAGTTCTTCATCGACATGCTTCCATCCTGAGCTGTGGCTGAGAGCACGGTCGACATAAGCGTTAACGACACTCCTCTCGTACCTGTCTGGGCAGTCACTGTTGGCATTGAGGCACATTCCTATGTTTGTTTCCTTAGTGTAGACTGCAGTGTGGAAACCTCCGCTCCTTTCCATGACTGTTACATCTAGAAAGGGCAGCTTCCCATCCTTCTCCATCTCGTAAGTAAAACGCAACACAGAATTCCGCTCAAATACCTCCTTCAGCTCCTGCAGATGTCTGACATCAGGTACCTGTGTAAAAATGTCGTCAACATACCTGCAGTATATGGTCGGTTTCAAGTTCATGTCGACTAAGACCTTTTGTTCGATGGTACCCATGTAGAAGTTCGCAAACAGAACACCTAGGGGAGAACCCATGGCGACCCCATCTACTTGCTTATACATGTGCCCATCCGGGCTCAAGAAGGGTGCCTCTTTAGTACAAGCTTGGAGTAGATTCCTTAGAATGTTTTCTGGTATGTCAAGAGGAGTACAGGCCGAATCACGATACACTCTGTCCGCTATCATCCCGATTGTTTCATCCACAGGTACGTTGGTAAACAGTGATTCTACGTCCAACGAGGCTCTTATCCCTGTGGCCCGTGTTCCCAGCAGTAAGTCAACAAAATCCTTTGGAGACTTCAGGCTGAAGGTGCAAAGGACATAAGGAGTCAGCAAGCCGTTGAGTCGCTTTGCCAGTCTGTACGTGGGTGTGGGTATCTGGCTGATGATTGGCCAAAGTGGGTTTCCAGGCTTGTGTGTCTTGACATTTCCATATGTGTATCCAGGTTTATATTCCCCAATAATCTTTGGCAGGTGGAGTCCGGATTTCTTGGCGTTCACAGCTTCAATCAATTTGTTGACCTTTGCTTTCAATTCGGCTGTAGTGTCCTTCGTTACCCTTTGGAATTTAGTTTGGTCAGAGAGTATGAGGTTCATTTTCGCCTGATATTCGTCTTTTTTAAGAATGACATATATTGGCGACTTGTCACCTCTCCTGACGACTATCTCCTTGTTCTCACAAAGGCTCTTAGCTGCCGCTTTGAGCTCGGGGGACAGTATGGTGCTTCTGTAATTGCCTCGATTCTTTCCTCCTTCCGCAATAAGTTCTGCTTGTAAGGTGTCTTTGGTGGTGACCTTCTTTTGTGTCTCGAGGTCGAATATGTCGTCCAACAGGATCTCCAACTCCACTTTCCGGGCCATCTCACTTGGTCTGGACATAACGTGACAGTTTATACCCAGATTTAGTAGAGCGACTTGGTCCTCAGTGAGGTTGATTCCTGCCAGGTTCAGGAAGCTGTCTCTTGGTCGTGGAATTGCAATAGGTCCTCCATATAACGTTGTTAGTTTCTTGACTATCCTGGTTTCGGTCTGAGATGATGTCGATCTGTGAGGAAGTCGATGATAGCGACAATCGGGATGATAGCGGACAGAGTGTATCGTGATCCGGTCTGTACTCCTCTTGACATACCAGAAAACATTCTAAGGAAACTACTCCAAGCTTGTACTAAAGAGGCACCCTTCTTGAGCCTGGATGGGCACATGTATAAGCATGTAGATGGGGTCGCCATGGGTCCTCCCCTAGGTGTCCTGTTTGCGAACTTCTACATGGGTACCATCGAACAAAAGGTCTTAGTCGACATGAACTTGAAACCGGCCTTTACTGCAGGTATGCTGACGACATTTTTACACAGGTACCTGATGTCAGACATCTGCAGGAGCTGAAGGAGGCATTTGAGCGGAATTCTGTGTTGCGTTTCACTTACGAGATGGAGAAGGATGGGAAGCTGCCCTTTCTAGATGTAACAGTCATGGAAAGGAGCGGAGGTTTCCACGCTGCAGTCTACACTAAGGAAACATAGGAATGTGCCTCAATGCCAACAGTGACTGCCCAGACAGGTACAAGAGGAGTGTCGTTAACACTTATGTCGACCGAGCTCTCAGCCACAGCTCAGGATGGAAGCAAGTCGATGAAGAACTCTGTTGGGTAAGGCAGGTCCTAGTCAACAACGGCTTCTCCAATGGTTTCGTTGAAGACATCATAAGAAGGAAGGTGAAATGCCATGCAACCTCTGAAGAGACAACTAACACAACACCTGTACCCCCTATTAGACTATTTTACAGGAACGTCTTTTCCACAGCTCATAAAACGGAGGAAAGTGTCCTGAAAGATATTGTTAATAAAAACGTTATCCCTACACATAAAAATCAGAAGATACAATTGACGATCTATTATAAAACCAAGAAAACGGCCAACCTACTCATGAGAAACTCTCCAGACACAAATTAGAACGCTTTAAAAGAGACCAATGTCGTCTATGCCTTCAAATGCCCACTTGGAGACTGTAAGCCTCAAAGAATTCAGTATATAGGCAAGACAACAACATCTCTTTCCAGGCGATTAACGATGCATAAGCAACAGGGCTCCATTAAGGAACACATAATCTCTTCCCACAACCAGACCATCACCAGAGAAGTCTTAACAAAAAACATGGAAATCATCGATAGATACAGCGATAGCAGGCGGCTTGATATCTGCGAGGCACTACTCATCAAGAAGTCAACACCAGCAATCAACAGCTAATTAATGCACAACAATATTCTACCCACTTCAAAACTCCGCACCCATACAGAAGCATCAAGAAATATGGGCCAATAGGCCATTTGCAGTTACTTCCATTCTTCCCTTTAACTTACAAAATATTATACCCATTTTTTCGTGTTCTGTCTTGTGTTGAAAGTTTGTTTTCACCTCGTCCAAAACTGTTGTAACATATCACCTCACCCAAATGCAGGTATAAAATCGAAGCTGTTTAAACTCTGTTTAGTTATAGTTGTGTGTGTGTAAACTAAAGTCTTTGAAAATGTAATAAGTTATTACGAAACGCGTTCAAGTGTCGCGTCAGACTAGAAATAAAAATGAATTTTGGAGAACTGATTTTTCAGTTACCATCAGTGAAAAGAAATATAAGAAATATTGAGAAAATTCGTGTTAGAATTATTAATGTTACTTTTTCGGTCATATTTAATAATATATGTCTACAGGAAAGACTGCTACCAAAATATACTAATATATAAATATATATAAATATATAAATATATATATATATATATATATATATATATATATATATATATATATATATATATATATATATACACACACATACACTAGCAGTACCCAGCCACGCGTTACGGGAAAGTTTAGAAGTGTAGGTGTTCGGCAGTCCTCCTAATGGCTGGTGTCAATGCCTATCACATTTAAGAAAAAAATAGATCGACTGCTTGGCTGTTGTCTGTGGTAAAGTAAGGGAAGACACGCAAAACACATAGTATGAACAACGAAATTTTAATTAACTTTAAAAATTATGAACAAAGAGAATCCCTTGGCTATGTACAGTGCAAACAAACATGTGAAGAAATATAACATAAAAATTAAGAACAAGGGTGACGCTACTCTACACATAAAATAAAGACAAAAGAATGAATAAACAGGTGCTGAGAACCTCCATCAATAAACAGAGCGTATATCAGTTGGTTGTTCACAGCTTGAGAGCACAAGGATGTTCTAACTTCAATGGCTGGTTCAAGCCCAGACATCAACTTGGTAGAGGGCGCTGAGGTGCAGAGGTGCAGGTGTGCAGTCGGCGGGTCACCAATCAGAAGCAAGCAATGGTAGTTTGCTGGTTGACGACGGTGGCGAGCCGGCATGGAGGGAGTGAGGAGTGGGGGGAGTTTAGGGTACGTTTGCCTCCTGGTCAAAACGTTTTGTGCTACAGGTAGACGTATCTTGAAGGTAGCATCTTAGTGTTGTGTATATATATATATATATATATATATATATATATATATATATATATATATATATATATATATATATATATATATATATATATATATATATATATATATATATAGATATATAAATATCTATATATATATGTCGTACCTAGTAGCCAGAACGCACTTCTCAGCTTACTATGCAAGGCCCGATTTACCTAATAAGCCAAGTTTTCATGAATTAATTGTTTTTCGACTACCTAACCTACCTAACCTGACCTAACCTAACTTTTTCTGCTACCTAACCTAAGCTATCCTATAAAGATAGATTAGGTTAGGTTAGGTAGGGTTGGTTAGGTTCGGTCATATATCTAAGTTAATTTTAACTACAATAAAAAATAATTGACCTCATACATAATGAAATGGGTAGCTTTATCATTTCATAAGACAAAAATTAGAGAAAATATATTAATTCAGGAAAACTTACCTTATTAGGCAAATCGGGCCTTGCATAGTAGGCTGAGAAGTGCGTTCTGGCTACTAGGTACGACATATATATAAATATATATATATATATATATATATATATATATATATATATATATATATATATATATAAATATATATATATATATATATATATATATATATATATATATATATATATATATATAAGTAACTTTACGTAGGGAAAAGCAGGTTCAATCTCTCTTGAAAGAGATTACCGTCACACTGTGGCTCAGCAACGCATATCAGCAACCATCCCTATCCCCCAGTCCTCCCCACCATTGCCCCTTCACCTGTCTTCTCGGCCTCCCAACCATTCCCGACTCCACCATCTCCTCTTCCTTCCCATAATGTTCCACTCCCCTGTCTCTTTGTCTTCCCCACCATTTTCCATTCCCCCATCCTCTCGTCCCCACTATCCCAACTCCCCCATCCCCTCGTCATCCCCACCATTCCCCCACTCCCTCGTCCGATGCCTTCTCAAATGATCTGAAGTTTCCATCAGAAAATTGGGAACATCAAGTGATTTGATGTTTCCATCACTAAAATATAAGAAAAACAGATAAAAAACGAAATGAAAAAATGAAAAATAAACAAAATAAAATATACTCTGGAAATGAACGGTATGGTAAACAACACAGCTCAATTTCAACGCAATGTCACACAAAATAAATTAAATCGAAACGAAAATAAATCGAAATTCATGAAAATTAAATTTATCAATGCAATTGGAAACACTGAAATGGAATTGGAACAGATTTAGTATATCGTGAGTTGCTATTACGTGCAACAGATTGCGCTGTTTTTCTAAAAAGCATGTTTTTATGTCACTGGTGTGGCATCTCTATAGTCGGCATATAAAAACATGCGTGTACTCAAATGGAACGTTGTATCCAAATTTCAAAGCAATCGATGAAGAACATTCAGAGATTTCAGCGTGTGTTGCTCTTACGTCCAACAGATGGCGCTGTTTAAAAAAAAAAGCATGATTTTTCCTGTCACAGTTGTGGCATGCATATAAGGAGGTATATAAAAACACGCGCCTATTCGAATGCAACATTGTGTCAACATTTCAAAGCAATTGGTAAAGAGGTTTCGAAGATTTCCCTCTCATGAAAATCACATGAAAAAACACAGTTTTTCAAAACAAGTATGATTTTTCCCGTCACAGACGTGACATCTAGATAATATGTGTATATAAACCCGCTCAAATGTGAATGGAACGTTGTGTGAAAATTTCAAAGCAATCGGTGAAGAACTTTCATTTACATTTTTATTTACATATATATAGGTATAGAAACATTTACATTTTTATTTATATAGATATATGTATATGCTACCAGTACCTGGCCATGTGTTGGCCGGGTATTGCTAGTATATATTCCTGTCCCCCTGGAACCTTCCCTGTCCCCCAGTCCCCCCACACAATTCCCCCCCCACCCGTCTCCTCGTCCTCCCCACCATTCCCCACTCACCCATCCCCTCTTCCTTCCCACCATGCCCCACTCCCCGGTCCCTTTGTCCTACCCACCATTCTCCATTCCCCCATCCCCTCGTCCCCACCATCCTAAACTCCCCCGTCCCCTCGTCCTTCCCCACCATTACCCCCTCCCTTCTCCCATCGTCCTCCCCACCATCTCTCACTTCCGTCCCCCCTCGTCATTCCCATCATTCCCCACTCCCTCGTCCGATGCCTTCCCAAATGGTCTGATGTTCCCATCAGAAAATTGGGAACATCAAGTGATCTGATGTTCCCATCACTGAAATATAAGAAAAACAGTAAAAAATGAAATGAAAATATGAAAAGGTAAAAAAATAAACTATACTCACGAAATGAACGGTCTGGTAAACAACTCAGCTCAATTCCAATGCAATTCACATAAAATAATTAAATCAAAATGATAATAATAAAAAATGTATGAAAATTCAATTTATCATTGCAGTCAGAAACATTGAAATGGAATTATAACATATTTAGTATAGCATGTGTGTTGCTCTTGCATGCAACAGATGGCACTGTTTTTCAAGAAATGCATCGTTTTACCTGTAACAGGTGTGGCAGCTATGTTTATACATATGAAATGAACGTTATGGTAAACAACACAGCTCAATTCCAACACTATGTCACACAAAATAATTCAATAAAAAATAAAATAAATCAAAATGTATGAAAATATAATTTATCAATGCAATGGGAAACATTCAAATGGAATTCGTGACATATTTAGTATAGCGTGCATGTTGCTATTATGTGCAACAGATGGAATAGTTTTTTAAAAACGCAAGTTTTTACCTGTCACAAAGGTGGTATCTATGTAGTAGGTATACAAAAAGATGCGCATATACGAATGGAAAGTTGTGTCAAAATTTCAAAGCAATCGGTGAAGAACTTTGGGAGATTACAGAGTGTGTTGCTCTTACATCCAATAGATGGTGTTGTTTTTCAAAAAAGCATGTTTTCTCTTGTCACAGGTTAAGCATGTATATAGTAGGTATATAGAAACATGCGTCTATTCAAGTAAGTAAGTAATTATCAAAAGAAGGCACCAAACCGGGAAGGCTATGTAGCACCATCAAATACGCAAAATAATCAGAGGGCGCTAAATATCACCAAGGAAGCCAATACGAGAACAAAAACGCATAAGGCGAACGATATCAAAAGTATCCGAGTCACCAAGAATTCTATCGAGGGACAGGTGACCGCGAGGGGCGGTCGGAAAGCAAGACACATGCTCGTCCTGGAAGTCAGGACTTACAAGAAGGACATGCACGACCGTAAGAGGGACAATGCAACTAGGACAATAAGGAGCAGGGCGGCGCTCCATCAAGTGACCATGGGTTAAGCGAGTATGGCCAATACGCAACCTCGCCAGAGCTGTTTCCCACCGCCGGTTACGGTGGAAGGAGGACTGCCACGAGGAAACACAACATTTAAGAGTACGTAGCTTGTTACCAGTAACAGACAACCAAGAAGCCTGCCAACGGGTAAGGACTGAGGAATGGATAACCGGGTAAAAGTCGGAATACGGAATGCCCTTACGAGAGATGGGACAAGAGCGGACAGCTTCCTTGGCGGCAGCATCCGCACGCTCATTTAAAGACACACCAATATGGCTGGGAACCCAACAAAACTCAACCGACTTAAATTTACTGTGAACGAGAAACAGCTAATGCTGGATCTCGACAACCACTGGATGAACCGGATTAAAGGACCCGAGAGCCATGAGGGCACTACGAGAGTCAACAACAACTACAAAGGAAGACTGACAACGAGAAAGCAGGAGACGAAGAGCATAGAGAATAGCATAAAGTTCCGTTGTAAAGATGCTAGTCTCCGGAGGCAAGCGACACATATAAGTGCGATCAGGAAAAACAACAGAGTAGCCAACACCGTCCGCTGACTTAGACCCATCGGTGAAGACAGAAACGGAGCGGGAGTGAGAAGGAAAGTGCTCCAGGAAAAGGCGTTTTAGAACCGTAGGAGGGGTAAAAGCTTTAGTGATACGGGTCAAGGATGTACAAAACCGCGGAAGAGGGACCATCCACGGGGGCAAAGAAGGAACAACACGAGGAGAAACATCAGAAATACGAACGGAAAGAGAATCCTGCAGGCGAGATAACCGGACAGAAAGAGGGAGGTGGTGAAGAGGAACAGGAACCGCAGGAGGGTTAAAAGTTAAAGCACGACAGAGGCGAGAGGAAGGATGTTGCAAGGACCGCGCAAGATAGCGAAGACAGTAGCGATCACGGCGGTCCTGGAGAGACAGGAAGCCAGTGTCAACATACAAGCTAAGGACGGGAGTCGAACGAAAGGCACCAGAACTGAGGCGCAACCCAGTATGGTGCAAAGCATCATGACGGCGAAGAGTAGAAGGAGAAGCAGACGAGTAAGCAGGGCAACTATAATCGAGCTTAGACAGGACGAGAGAGGAATGTAAAGCAAGGAGAGTGCGCCTATCTGCCCCCAAGAAGTATGGGACAAGACCCGAAGGAGGGTAAGGGCCTTAGAGCACTCAACACGGAGGTAAGAGATATGGGGAGACCAAGACAAACGAGTGTCAAGGAATAACCCCAAAAGCTTCGCGGAATCTTTGTATTCAAGGGGATGACCATAAAGTGACAAAGAGGGACGAAGAACAACCCGTTTCCGCGTAAAAGTCTTAGAAGTAGAGAACTTGAAGCCATGATCAGTGGCCCAAGACGACACGGCATCAATTGCAAGTTGAAGCCGGCGTTGAAGGAGAGGCGAATCATCACCCTGACAACAAAGGGTAAGATCATCGACATAGAGAGCAGAGAAGGCACCAGAAGGAGGAGAGGAAAGAAGACCATTGAGGGCAACCAGAAAAAGAGTAGTGCTCAGAACACTACCCTGGGGCACACCTTCGTATTGCTGAAAAGAGGCAGAGAGAGCGGTACCAAGGCGCACCCGAAAGGAACGACGAGAGAGGAAGCTGCGGAGAAAGAGAGGGAGATGACCACGAAGGCCAAAAGAATGAAGTTGAGATAGGATATGATAACGCCAAGTGGTGTCGTAAGCCTTTTCCAGGTCAAAAAGGACGGCAACAACGGAGGTCTTCGCAGCAAAAGCAGTACGAATATAGACCTCCAAGTTCACCAGAACATCTGTCGTGCTGCGGCACTTGCGGAAACCAAATTGAGAAGGGGAGAGGAGGTGATGGTGTTCCAGGAACCACATCCGACGAACGTTAACCATACGTTCAAAGAGTTTGCAGACACAACTTGTGAGAGCAATAGGGCGAAAGTCCTTAGGGGAAGTACCCAGAGACCCCGGTTTGCGAACAGGGAGGACAACGGCATCGAGCCAGTCCTCAGGGACTGACGACGACTCCTAGATCCGATTATACAGACTCAGTAAATACTGAGACGTGCTCGGAGGGAGATGGCGAAGCATCTCATAATGAATACCATCGGAGCCCGCCGCCGTAGAACCGCTGAGGGCCAGGGCAGAACGAAGTTCAGAGAGAGAGAAGGGATCATTATAGGGAAGCTGAAGATGAGTGCAGAAATCTAAATGACGAGACTCAAGGACAGGTTTACGAAGAAGGAAAGATTGGGGAAGATGAAGACCAAAGCTAACAGAAGAAAAGTGGGAACCCAGTTCGGAGATGACCTGCAACGGGTCCGCCACAAGAGTATCATGGAGGTGAAGGACCGGTGAAACATCGGGAACGAACTTACCCGCTATCTTGCGGATACGCTTTCAGATCTGGGCCAGAGGGGTTTCGGACGTAATTGTCGAGACATAAGATGCCCAACATTCACGTTTAGCCGTACGGATGGCCCTACGGGCCACCGCACTCGCTTTCCGAAAGAAAAGAAAAGAATCGGTCGTCTGCCTACGGCGGTGCCTCTTCCAGGCTGCACGCTTACAGCGGACAGCCCGAGCACAGTCCGCATTCCACCAGGGACCGCACTTCCGTGGACCCCAAGAGGAAGAGCGAGGAATAGAGCGGAGGGCAGCGTTGAAGACAGTGTCATGAAAAAGGAGGAGAGCGCGAGAGAGAGGCAGAAGGGAGAGGTCAGAGAGAGCAGCACTGAGGGTAAATAGGGTCCAGTCTGAATTAGCAAACTGCCACCTAGGGAAAGAGAGGGAAGGGCGAAAAGAGAAAAAGGAAACAAGGATGGGGAAATGATCACTTCCATGGAGGTCATCAAGAACCCGCCACGTGAAATCTAAGTAAAGAGAAGAAGAGCAGAGAGAAAGATCAAGACAAGAAAGGGTGCGAGTCCGAGAGTCCAAATGAGTGGGCTCACCAGAATTCAGAAGAGACAGGGAAGAAGAGAGGAGAAACGGCTCAAGGAGGCGACCCCGGGTATTCGTCAGAACGTCACCCCAAAGAGAATGACGACAATTGAAGTCACCCAGCAGGAGCACAGGCTCCGGCAAGGAGTCTAGGAGGTGTTTCAAATCAGGAAGAGAGAGCGGGACACTCGGGAGGAGATAAATGGAACAAACTGTGTACCATTTCCCCACAAAGATACGAGCAGCAGAACAATGGAGAGGCGAAGGAAAAAGCAAAGGAACAAAGGGAACATCAGCACGAATCAAGAGAGCAGAAGAATTAGAAGCCCCAGCAATGGCTGGGGGGGGGGGGGAGAGAAAGGAATAGCCACGAAAACGACCAGGACGAGCACCAAGCATTGGCTCCTGGAGACAGACACAAAGGGGCGAAAACCGCGAAAGCAGAAGTTGGAGTTCGAGGAAATTGGCGTAATAACCTCGAACGTTCCATTGAAGAATGGACAACGACGAGAAGAGAAAGGACAAAAACAGAGAACAACGAAGAAACAAAGGCGAAAGAGCAACAGAGCACGTTAAAGAATATCAGGGTCGGGATCAGGGTCAGCAAAGTCAGGGTTAGGGGGCATGGGTAAACTGAGCAAAGACGGAGGGAAGGAAACGGGAGAACAGATCAGAGGAGGGCGGGCGGGGTCCGGAGGAGGAGGAGGAAGAGGAGGAGACAACGGAGAGGAGCAGTCAAGGACAGCAGCAGGAAGAGGGGGAGTAGAAAGAGGGGAGCGCACCTCAGCAAGAGCAGCAACCGAAAGGGAAGCAGGGGCCAAAGAAACCTCCATAGCAGGAACAGGGGGCGCAATCACTGAAACGGGAGGGGAAGGAGCAACAGAGCCAGAAGTAGGAGCTGAGGAAGAAAGCGAAGCCTTCTTACCCGCCGGGGAAGAGGAAGGAGAGGAGCCAGGCTTTCGCTTCTGACTTAAAGAGACCGGTGTCCCAGCAACTACGTATCGGGCAACGGATTCCAGTGCCTCAACAGGAGAAGCCGAACGAGAGCACACACGACGGCCGTTAGGAGAGCGATGGACATCCGCCCGCACCGACAGGCGGTGGGGAGAGCCGATAGATGGAGGAAGAGGATGGGAAGGAGGATCGGAGGGGGACGAGGAAGACGACACAGGAGACACGACAGACCGGGTAGAAGGAAGGGGAACCCCAGACAGAGGACCAGGAGGAGGATCCTTCGGGAGAGAACCCAAAGGAACAAAGGAGGGGGCAGTGGGCGCATCAGGGTCCAAGGCCCGGAAACGGTTGTGAGTCTGAGGAAGGCGGGAAGGACGAGGAGAGGAAGAGCGCAACACGCGAGCATAAGAGATATTAGCAAAAGGCGGGAGCCGGCGAACCTGGCGTCTCGCCTCAGGAAAAGATAAACGCTCCCAGTGCTTCAAGTTGAGGACGGCTGCCTCAAGCTTGTAATGGACACACGCACGGGAGAAGGTAGGATGGGCCTCACCGCAGTTGAGGCAACGAGCCTGGGGAGAAGTGCACTCCGACTTAGAGTGACCTTCACTCCCACACAAAGGACAGAGAGAGACAGTCCCAGAGCAGCGGAGGGCACCACGCCCAAACCTCCAGCACTTGTTACAAAGTCGAGGAGAAGGAATATACTCCTGGACAGAGCACCTAGCACCAGCAAGAATGACAGAGGATGGAAGGGTCCTACCATCAAAGGTGATCTTCACAACGCGAAGGGGTTGACGGCGACGACCACGAGGGGGACGAGTAAACGAGTCAACCTGGAGGACAGAATGGCCTTGGGCATCAAGGACATGGCGAATATCATCGTGGCAATCCTGCAGATTCCGAACACCGGTTGCAACATGGGGTGGGAGGAGAATAGTGCCAACACTGGCATTCATCTGAACGTTCTTGGAGACCCGAACAGGGATCTCGCCAAGGCAAGATAAGGCAGCCAAGCGGGAAGCCGCATCCTGAGAAGGAGCAGCAACGACACGTGTACCGAGACGAGTGGGGTTGAAAGTAACAGACGCATCCACGGAATCTACAAGATGCCGATGGAGGGAGAAATCGTCAGGAGGCGCAGAATCAAGAGGGAGGAGATCAAAGTATTTGGCCCATGAAGCAGGACCAAACAAGGCCTGATACGCATCAGCACGGGAAGGAATCGAGCGAGTGCGGTTGGGGCGCGAACGGCGTTGAGAACCCCTAGAGAGAGAGGGGTCAAAAGGCGCAGTAGTCACAACGAAAGACTTAGCCACACCAGGGGACGAAGTGGTCACCACCGGGGGCTGGAGGCTCGACCCAACCACAGAGGAGGGAAGGGAGCTGGGGGAAGAAGTCAGGACGGTCAAAGGAGGAGCAAGGTCGGGGCCCAACGCAGTGGGAGCTACAGAGCCTGGACTTCCAATACAGGCCGACTCGGGGGCTTGGTCGCCCACCCCACGAGCCTGAGAGGGTACAACGGAAACATTCAACGACATAGAGACGAAAAGTGACGAATTCATCCACGAATGTGCCCCCATACCCACCATGGAGCCACAATTAGAGGCAGGACACCCAACAGGAAGCTATCGCCGATCATGCCGGGGCCCCCTAGGGGTGTGTCATGAGTATACGCCCCACAAACGCCACCTTAAGAACCGTCAGTCCGTCGAGATCGGGTTCAGCGACGAAAGGGGGATTGACAATAAAAGGTACCCCTCGCTCGAGACGTTGGGTACTACAGTTCTACGGGTGCAAGAGTATGCCTCCTCAAGCACCCGGGCGTCAAAATAGAAGAAGTCCAAAGAAATAATCCAAAACAAGCAAAAGGTTGGCAGGAAACGACAAGCAGATAGGAGAAGAGGGGGGAGAAAAACGAAACATAAGGAAAAGGAAAAGCGATCCGGCACAATTGGAGAAGACAGCAGCAGGAGTGCAAGGCCAGAAAAGGACAGAGGACTGCCCAACGGAGCATCACACTCCGGCAGCCGTCCACCAAGCCCCCTCACGACGCCAACGGGCCGGATGGGGAGGGGGCGCGTCTATTCAAATGCAACGTCGTGTCAAAATTTCAAACCAATCGGTAAAGAGGTTTCGAAGATTTCTCTCACATGAAAACCACATGAAAACACAGTTTTTCAAAAAAAAAATGTTTTTTTCCGTCACAGACGTGACATCAATATGTATATAAAAACCTGCTCGGGTACGAATGGAACATTGTGGGAAAATTTCAAAGCAATCGGTGAAGAACTTTCGGGGATTAGCGATTTTGAACAAACGAACATTTCCATTTATATATATATATATATATATATATATATATATATATATATATATATATATATATATATATATATATATATATATATATATATATATGTTTCATTGAATATGACCGCATATTCTGTATTTATTATTTTCTGGTTTAGGGCTTCTATCCCTCTAACTATTTTCTTAGCATCAGGGCTTAATTGAAATATGCTAAGAAAATAGTTAGAGGGATAGAAGCCCTAAACCAGAAAATAATAAATACAGAATATGCGGTCATATTCAATGAAACATGTTTGAAAGAAAACCTGCTGCCAGTATACACCAATATATATATATATATATATATATATATATATATATATATATATATATATATATATATATATATATATATATATATATATATATGTCGTACCTAGTAGCCAGAACTCACTTCTCAGCCTACTATGCAAGGCTCGATTTGCCTAATAAGCCAAGTTTTCCTGAATTAATATATTTTCTCTAATTTTTTTCTTATGAAATGATAAAGCTACCCATTTCATTATGTATAAGGTCAATTGTTGTTTATTGGAAATAAAATTAAAGTAGATATATGACCGAACCTAACCTAACCTAACCTATCTTTATAGGTTAGGTTAGGTTAGGTAGCCGAAAAAGTTAGGTTAGGTTAGGTTAGGTTAGGTAGGTTAGGTCGTCGAAAAACCATTAATTCATGAAAACTTGGCTTATTAGGCAAATCAGGCCTTGCATAGTAGGCTGAGAAGTGAGTTCTGGCTACTAGGTACGACATATATATATATATATATATATATATATATATATATATATATATATATATATGTCGTACCTAGTAGCCAGAACGCACTTCTCAGCCTACTATGCAAGGCCCGATTTGCCTAATAAGCCAAGTTTTCATGAATTAATATATTTTCTCTAATGTTTTTCTTATGAAATGATAAAGCTACCAATTTCATTATGTATGAGGTCAATTTTTTTTTATTGGAGTTAAAATTAACGTAGATATATGACCGAACCTAACCAACCCTACCTAACCTAACCTAACCTATCGTTATAGGTTAGGTTAGGTAGCAGAAAAAGTTAGGTTAGGTTAGGTTAGGTAGGTTAGGTAGTCGAAAAAACATTAATTCATGAAAACTTGGCTTATTAGGCAAATCGGGCCTTGCATAGTAGGCTGAGAAGTGTGTTCTGGCTACTAGGTACGACATATATATATATATATATATATATATATATGTCGTACCTAATAGCCAGAACGCACTTCTCAACCTACTATTCAAGGCCCGATTTGCCTAATAAGCCAAGTTTTCATGAATTAATGTTTTTTCGTCTACCTAACCTAACCCAACCTAGCTTTTTTTGCCTACCTAACCTAACCTTACCTATAAATATAGGTTAGGTTAGGTTAGGTAGGGTTGGTTAGGTTCGGTCATATATCTACGTTAATTTTAACTCCAATAAAAAAAATTGACCTCATACATAGAGAAAAGGGTTGCTTTATCATTTCATAAGAAAAAAATTATAGTAAATATATTAATTCAGGAAAACTTGGCTTATTAGGCAAATCGGGCCTTGAATAGTAGGCTGAGAAGTGAGTTCTGGCTACTAGGTACGACATATATATATATATATATATATATATATATATATATATATATATATATATGTCGTACCTAGTAGCCAGAACGCACTTCTCAGCCTACTATGCATGGCCCGATTTGCTTAATAAGCCAAGTTTTCCTGAATTAATATATTTTCTCTAATTTTTTTTCCTTTGAAATGATAAAGCTACCCATTTCATTATGTATGAGGTCAATTATTTTTTATTGTAGTTAAAATTAACGTAGATATATGACCGAACCTAACCAACCCTACCTAACCTAACCTAACCTATCTTTATAGGTTAGGTTAGGTTAGGTAGCCGAAAAAGTTAGGTTAGGTTAGGTTAGGTAGGTTAGGTAGTCGAAAAACAATTAATTCATGAAAACTTGGCTTATTAAGCAAATCGGGCCTTCAATAGTAGGCTCAGAAGTGCGTTCTGGCTACTAGGTACGACATATATATATATATATATATATATATATATATATATATATATATATATATATATATATATATATATATATATATATATATATATATATATGTCGTACCTAGTAGCCAGAACGCACTTCTGAGCCTACTATTGAAGGCCCGATTTGCTTAATAAGCCAAGTTTTCATGAATTAATGTTTTTTCGACTACCTAACCTACCTAACCTAACCTAACCTAACTTTTTCGGCTACCTAACCGAACCTAACCTATAAAGATTGATTAGGTTAGGTTAGGTAGGGTTGGTTAGGTTTGGTCATATATCTACGTTAATTTTAACTCCAATAAAAAAAATTGACCTCATATATAATGAAATGGGTAGCTTTATCATTTCATAAGAAAAAAATTAGAGAAAATATAATAATTCAGGAAAACTTGGCTTATTAGGCAAATCGGGCCATGTATAGTAGGCTGAGAAGTGCGTTCTGGCTACTAGGTACGACATATATATATATATATATATATATATATGTCGTACCTAGTAGCCAGAACTCACTTCTCAGCCTACTATTCAAGGCCCGATTTGCCTAATAAGCCAAGTTTTCCTGAATTACTATATTTACTATAATTTTTTTCTTATGGAATGATAAAGCAACCCATTTCTCTATGTATGAGGTCAATTTTTTTTTATTGGAGTTAAAATTAACGTAGATATATGACCGAACCTAACCAACCCTACCTAACCTAACCTAACCTATATTCATAGGTAAGGTTAGGTTAGGTAGCCAAAAAAAGCTAGGTTAGGTTAGGTTAGGTAGGTTAGGTAGACGAAAAAACATTAATTCATGAAAACTTGGCTTATTAGGCAAATCGGGCTTTGAATAGTAGGCTGAGAAGTGCGTTCTGGCTATTAGGTACGACATATATATATATATATATATATATATATATATATATATGTCGTACCTAGTAGCCAGAACTCACTTTTTGGTCTACTATTCAAGGCCCGATTTGCCTAATAAGCCAAGTTTTCATGAATTAATTGTTTTTCGACTACCTAACCTACCTAACCTAACCTAACCTAACTTTTTCGGCTACCTAACCAAACCTAACCTATAAAGATAGGTTAGGTTAGGTTAGGTAGGGTTGGTTAGGTTCGGTCATATATCTACGTTAATTTTAACTCCAATAAAAAAAAATTGACCTCATACATAATGAAATGGGTAGCTTTATCATTTCATAAGAAAAAAATTAGAAAAAATTTATTAATTCAGGAAAACTTGGCTTATTAGGCAAATCGGGCCTTGAATAGTAGGCCAAAAAGTGAGTTCTGGCTACTAGGTACGACATATATATATATACATATATATATATATATATGTCGTACCTAGTAGCCAGAACTCACTTCTCAGCCTACTATTCAAGGCCCGATTTGCCTAATAAGCCAAGTTTTCCTGAATTAATATATTTACTATAATTTTTTTCTTATGAAATGATAAACCAACCCTTTTCTCTATGTATGAGGTCAATTTTTTTTTATTGGAGTTAAAATTAACGTAGATATATGACCGAACCGAACCAACCCTACCTAACCTAACCTAACCTATATTTATAGGTAAGGTTAGGTTAGGTAGCCAAAAAAAGCTAGGTTAGGTTAGGTTAGGTAGGTTAGGTAGACGAAAAAACATTAATTCGTGAAAACTTGGCTTATTAGGCAAATCAGGCCTTGAATAGTAGGCTGAGAAGTGCGTTCTGGCTATTAGGTACGACATATATATATATATATATATATATATATATATATATATATATATATATATATATATATATATAGTACCTAGTAGCCAGAACGCACTTCTCAGCCTACTATGCAAGGCCTGATTTGCCTAATAAGCCAAGTTTTCATGAATTAATTGTTTTTCGACTACCTAACCTACCTAACCTAACCTAACCTAACTTTTTTGGCTACCTAACCTAACCTAACCTATAAAGATAGGTTAGGTTAGGTTAGGTAGGGTTGGTTAGGTTCAGTCATATATCTGCTTTAATTTTAACTCCAATAAAAAAAAAATTGACCTCATACATAATGAAATGGGTAGTTTTATCATTTCATAAGAAAAAAATTAGAGAAAATATATTAATTCAGGAAAACTTGGCTTATTAGGCAAATCGGGCCATGCATAGTAGGCTGAGAAGTGCGTTCTGGCTACTAGGTACGACATATATATATATATATATATATATATATATATATATATATATGTCGTACCTAGTAGCCAGAACTCACTTCTCAGCCTACTATGCAAGGCCAAATTTGCCTAGTAAGCCAAGTTTTCATGAATTAATTGTTTTTCGACTACCTAACCTACCTAACCTAACCTAACCTAACTTTTTCGGCTACCTAACCAAACCTAACCTATAAAGATAGGTTAGGTTAGGTTAGGTAGGGTTGGTTAGGTTCGGTCATATATCTACGTTAATTTTAACTCCAATAAAAAAAAATTGACCTCATACATAATGAAATGGGTAGCTTTATCATTTCATAAGAAAAAAATTTGAAAAAATATATTAATTCAGGAAAACTTGGCTTATTAGGCAAATCGGGCCTTGAATAGTAGGCCAAAAAGTGAGTTCTGGCTACTAGGTACGACATATATATATATATATATATATATATATGTCGTACCTAGTAGCCAGAACTCACTTCTATGCCTACTATTCAAGGCCCAATTTGCCTAATAAGCCAAGTTTTCATGAATTAGTATATTTTCTCTAATTTTTTTCTTATGAAATTATAAAGCTACCCATTTCATTTCGTATGAGGCCAATTTTTTTTTATTGGAGTTAAAATTAATGTAGATATATGACCGAACCTAACCAACCCTACCTAACCTAACCTAACCTATCTTTATCGGTTAGGTTAGGTTAGGTAGCCGAAAACATTAGGTTAGGTTAGGTTAGGTAGGTTAGGTAGTCGAAAAACAATTAATTCATGAAAACTTGGCTTATTAGGCAAATCGGGCCTTGAATAGTAGGCTGAGAAGTGCGTTCTGGCTGTTAGGTACGACATATATATATATATATATATATATATATATATATATATATATATATATGTCGTACCTAGTAGCCAGAACTCACTTCTCAGCCTACTATGCAAGGCCCGATTTGCCTAATAAGCCAAGTTTTCATGAATTAATGTTTTTTCGTCTACCTAACCTACCTAACCTAACCTAACCTAGCTTTTTTTGGCTACCTAACCTAACCTTACCTATATATATAGGTTAGGTTAGGTTAGGTAGGGTTGGTTAGGTTCGGTCATATATCTACGTTAATTTTAACTCCAACAAAAAAAAATTGACCTCATACATAGTGAAAAGGGTAGCTTTATCATTTCATAAGAAAAAAATTATAGTAAATATATTAATTCAGGAAAACTTGGCTTATTAGGCAAATCGGGCCTTGAATAGTAGGCTGAGAAGTGAGTTCTGGCTACTAGGTACGACATATATATATATATATATATATATATATATATATATATATATATATATGTCGTACCTAACAGCCAGAACGCACTTCTCAGCCTACTATTCAAGGCCCGATTTGCCTAATAAGCCAAGTTTTCATGAATTAATGTTTTTTCGTCTACCTAACCTACCTAACCTAACCTAACCTAGCTTTTTTTGGCTACCTAACCTAACCTTACCTATAAATATAGGTTAGGTTAGGTTAGGTAAGGTTGGTTAGGTTCGGTCATATATCTACGTTAATTTTAACTCCAATAAAAAAAAATGACCTCATACATAGAGAAAAGGGTTGCTTTATCATTTCATAAGAAAAAAATTATTGTAAATATATTAATTCAGAAAAACTTGGCTTATTAGGCAAATCGGGCCTTGAATACTAGGCTGAGAAGTGAGTTCTGGCTACTAGGTACGACATATATATATATATATATATATATATATATATATATATATATATGTCGTACCTAATAGCCAGAACGCACTTCTCAGCCTACTATGCAAGGCCCGATTTGCCTAATAAGCCAAGTTTTCCTGAATTAATATATTTTCTCTAATTTTTTTCTTATGAAATGATAAAGCTACCCATTTCATTATGTATGAGGTCAATTTTTTTTTATTGGAGTTAAAATTAACGTAGATATATGACCGAACCTAACCAACCCTACCTAACCTAACCTAACCTATCTTTATCGGTTAGGTTAGGTTAGGTAGCAGAAAAAGTTAGGTTAGGTTAGGTTAGGTAGGTTAGGTAGTCGAAAAAACATTAATTCATGAAAACTTGGCTTATTAGGCAAATTGAGCCATGCATAGTTGGCTGAGAAGTGCGTTCTGGCTATTAGGTACGACATATATATATATATATATATATATATATATATATATATGTCGTACCTAATAGCCAGAACGCACTTCTCAGCCTACTATTCAAGGCCCGATTTGCCTAATAAGCCAAGTTTTCATGAATTAATGTTTTTTCGTCTACCTAACCTACCTAACCTAACCTAACCTAGCTTTTTTTGGCTACCTAACCTAACCTTACCTATAAATATAGGTTAGGTTAGGTTAGGTAGGGTGGGTTAGGTTCGGTCATATATCTACGTTAATTTTAACTCCAATAAAAAAAAATTGACCTCATACATAGAGAAAAGGGTTGCTTTATCATTTCATAAGAAAAAAATTATAGTAAATATATTAATTCAGGAAAACTTGGCTTATTAGGCAAATCGGGCCTTGAATAGTAGGCTGAGAAGTGAGTTCTGGCTACTAGGTACGACATATATATATATATATATATATATATATATATATATATATATGTCGTACCTAGTAGCCAGAACTCACTTCTCAGCCTACTATGCAAGGCCCGATTTGCCTAATAAGCCAAGTTTTACTGAATTAATATATTTTCTCTAATTTTTTTCTTATGAAATGATAAAGCTACCCATTTCATTATGTATGAGGTCAATTTTTTTTTATTGGAGTTAAAATTAACGTAGCTATATGGCCGAACCTAACCAACCCTACCTAACCTAACCTAACCTATCTCTATAGGTTAGGTTAGGTTAGGTAGCCGAAAACGTTAGGTTAGGTTAGGTTAGGTAGGTTAGGTTGTCGAAAAAACATTAATTCATGAAAACTAGGCTTATTAGGCAAATCAGGCCTTGCATAGTAGGCTGAGAAGTGAGTTCTGGCTACTAGGTACGACATATATATATATATATATATATAATATATATATAATATATATTATATATATATATATATATATATATATATATATATATATATATATATATATATATATATATATATATATATATATATATATATATTAAACGTGGCATAACCATATTGAAGGTACATATAAACAGCATTTAAAACTAAAAAGAACTTTTACTGACCAAAGAAATACATAAATTAATAATGATATCTCTTAGATAGCCTCAGTCAAGTGTGCCATCAACGGGTGCTCTCGACCTTCATTAATACTAACGTTACTATATTCCCATGAATAGTCTCAATGTATCCTACCACATGAGTGTATACATATATAATAATAAATTCCTACAAGTTCCCTTGGGAATGCCTATTCAACAAGGGGGAAGGGGAGGCCAGATTGCTTAGCTAGGAAATGATGATATCTCCAGTAGTGTGTAGCTGTCATGTCTCGCCAGCTTACTGAAGTTCCGTCACCACATCCATGGCTGCTCCCTGACGTCACACGTAGCCTCTTCCTTCCTTGGGTAACACAGACATGGCGTCGATCATTTCGACACACCGAGGGACACGTCCTGTGGGGCCTCCAACGTCGGTGTCAACACTGTATCTCCCTTGACTCTTATGCCGGGAGACCCCTATCTCCCGGCAGCCTTATGTCAGGGGCGCAGTGTTCGGATTCACTGCCAGGGAGGTTGATATCACAATGGCCGACTTCACTAGTTGGGTCAGTTTCGATACAGGGCGCCGTCACAGTTTGTTGTTGTTTTAGATTTAGCTACTATTTAGCTACGCTACTCTACTACTAGTGGGGAGCCGGTCGGCCGAGCGGACAGCACACTGGACTTGTGATCCTGTGGTCCTGGGTTCGATCCCAGGCGCCGGCGAGAAACAATGGGCGGAGTTTCTTTCACCCTATGCCCATTTACCTAGCAGTAAAAATAGGTACCTGGGTGTTAGTCAGCTGTCACGGGCTGCTTCCTGGGGGTGGAGGCCTGGTCGAGGACCGGGCCGCGGGGACACTAAAGCCCCGAAATCCTCTCAAGATAACCTCAAGATACTCAGAACGAAATGTCCATGTAGCACGGGCTATAGTGAGCCTGTAATAATATGTTCTCTGTCTTTATAAGGTAACCAGAGATATTAAATTCTGCTACACTTGCTCACCTCACTGGTTACTTGCTGGCACATTTAAATAATACATTCCCTTTCCAGGGGTACAGTCGACATTCCACTTGTTTCTTCACTCTTCACATGCTAAAATCAAAAGGAGAACTCGCTTACCATGACCTCGGTCGTGTCTTCAGCAGCCTCTTCTGGGATTATTCCTCATGGATTCCAAGTCATTATTACTTCTGACGCTCCCTGGTCGGAACTGTCACTAGGCTTTGACGGTCAGGCCATTCACGTTGACCCATCAAGGTCCAAATGAAGATACTTGCAGCTCCCTCCACAGAATCTGGTGTGATATCGAGTCTGTCACTTTCAGCAGGTTCCTTTCACTGACAATATTCGCTGGACCTTCTTCCAAAAGGTCCCCTTGGCACCTTAATATGGTCAGAGTCCTGTTACCTCTCTCCTTGGCTCAACTCGCCACTTAACATATAAATCTGCCGATCCTCGCGAGAGTGGCCAAGGTCACAACTTCCCTGTCCGAAGTTTAACCGAACAGTGAGCCGGGCCCGGTGCCCGCCGATAACGTCACAGAAAGCTTGTCGTTGATTGGCTGAGTACCTGAGCCCCCACCACTCATCTCTCACGTTATATGAGCTTAGGGCATGTGTTGCTGCGCCTCACCATGCCCCCGCTGTCTGCCCAGGTGTCATTTTGATTTGCAATCTGCCACAATTTACTCTTTTACAGCCAAATATTATGCAAGATCGTGTATAAGACTCGTTCCTTCTTAACTTAAATTACAGTTTGAGCCATCTGCGATCTTTGTAGAGGGGGTAAAAATGACTCTTGAGGCCGGAAAGGACTGTTATTTAGATGGCGATCACAACAGTAGCCTCAACATATAGATTTCTTAACTGTGTTCAATATTCTAACCAACCCCCAGGCAAAAAATATATAGGGTGAAGATAGGAATGAATCGAAACACAATAAATATAAGTATAAAATTATTTACTAGAAATCAAGTTACACTGCTTAGAGATGAAAATATATTAACCGTTTCTATATGGCAACACCTCTCAACAATTATTATCAGACCTCATTAGACTTTTACTCTACTAAACGTTTTGAAGTAGAGAATATTACTATAAATCCATTCACATAATAGTTGCCTTGATCTCCTCAGCAATAACATACAATTATTCTCGATCAAGCAAATTCTAGTGAACCAGTAATTTATAAATATACTTAAATGTCTTAACATGGCTTTCTCTCGCTCAAGAATATCAGTCCACATTCATAAAAAAAAAATTATATTCACTTCCTATCAAACAAGGAAAATGGGAAGGGAACTGAATATGCCGTATTCCTATTGAAGAACGTCGACTATTGAAACGGCCGTCGACTGATCCTTGAAGATCCCACTGGAATTTGGCACGTCTCCCAGACCTTCAGCTATCTCTCATGTTGATTACTTACCTCTTTTCCCATGTAGAAGTGACGTGGCATGAATGTTGCTTTCCTCAGGGCTGCTCTGCTGACGAGAGAAGTTGACCAGGACAGCCACACAGTGCTCTCCCCAGTATCCCCCACCTGGAGTGGCCCTCGGAGCGACACTCAACTCTCAAGCGACTCTCCTCATCCTTCCCACCTTCCTCAGTCCCACAACCGTTTCCAGGCCTTTGACCCGGACACACCCATCACCTTCTTCCCTGTTCCTTTACATCCTGTCCCAGAAGGTCTCCCTCCTGATTCTCCTTCTGGAGTTTTTCCCCTTCCTACCCTGTTCGCCATATCTTCCGTGTCTTCTTTTCCTTCTCCTCCCCCGCTCTTTCTTCCCGTCCCTCCCCACTATTTATTGACCCTCCACGCCGCCTGTCTGTCCAGGTTGATATCCATCATCCTCCCAGCAATCTTCATGTTGGTCACTCCCGTTCTTCTTCTCCTGCTGAGACCCTTGAGTCTGTCGCCCAGTACATTATTGCTGGAACACCTGTCACTCTGAGTCAGAAACGTAAGCCTGGCTCCTCTCCTTCCTACTCCCCAGCGGGTAAGAAGGCATCGCCTTCTTCCTCGTCCCCCAACTCTGACTCTATTGCTTCGTCCCCTCCCATTTCGGTGGTCGGGCCCCCTGTTCCAGATATGGAGGTTTTTTTCGCCCCCGATTCCCTCTCGGTTGCTACCATTGCTGAGGTGCGCTCCCTAGTTTCTACACTCCCCTTCTCCTGCTGTCCTTGACAGCCCCTCTCAGTTGTCTCCCCCTTCTCCGGACCACATCCATCTGCCTCTGGTCTGTCCTCTTGCTCCCTTCCCTCCATCCTTACTAAGTTTACCCATGCCCCCTAACCCTGATTTTGCTGACCCTGATCCTGATCCTGATCCTGTGTCTGATCTTGAGCTTATTTAATATGCTGTGTTCTTCTTTCCCTTTGTTTCTTCATTTTCTTTGTTGCTGTCTTTTCTCTTTTTGATAATGTCTATTCTTCAATGGAATATTCGTGGATTTTATGCCAACTTCCATGAACTCCAACATCTGACTACACAGCCTTCACCACTTTGTGTTTGTCTCCAAGAGTCGATGCTTGGTGCTCGTCCTGGTCACTTTCCTGGTTATTATATCTTTCTTTCCCCCCCCCAGCTCTTGCTGGGGCCCATAACTCTACTGCTCTCTTGATTCGTACGAATATTCCCTTCGTCCCCTTACTGTTTCCATCGCCTATCCATTGTCCTGCTGTCTATGTTTTTGTGAGTAAATGGTATACAGTCTATTCCATTTATCTCCCTCAAATGTCCCTCTTTCCCTTCCTGATCTTAAATACCTTCTTGACTCCTTGCCAGAGCCAGTGCTCCTGTTGGGTGCTGTCAACTGTCGACATACCCTCTGGGGTGATGTTCTGAGACCGCCTTCTCGAACCGTTTGTCCTCACTTCTTCCCTGTCTCTTCTGAATTCTGATGAGCCCACTCATGTGGACTCTCGAACTCGCACCCTTTCCTGTCTTGATCTCTCTCTCTGCACGTTGTCCCTTTACTTAGATCTAACATCGTGGGTTCTTGCTGACCTCCATAACAGTGACCATTTCCCCATCCTTGTTTCCTTTTTCTCTTTTCACCCTCCCCTCTCCTTTCCTAGGTGGCAGTTTGCCAAAGCTGACTGGAACCTATTCACTCTCCGTGCTACTCTCTCTGACCTCTCCTCTCTGCCTCTTCCTCGCGCCCTCCTCCTTTTTCATGACACTGTCTTCTGTGAGAAATTTTACCATCTATATCTATATTTTTATCTATGAAATGTATTATTTCTATTTCATATCTAAATCATACCAAAATCAATGTAAAAATCATATTAGAATCACTACAGATTCATTAAATCCTACATCTGGATCCTACATGACAATGCCTATGATCACGTACACCAAAGGGCCCTTGGTTGCCTACGTGACTTTGTGCATGATTTCTCAAAGTTCTAGAAGCTTCCAGAAGAATATCTTAATTAAAAAACTACTGGAACATTCAATCGATTTCCGGTACGGAATAAATCAAATCCTTGACAAGAATCAGTAGTACTAGAATGAACTACTTATAATCTTTATATCCTATATCTAATTATATTATAATCACATCTTATCTCAATCATATGTCTAGACAGAAAAAATAATCAATCAATATACATTGAAGGCTACCTTCCTCAAGTTGGGAGGGGCCAAACTCGAAAGAAGTGACCTATGGGAGCTCTACAAGGCAGAACGCATGTGTTTACAAACTATGAACAAGTGATATGGAGCCCTTGAGAACATTATTCAGCTTAGGACACCTTATTAAATTATCTTTATCACCAGTAATTACTCACTAGAACTGGGGAAGTACCTGGACAATATCTACAAGGAAAATCCTAGCACATTATCTAATTAAGAGTGTAGTGTGGAGCTCACTCACCCAGTGTGATGCCGTTTCCACTTCCACTACACCTATCTAGCCTACTGCAAACGCAATTAAGGACATAATCAATTATCAACGCTACCAGAACGTTATACAGCAAAGCTTTGATATAAAATATCGTGCCTAAACTCTACAAGAGAGTTATTCAGTCTGGCCACTTGTCAGACAGGCACCCGGCATTTAGACATAAGTATATCGAGTTATTTTAGAGTGTTAATTGGCCAATTGCATGCTTTTATAACCTTGATATATCTAATAAGTCTATTTGTCATTACAGGGTGAGGCAACGCCTCGTATGTTTATTAATATAGTAGTTACTGAATCTCTTTTCATTGACCAGACACTTCTGAGGTAGACACCGCCTCATGAGTGTCCCTTGTCTGGGAAGTCAAGCCTGACTGAATCTCTTCATACAAACTGAATATATTTGTATATAATTGATAATAAATTAGCTTAACAATAGCTTACTTAGTTATCATATAAGTTTATCCTATTGAATATAATCTTTTGTACTAGAGTTAACAGCACTTCGACCACATTTAAGGTCATTTGATTGCATATTCATATATATATCATATTTCTACAATATACATTGTTGTGTTTATTAGTATAAGAATATTGGCTGTTATAGTTACTGTGCTAGGCTGGACTGTGTACATGTTTAGATCCCTGATTTAAACAGAACCAGTGTTCAGTTATAGAACTGAATTATTAAATCTTATCCTTGTATTAACAATACAAGCTGATGTGAGATACTTGTCTGCAGGTGGATTGTTGATCTTCAATCAACTTCTCCATTCATCCTGAGGGACCCCCTCCTGCCCCTTACAGCCCACAGTCTGTCACTAGGAAAAGAGGAGCTAGGATTTATGACCCTAGCTAGAGACTGTAGTTGAATTAATTTTGCATACAGTAAATTTTAATGTAGTAAATTACAAGTCCCTAGTAGTTCCCCTCTCATATGAATCCCAACAGGTTTTCCCACATTTATGGTCCTTTGAGCCTAGATAGTCAAGAAACTAAATCATATTTCAATAGCAAATACATAAGAAAATTCTTTATTTTGCAATGGAATAATTAATACATAATACTAGCCTAACCTAGCTAACAGCCAATATATATAATATCTGTACATCTAAGTGAACAAATTGTTTGTAGTGGTTTAAGGCCACCATATCCATTACCTAGTAAACATTCATAGCATACTAGTAACAGTTCTGTGTTAAAAAACCACAGTACTTAATTTTATCAGTGTCACAGACACAATTACATCTTATTTCATATATACCATTGTATATACCTCACTTGTGGTAACATTATATACATACATATAAGTGTATTATCCAGCATTATCTTTAATAAACTGATTTTCAAAGCTGCTCATTACAAAATACTCTTTAAAAAAGTGTTTTTTTAACACTAAGAGCATTTCATTACAATATATCCATAATCAACTGTATCAAACCCTATTTCAGGTAAAATCAGTAGGCATTCTACAGGACTTTATCAAACTCCCTACTAGGGTAATAGATCTTGTAATAATTTTGCAAAAATAGTGTCATTTACTATTTTTAAACAATTAATACAAAATTTACCGATTTGATGCATTCGGATGAAAAACCAAATTATTACACTTTTGATATTTGAGCGCCTACTACATCCAGATTCCAGGATGGAAAGGAATGACGATCTTTGGAATCATTACCTTAGTAGCTAATTTATCAAAATACGTTAACATTTAAACATGTTTTTACCAAAAAGAAAAATATCTCAGAAACTCTGAAAAATCCAGATGACTTCTAATTCTTCACCTGCTACAGCAACAGGAAAGAAAAGGACACTTATAAAGTGTCTAAAAAATAACTTGACTCAACAGCTTGACAGATGCCAAGAGTTAGCTAATCAAGTAGTTCTTGATATAATCATCTTGAATAACAGAGTTAAAACTGCAGTTGAAAAATTTGATCAGATCAAACACATTTCTGAGACTTATTTATCAGAAAGAGCTAATGCTGATTTAATCCAAAGGGAACTTCAGGATATCAGAGCTGAAACAGCAATTTATGAAATTAAAATCAAGGATCAACTAGATCATTTAATCAAACCTGCATTACCAGCAGTAGCCCAACCAAATGTGAGCACATGCACTCAGTTTGGTACCTCAACTATCCCACATGTAGCATCAGAGCTCCCAAAGGTACGATTGCCATGTTTTGAGGACAAGGAAGAAGAAAATGGGAATGCCTTCTGGAGATCTTTTGATTATTTAATACACTCTAGTACTTTTCTCACCAAGGCGATTAAATTTTTATATTTACAAGGCCAAGTAAGGGGAGAGGCATTGCAGAGCACCGCAAATTTGTCATTAACAGATGAAGATTATGATCAAGCCAAACAATTATTACATGATTGTTACGGCCCTCTCGGGTCGCAACCGGGTTCTTACTCTGATGTTGTTAGAGGAAGGGTATCCGGCCCCAAGCCAGTAGTGGCTTTCAAGGGATAAGATCCGTAACGCAATTAAATTAAAGGGGAAGGGAAATATAGTCAAAAACTTAATAATATAATTACCGCCACCAATAAATATATATAAGAAGATTACACGGGGGGGGGGGGGGGTATAAACACTATTATATACACTGTTGTCTTCTTCTGAAGACTCTGGATCTTCACGGTGCTCACAATGCCAAGCTCTTGGTGCTCTTGTGGCCTCACGACAAATCCTTCGAGAATCTTGAGTCTACCCCGGCCACAGGCCAGCCAAAGCACAGTTCCACTGGGGGCACCATCGTGGAGGCCATCAACCACAAGTCCAGCCGGTAGCTGGCAGGTTCAAATCAGCGACGCTGGCTAGGCCACTCCATGATCGATACTAAGGTCACTCTCCTTTCCACAACACCCCAGTGGTTAAGCATCTCCACCAGTCAGTCCCGGGTATGACAATCCTTCAACTGCCACTTCACAGGCAGGGTAACACCACAGTGTTCATCTGGGGGGCGACTCACAGCTGCTGCAGCAAACACTTGGTGACGAAACAGCTGCCTTGGGTAGACTGATCCAACTTCCATTACAGCAGTCCCAGGTCGACTCTGTAATCAGACACGTCATCAGTAACAGGGACACTCTAAAGCACCTCACTTACAGGCTTAGACACAAACGCCCGACGTATCCATTCCATAGATGGCGTTGCTGTCTAAGCTCCACCTCACCAGAGGTCAGCAGCGGCTGTGTTATGAGCTGAATAGGACGGGAAACTAACCCTTGGGGCTAGTATATCTCGTCCTCACTAGGTGGCGGCGTCCATTCGGAGGGGGTTTCGGGATCTGACCCACAGATGGCGTGGTCGTCATTGCTCCGGGCTCGGACGCTGGATTCGGGTCCATAACAATGATAAGTACAGTGGATACTAATCAAGAAACTCGAAAGCCTACTGGCCACTTCTATTAATTGAATGACAAAGTCATCACTTAGCTAAACAGCAAATCATTAATCTTAATCTACAGCCTACAGGCCATTTAAATCAGGTGAAAGACAAATGTCCTCATCACTTGGGTACGATAGTCTACCATTGGGGATTTAGACCAATCTTAATCTCACATCTACAATCTGAATGGCTAAACAACCCCTCATCACTAATCTACAATCTTAAGGTTAACAGCCCATTGACAATGTCAATGCAAGTATTATCATTCATCTAAGACAACTATCTTAATCCCAGAATATAATCTTGACCACCTAATCTCATGCTTTCACTGGAGTGAAAGCAGCCTCAGAAAATCTGAAGACAATCAAGCATCTCAAAGAGACTTACTTAATAGAAAAGGCAAAGCCGAGAAATAGAAAACAAAATGCTTCATCACATCATAAATAATGTAGACACATTATTACAGATACAAATCATCCTTTAAAGAAATCCTTGGAGGAGTACAAGTGTTACATGCTTGTATGACCTACTTGCATGACATTACATATCTACAAGTGGTACATACTTGTAACAATATCATATTACAAGAAAATTAACTAAAACGGAATCTTCGGATAGTAACAGAAATGTCCAAACTGGCAATAATAAATCAAGGCAACAAAACTCCTCTTCTGCAAAGTGGAAACAGAGTAATGTTGGCTCATATGCTATATCACCCACAATTAACAGAACTGTAGGAAATCAAGCTCCCATGATAGATAAGACAAAGGAGCTCCAAGTGCCCCAAGATGTTTATTCTGTCAGGAAGCACATACCATTTATCAATGCACAGTTTATGAAGACCGTGCCAGTCGAATCAGTCGATTGAAATCTCTGAACAAGTGCATCTGCTGTCTATGGAAGCACGATTCGAGTGAATATAACACTCAATTGCAGACCTGCCAATATTGACATAAAAATGTACATCACATCTTTGTGGTGATATCAACACTCAATCCAGACCACGGGCAACCAATACTTAACCTGCATCTCAGGTAAAGCCAAAAGATGATAATACCTCAACAGCTGTACAATTCTGCACAGTAATGAGTAATGTTAATGCCTTAGTAACAGAGACTATTAACACAGCCATATTATCTACAGCACAGCTGGAACTAATCAGTCAAGGAATTTGTATTCAAACAAGAGGCTTTTTTGATTAAGACTCACAGTGTTGGGATTGAGTACTACAGATGTTGGAGGTAGCATGTTTGGAGCAGATGCTCTTTTGTTTATGATCTTGTTAATAATATTTCATGTACCTGATAATTGTTGTTGTTGTTACTGGCAGAGAATAAAACCATGTTAACGAAGATTGTTTCTCTTACCACAACCATAACAGTGGCGACGAGGATTAAACATCTCCGGCAGAGAGCCTGGGTACGAGACATGGTTGTTGTTGTTGTTGAGTTAGGGGCGACGGCGATCGTGGGATCGGATGCGCCCCGGCGTACCCGTGAAGGGTGAATCGCAAAGCCAGGAAAGGCGAAATGCCAAGCCAAAACGCGAAACGAGTGACGCCAAGCACTAGAAACTAATATGCCACACGGCAAAGCTACGCACAAAGGGAGAGGCAGAAGCACATAATAGAACAGGGCAAACAAACAGCCAGAAGGGCACACAGCATGTCATAGAGCAAACACACAGGAAATCAAAGCACATACTTGCCCGGGAACTTGGCCCGCGGGAACCTGACATTGAACGCCTCCCAGAGTACCCATTGCCAAGGGTCTCGCCCAGCACAAGAGTCCACACCATCCCTGGCAGCGGAAGCCACCACCCCCCCCTGTTGAGAGTCCCCCGGCGGAGAAAGAACCGCAGGCACGTCCGAGACACAGGCACCAGCACCAGCAGGCACATGGACCTCCGCCACCACGAACCGCGGAGACATCGACGCATCCGCATCTACACTGTCAACACCCGAAGCCCCACAGTCACTGAAATCACCAACGTCGGCCCAGGAAGAAGACGAATGCCGGGAACGTTTGGGCACCGGCCGGATATCGTCCGAGCCGGTAGGTGACCCAGAAACACGGGTACCACGAGCCGAGGGAACTGACGCCAGAGCGGCAGCAGCCTCTAACACAGGGGAAACCGGGCCACACACAGCAGGAGGCTCCACAGCCACCCCAGCACCAAGCACATCCGGGACCCGAGTAACGGACACAGGGCCAGGCGCAGCATTAGAAGACGAGGGAGAAGACAGCGACATCACACAGGGACCTGCAGGAAGGCCCACGGGAGCAGCTGGATCAGCGACAGGATCAGGCAGACCAACCGACGGTACCTCAAGAACTGGAGGAGGGACGGCAACAACCGGAGGAACGGCAGGCGCCACCGGGGAAGCTGCAGCAGCAAACGGGACGCGCACCACCTCATCAACATCACCGGAGACTGCCTCCAGAGGGAGCGGCGGGAAATCCTCGTCGCAGAACAAGTTGACAGGAGCAGCAGGGGCCTCAGAGCACCCGGCAGCCTGATGCCCCAACAGGCCACACCGGAAACAGGTACGAGGCTGCCGGGCATAATACTCCCGGACGTAGTACCCCATATGCCGGACAGAAGAAGGTATATCCGACCGCAGGCGCATCCCCAACGTGCGAATGTTTGTACGCCTCCCAGCATACCGCCCCAAGGAGAGCGTGTTCACCCGCACGCTGACAACAGTACCAAAACCCCCGAAGTAACGCCAGAGGAGGTCATCAGGGAATTCCAGGGGCGCACCATGGATACTGACATAAGTCAGGGCACTACTGCGGTCCGAAATCGCCACAGAGCCGGAATCGTCTGGCAACGGCAACGTACACCCCCCGTACCGACGGGGAAGTCCCGGTACTCGTCCTCCTCTACGAACTTAATAACAACCCGATGGGCCGTACCTAGCTCCACACCGTAAACAGCTTCCACCGGGACACGAAGCATGTCACACATCACCATCTCGATGGTCAGATAACCAGCCTTACAAGTGAACTCCAGGCCCACGGAGTTCACACGCTGAACAGGAGAAAGATGGCCCCCCATGTCAAAACTGCCACGTCAACGCAGCCAGGCAGGCAATAAAACTCCTTGGTGGTGGTCTAGATCTCTGTTTTGGTATGTCTACGAGACATGGTGTGAGGATCAAGAGAGAGCAGGGTACGTCGTGTGGACGCTTCACATACAACAGTGGAGTGTGCTACCACCGTGGCCATGGCTACGCCGCTCATGTCAATGGAGCCGTTAAACACTGCCAAGATGTCGTTGGACCTGTGGCTCAGTCTGCTGGAAGCAAACTTTCAGTACCGGGAGATTAAGGAGGACGCCAACAAGAAAGCAGTACTCTTAGCTTCACTGGGTTCTGAAGCATATAGTGTTCTCGGAAATTTGTGTGCACCGGAGCTACCTCACACGAAGACCTATGTAGACTTGATTGCTCTGCTTAAACGTCAGTATGTGGTGAAACCATCATATCACAGGAGTTTGATGGATTTCCAGAAGAGGACGAAAAAGCAGCAGGAATCCGTACAGGATTTATTTGCGGAATTGAAGGCTTTGGCTAACCCCTGCAACTTCGGAGCACAGTTGGACGGCAGGGTTAGGGACCAGTTGTTCATGGCAGTGGAAAAGGAGAATTTTTTCCCTAACCTGGTGGCAGAAAATTTGGATCTACAATCGATGACTTCATGGACAGTGCTCGAGAAGATATTGAACCTGGAAAGGGCTTTTGGAAGTAAGACTTCTACTCAGGAAATTATGGTCGTACAGGGCCAGACCAGATGTAAACACTGTGGATACAATCACATAAGTAGCAAGTGCAAGTTTCGTGCCTATATATGCAACTTTTGTAACAAGGAGGGACACTTGCAGAGAGTGTGTAGGGAATATCTGAACAGGAACAGCAAGGCCTGGGAGAGGAGACGACCAGGGAATGCAGGAAGAAGAGGTAGTGGTACTGTGGTCAAGGCAGTAGAGGAAGGGAAATCGTCTGAAGAAGCTGCAGGTGAGGAAAAAAACCGACTGTATTCGGTGAAAGAAAAGGTATGTTCAGTGAAGTCACAAGTGGTGAATTTTGTAATTAATGGGAAGTTAGTTCCCTTAGAACTGGACACTGGTGCTGCAGTGTCAACACTGTCTAGAAATTGGGCAGATTTCCTTGCAATTGAATGTAAAACCAGGTAAAAAATCATTAAGTGCTTATGATAATGTGCCGATTAAGGTCTATGGCAAGGTGTCGGCAACAGTAGGTTATAATGGAAAAGAAATTGTCCAGGATTTTGTGTAGTGGATTCACATAATCCTAGCCTATGTGGTAAGGATCTCATGGAAAAAGTGGGAATTTTCTTGGCTGGCCTAGATGAATTGTCGATAGTTAAAACAATTAAAAGTGCCGAACAAATGTTAGATAAATATTCAGTGGAGGCAGATAAGCCAATTAATAGCATGGTGGCAAAAATTCACCTGAAAAGTGGGGCTTCACCTAAATTTTTCAAGGCAAGAACAGTGCCATTTCATTACAAGCAATTGGTAAAATCAGCCCTGAAAAAGCATGTGGCTGAAGGCATCTTAGAGCCAATTACACTTAGTGAGTGGGCAGCCCCAATTGTACCTGTAAGTAAGTAAGTAATTATCAAAAGAAGGCACCAAACCGGGAAGGCTATGTAGCACCATCAAATACGCAAAATAATCAGAGGGCGCTAAATATCACCAAGGATGCCAATACGAGAACAAAAACGCATAAGGCGAACGATATCAAAAGTATCCGAGTCACCAAGAATTCTATCGAGGGACAGGTGACCGCGAGGGGCGGTCGGAAAGCAAGACACACGCTCGTCCTGGAAGTCAGGACATTCAAGAAGGACATGCACGACCGTAAGAGGGACAATGCAACTAGGACAATAAGGAGCAGGGCGGCGCTCCATCAAGTGACCATGGGTTAAGCGAGTATGGCCAATACGCAACCTCGCCAGAGCTGTTTCCCACCGCCGGTTACGGTGGAAGGAGGACGGCCACGAGGAAACACAACATTTAAGAGTACGTAGCTTGTTACCAGTAACAGACAACCAAGAAGCCTGCCAACGGGTAAGGACTGAGGAATGGATAACCGGGTAAAAGTTTGAATACGGAATGCCTTTACGAGAAATGGGACAAGAGCGGACAGCTTCCTTAGCGGCAGCATCCGCACGCTCATTTAAAGACACACCAATATGGCTGGGAACCCAACAAAACTCAACCGACTTAAATTTACTGTGAACGAGAAACAGCCAGTGCTGGATCTCGACAACTACTGGATGAACCGGATTAAAGGACCCGAGAGCCATGTGGGCACTACGAGAGTCAACAACAACCACAAAGGAAGACTGACAACGAGAAAGCAGGAGACGAAGAGCATAGAGAATAGCATAAAGTTCCGCTGTAAAGATGCTAGTCTCCGGAGGCAAGCGACACATATAAGTGCGATCAGGAAAAACAACAGAGTAGCCAACACTGTCCGCTGACTTAGACCCATCGGTGAAGACAGAAACAGAGCGGGAGTGAGAAGAAAAGTGCTCGAGGAAAAGGCATTTTAGAACCGTAGGGGGGTAAAAGCTTTAGTGATATGGGTCAAGGAAGTACAAAACCGCGGAAGAGGGACCCTCCACGGGGGCAAAGAAGGAACAACACGAGGAGAAACATCAGAAATACGAACGGAGAGAGAATGCTGTAGGCGAGATAACCGGACAGAAAGAGGGAGGTGGTGAAGAGGAACAGGAACCGCAGGAGGGTTAAAAGTTAAAGCACGACAGAGGCGAGAGGAAGGATGTTGCAAGGACCGCGCAAGATAGCGAAGACAGTAGCGATCACGGCGGTCCTGGAGAGACAGGAAGCCAGTGTCAACATATAAGCTAAGGATGGGAGTCGAACGAAAGGCACCAGAACTGAGGCGCAACCCAGTATGGTGCAAAGCATCAAGACGGCGAAGAGTAGAAGGAGAAGCAGACGAGTAAGCAGGGCAACCATAATCGAGCTTAGACAGGATGAGAGAGGAATGTAAAGCAAGGAGAGTGCGCCTATCTGCCCCCCAAGAAGTATGGGACAAGACCCGAAGGAGGGTAACGGCCTTAGAGCACTCAACACGGAGGTAAGAGATATGGGGAGACCAAGACAAACGAGTGTCAAGGAATAACCCAAAAGCTTCGCGGAATCTTTGTATTCAAGGGGATGACCATAAAGTGACAAAGAGGGACGAAGAACAACCCGTTTCCGCGTAAAAGTCATGGCACAAGTCTTAGAAGTAGAGAACTTGAAGCCATGACCTGTGGCCCAAGACGACACGGCATCAATTGCAAGTTGAAGCCGGCGTTGAAGGAGAGGCGAATCATCACCCTGACAACAAAGAGTAAGATCATCGACATAGAGAGCGGAGAAGACACCAGAAGGAAGAGAGGAAAGAAGACCATTGAGGGCAACAAGAAAAAGAGTAGTGCTCAGAACACTACCCTGGGGCACACCTTCGTATTGCTGAAAAGAGGCAGAGAGAGCGGTACCAAGGCGCACCCGAAAGGAACGACGAGAGAGGAAGCTGCGGAGAAAGAGAGGGAGATGACCACGAAGGCCAAAAGAATGAAGTTGAGATAGGATATGATAACGCCAAGTGGTGTCGTAAGCCTTTTCTAGGTCAAAAAGGACGGCAACAACGGAGGTCTTCGCAGCAAAAGCAGTACGAATATAGACCTCCAAGTTCACCAGGACATCTGTCGTGCTGTGGCACTTGCGGAAACCAAATTGAGAAGGGGAGAGGAGGTGATGGTGTTCCAGGAACCACATCAGACGAACGTTAACCATACGTTCAAAGAGTTTGCAGACACAACTTGTGAGAGCAATAGGGCGAAAGTCCTTAGGGGAAGTACCCAGAGACCCCGGTTTGCGAACAGGGAGGACAACGGCATCGAGCCAGTCCTCAGGGACTGACGACGACTCCCAGATCCGATTATACAGACTCAGTAAATACTGAGACGTGCTCGGAGGGAGATGGCGAAGCATCTCATAATGAATACCATCGGAGCCCGCCGCCGTAGAACCGCAGAGGGCCAGGGCAGAACGAAGTTCAGAGAGAGAGAAGGGATCATTATAGGGAAGCTGAAGATGAGTGCAGAAATCTAAAGGACGAGACTCAAGGACAGGTTTACGAAGAAGGAAAGATTGGGGAAGATGAAGACCAGAGCTAACAGAAGAAAAGTGGGAACCCAGTTCGGAAGCGACCTGCAACGGGTCCGCCACAAGAGTATCATGGAGGTGAAGGACCGGTGAAACATCGGGAACGAACTTACCCGCTATCTTGCGGATACGCTTCCAGATCTGGGCCAGAGGGGTCTCGGACGTAATTGTTGAGACATAAGATGCCCAACATTCACGTTTAGCCGTACGGATGGCCCTACGGGCCACCGCACTCGCTTTCCGAAAGAAAAGAAAAGAATCGGTCGTCTGCCTACGGCGGTGCCTCTTCCAGGCTGCACGCTTACAGCGGACAGCCCGAGCACAGTCCGCATTCCACCAGGGAACGCACTTCCGTGGACCCCAAGAGGAAGAGCGAGGAATAGAGCGGAGGGCAGCGTTGAAGACAGTGTCATGAAAAAGGAGGAGAGCGCGAGAGAGAGGCAGAAGGGAGAGGTCAGAGAGAGCAGCACTGAGGGTAAATAGGGTCCAGTCTGAATTAGCAAACTGCCACCTAGGGAAAGAGAGGGAAGGGCGAAAAGAGAAAAAGGAAACAAGGATGGGGAAATGATCACTTCCATGGAGGTCATCAAGAACCCGCCACGTGAAATCTAAGTAAAGAGAAGAAGAGCAGAGAGAAAGATCAAGACAAGAAAGGGTGCGAGTCCGAGAGTCCAAATGAGTGGGCTCACCAGAATTCAGAAGAGACAGGGAAGAAGAGAGGAGAAACGGCTCAAGGAGGCGACCCCGGGTATTCGTCAGAACATCACCCCAAAGAGAATGACGACAATTGAAGTCACCCAGCAGGAGCACAGGCTCTGGCAAGGAGTCCAGGAGGTGTTTCAAATCAGGAAGAGAGAGCGGGACACTCGGGGGGAGATAAATGGAACAAACTGTGTACCATTTCCCCACAAAGATACGAGCAGCAGAACAATGGAGAGGCGAAGGAAAAAGTAAAGGAACAAAGGGAACATCAGCCCGAATCAAGAGAGCAGAAGAATTAGAAATGGCTGGGGTGGGGGAGAGAAAGGAATAGCCACGAAAACGACCAGGACGAGCACCAAGCATCGGCTCCTGGAGACAGACACAAAGGGGCGAAAACCGCGAAAGCAGAAGTTGGAGTTCGAGGAAATTGGCGTAATAACCTCGAACGTTCCATTGAAGAATGGACAACGACGAGAAGAGAAAGGACAAAAACAGAGAACAAGGAAGAAACAAAGGCGAAAGAGCAACAGAGCACGTTAAAGAATATCAGGGTCGGGATCAGGGTCAGCAAAGTCAGGGTTAGGGGGCATGGGTAAACTGAGCAAAGACGGAGGGAAGGAAACGGGAGAACAGATCAGAGGTGGGCGGGCAGGGTCCGGAAGAGGAGGAGGAGGAGGAAGAGGAGGAGACAACGGAGAGGAGCCGGCAAGGACAGCAGCAGGAGGAGGGGGAGTAGAAAGAGGGGAGCGCACCCCAGCAAGAGCAGCAACCGAAAGGGAAGCAGGGGCCAAAGAAACCTCCATAGCAGGAACAGGGGGCGCAAGCACTGAAACGGGAGGGGAAGGAGCTACAGAGCCAGGAGGAGGAGCTGAGGAAGAAAGCGAAGCCTTCTTACCCGCCAGGGAAGAGGAAGGAGAGGAGCCAGGCTTACGCTTCTGACTTAAAGAGACCGGTGTCCCAGCAACTACGTACCGGGCAACGGATTCCAGTGTCTCAACAGGAGAAGCCGAACGAGAGCACACACGACGGCCGTTAGGAGAGCGATGGACATCCGCCCGCACCGACAGGCGGTGGGGAGAGCCGATAGATGGAGGAAGAGGATGGGAAGGAGGATCGGAGGGGGACGAGGAAGAAGACACAGAAGACACGACAGACCGGGTAGAAGGAAGGGGAACCCCAGACAGAGGACCAGGAGGAGGATCCTTCGGGAGAGAACCCAAAGGAACAGAGGAGGGGGCAGTGGGCGCATCAGGGTCCAAGGCCCGGAAACGGTTGTGAGTCTGAGGAAGGCGGGAAGGACGAGGAGAGGAAGAGCGCAACACGCGAGCATAAGAGATATTAGCATAAAGCGGGAGCCGGCGAACCTGGCGTCTCGCCTCAGGAAAAGATAAACGCTCCCGGTGCTTCAGGTTGAGGACGGCTGCCTCAAGCTTGTAATGGACACATGCACGGGAGAAGGTAGGATGGGCCTCACCGCAGTTGAGGCAACGAGCCTGGGGAGAAGTGCACTCCGACTTAGAGTGACCTTCGCCACCACACAAAGGACAGAGAGAGACAGTCCCGGAGCAGCGGAGGGCACCATGCCCAAACCTCCAGCACTTGTTGCAGAGCCGAGGAGAAGGAATGTACTCCTGGACAGAGCACCTGGCACCAGCAAGAATGACAGAGGGTGGAAGGGTCCTACCATCAAAGGTAATCTTCACAACCCGGAGGGGTTGACGGCGACCACCACGAGGGGGACGAGTAAACGTGTCCACCTGGAGAATAGAATGGCCCTGGGCAGCGAGGATATGTCGAATATCGTCGTGGCAGTCGCGCAGGTCCCGAACACCGGTTGCAACATGGGGCGGGAGCAAAATAGTGCCAACACTGGCATTCAACTGAGCGTTCTTCGAGACCCGAACGGGGGTCTCGCCAAGGCAGGATAAGGCAGCCAAGCGGGAAGCAGCATCCTGAGAAGGAGCAGCAACGACACGTGTACCGAGACGAGTGGGGTGGAAAGTAATGGAGGCATCCACGGAATCAATGAGATGTCGATGAAGGGAGAAATCGTCAGGAGGCGCAGAATCAAGAGGGAGGAGATCAAAATATTTGGCCCACGAAGCGGGACCAAACAAGGCTTGATAGGTAGCAGAACTGGAAGGAATCGAGCGAGGGCGGCCGTGACGAGGACGGCGGTGAGAACCCCCAGAGAGAGAGGGGTTAAAAGGCGCAGTAGTTACAACTAGAGAAGGAGCCGCGCCAGGGGACGAGGTAGTCACCACTGGGGGCTTGGGGCTCGACCCAACCACAGAAGAGGGAGGGGAGCCAGGGGAAGGAGTCAGAGAGGCCAAAGGAGGAGCAAGGTCGGGGCCCAATGCAGCGGAGGCTACAGAGCCCGGTCTTCCAATACGGACCGACTCGGGGGCTTGGTCGCCCACCCCACGAGCCTGAGAAGGTAAGCCAGAAGCAGCCGAAACAGGGGTTATCATCTTGACGAAAAGAAGAATTCACTCACGAATGTGCCCCCACACCCACCATGGAGCCACAATTAGAGGCAGGACACCCAACAAGAAGCTATCGCCGATCTTGTCGGGGCCTCCTAGGGGTGCGTCGTGAGTATACGCCCCACAAACGCCACTTTAAGAAACCGACAGTCCGTCGAGATCGGGTTCAGTGACGAAGTGGGGATTGACAATAAAAGGTTCCCCTCGCTCTCGACGTCGGGTACTGCAGTTCTACGGGTGCATGAGTATGCCTCCTCAAGCACCCGGGCATCAAAATAGAAGAAGTCCATGGAAGAACCAGAACGAGCAAAAGGTCGGCAGGAAACGGCAAGCAGATAGGAGAAGAGGGGGGAGAAAAACGAAACAGAAGGAAAAGGAAAAGGTGCCCAGCAGAATTGGAGAGGACAGCAGCAGGAGCACAAGGCTAGAAAAGGACAGAGGATTGTCCTAAGGAGCATCACACTCCGGCAGCCACCCACGAAGCCCCCACACAGCGACAACGAGCTGAGCGGGGAGGGGGAATTGTACCTGTGTTGAAGGCAGATCGGAAATCTTTGAGAATCTGTGCAGACTTCAAGGAACTGAACAACCGCATACACTGTGAGAAGTACCCTTTACCTAAGATAGATGAGTTGTTGTCAGTGATCTGCAAGGGGGCATTTTTTCTAAGATTGACCTGAAAGATGCTTTCTTGCAAATTCCTGTAGAGGAGGAGAGCCAGAAATTGTTAGTGATTAATACCCACAAGGGGTTATTGAAGTATAAAAGACTTCCTTTTGGACTCTCCTCGTCTCCAGCAATTTTTCAGAGATTCATGTCCCAGTTGTTAATAAACATTAAAAGTGTGGCTAGTTTTTTAGATGACATTATTGTATGTGGGGAGAATGAGGAAGTGCATGATGCTAGATTAGAACAAGTTTTGAATCTTTTGGAAAAGCACAATGTGAAGATTAATAAAGGTAAAACAACGTTGAAGACCAAGGCCATTGAATACCTGGGGTACCATATTTCAGGTAAGGGCTTTACTCCTCACAAAAATGTAGAGACAATAGTAGATGCCTCAGCCCCAACATCAGTTGGGGAAGTACAGTCTTTTGTTGGGATGGTGACATATTTTTGTAAGTTCGTGAAGAACTTTTCAACAAAATTAGCACCCTTGTATGAATTGTTGAAAAAAAGGGGCTAGATTTAAGTGGGCAGCAAGAGAGGAAAATGCATTCAGGAATATTAAGCAGGAATTGATCAATTCTCCAGTGCTCACTTATTTTACAGGTAGACTCCCGTTAAAATTGGAGGTAGATGCTTCCCCAGTAGGAGTGGGTTGTGTATTATTACAGGAAGTAGATGGTCAGGATAAAGTAGTATATTTTGCTAGCAAGAAATTATCTCCTGAGGAACAGAATTATTCTCAGTTAGATAAAGAAGCCTTAGCTTTGGTATATGCTGTAAAAAAACTGAGGTATTTTCTGCTGGGAAGGAAATTTCTTGCTAGAACAGATCATAAATCCCTGCTAGGATTGTTTGGCAGAGGTAAGCAGATTCCTGTTAATGCCAATGCTAGAATTCAAAGATGGGCATTACTACTCTCGCAGTTTGAGTATGATTTAGAGTTTAAGCCAGACAAGGATAATGTAGTAGCTGATGCATTAAGTAGATTGCCTGTGACAGAAGAATTAAATTCCAGTATTCCAGTGGAGTATGTTAACCTGGTGGAATCTATGTCTTTTGAGGATATTTCATTCCAGACTATTAGGAAGGCAACTGGTAGAGATCCCAAATTAAGTCTGTTGATGAAATATGTCAAATATGGTTGGAATGATAATTTATTATTGTCAGAGTACGCTGCAGTGAAGGCTGACCTTAGTATTCTCCAGGATGTACGCTTGTATAGGAATAGAGTGGTGGTGCCTGGGGAACTGAGATGTAAGATTTTGGAACAGCTGCATGTAGGCCATAATGGCATAAATGCTATGAAAGCAGAAGCTAGAAGTTGGGTTTGGTGGCCAAAAATAGACCAGGATATTGCTGAGGTAACAAAAAATTTTCATATTTGCTTTAAGAATTATCAGAAACCCCAGGCCCCAGTACTTTCTTGGCCATGCACTGGAAAACCCTGGTCTAGACTTCATGTAGATTATGCGGGACCTATGGATAACAAATATTACCTAGTGGTGGTGGATTCATACACCAAATTTCTGGATGTGCATGTGTGTAATTCCACCACATCATCTGTAACTTGTGAATTACTAAGGAAAACATTTTGTAATTTTGGATTGCCAGACATATTTGTCTCAGACAATGCTCCTTATTTTGTTTCTGTGGAAATGTAAGATTTTTTTCGAAAAAATGGTATTAAACATGTAACACCTGCCCCTATAATCCTTCTTCAAATGGTCTAGCAGAGAGAGCAGTGAGATCCTTGAAAGAAGGGTTAAAGCGGTTTACGGAAGGTACTATTAATACAAGGCTTTGTAGATTTTTATATAATCAAAGGAAAACTGTTCATTCTACTACTGGTAAATCTGCTTCTGAATAACTGTTTAATAGACACTTTAAAGTGCACATGGAAGCAGAAAAGACAGATCCCGATAAAGAGAAATCGGTAACTAGCTTGACCAGTCAGTTGGCTCAGGGAGAGGAATTGTTGTTTAATGAGGGGGATGCAGTATATGCAAGGAATTTTGGAAGTGGAAAGCCCTGGGTGGAAGGAAAAATTAGGGAAATCTTAGGCCGCAGGAATTTCACTGTGCAAGTGCAGAGTTTTGGGAACATTAATTGGAAAAGGCATGCAGATCAGCTCATGCCAAGGTTCACAGGGAATTTTGAAGGCCCTTCAGGTGGGGGCGGGGCAACTAGTGATATCCATCCTAATAATGAAGTGATAGCAGCACCTGCAGGAGACCGGGAGGCAGAGCAAGGGGCAGCAGAGGGTAATGGAGTTAACCCTATGGACTCTACAAGGAGTAATTCAGAAGAATGTTTCCCAGAAGTAACAGGTCAGGACTCCCAGTTGAGAAAATCAGGAAGAGTCATACGACCGCCTGATAGACTTAACCTGTAGGGATAGAGTTTATTTAAAAGGGGAGGAATGTTGGGATTGAGTACTACAGATGTTGGAGGTAGCATGTTTGGAGCAGATGCTCTTTTGTTTATGATCGTGTTAATGATGTTTCATGTACCTGATAATGGTTTTGTTGTTGTTACTGGCGGAGAATAAAACCATGTGGACGAAGATTGTTTCTCTTACCACAACCATAACACACAGAAAACCGTTATCAGTAAAAAGATTGCAGAAGATTTACAACTTAAATCTTCAAAGCAATTATCTACATCCATATCAGGTTTTTTTTACCAATTCAGGTCTTAAAACCTATCAGGTAGTACAGCTTAATGTTTGCCTAGGTACATCCCAAAAGACAGTTGAAGCCATAGTAGTTGATAAAACTCCTATCGAACTAGAAGTGACTGGTCTGGCAGCCACCACTAAATTCCTGAAAGACAAAGGAATCCAAGTAGCAGATCCTCTGATTGATTCTGACGACATAGGGGATATCAGAATCCTGATTGGAGCTGACCACTATCACCAATTCATTTTGGAATCAGAAGAATTTATGGGTATGAATGTACTCAAATCAGTAGGAGGTTTATTGATGACAAGACCTGTACTAGATCTTGAACCTTCAATTCCTAAATCACTCCTTACAGAAACTGTAATGTGGTTTATCTAGGCAGGAACAATCACCACTTTATATCCCCCCACATGATTGATGACGGATTAGAATCTGTGCATAAATTGTGGGAACTTGATGCAATAGGAATAATTCCTGAACAACCAAGTCCTGATGATGTCTGTGCATGCAATCAGTACTTAGAAACTGTACAATGCCATGATGGACAGTATTGGATAAGGTTACCTTGGAAAATCAACCATAAAACCTTACCTACCAACTATCATATGGCTTATAGTCAATTTAAATCCTAATTAGCAAAGCTAAGGAAAAGGCCTGAGCATTTACAACTCTACTGTGATATTATTGCTCAACAGCTAAAGAATAAATTCATGGAAGTCGTGAAACGCGACAATAAACAAAAAAGTCATTTTTTACCACACATGACAGTAATCAGAGAATCAAAAACAACTCCTTTACGGATAGTATTTTAATTGTAGCTCTAAATCTGGACCCCAAGCATCTAGTCTGAATGATTGTTTGCAACAGGTCCAAGTCTAACTCAGAAATTGTATGACAAACTGCTGAAATTTATACTTAACAAATATGCATTTTCAGTGGATAAATGTAAGTAAGGCCTTTCTAGGAGTTGGCTTACTGGAAGAAGATAGACTTCACTAAGTTTCTATGAGAAGAGGACCCAGAAGATCTAAATAGTCCTATTATGACATACAGATTCTCCATGGTACTCTTCGGTGCTACATCTAGCCCATTTCTCCTGCAAGCAACTCTAGATACTCCTCTGCAAAATCATCAAGTTCCTGCAAGGCTAAAATCAGTCAAAATGTATACGTAGATAATTTTCAAGGGACAGTTAACAGTACTACTGAACTGTTACAAATATATCAAGAGGTCAACAAGCAGCTACAAGGTGCCAACATGCCACTACAATCAAGGGCCTCTAATAATGCAACACTGAATAATCAAATAACAGATTACCCTAAATATCTCGTACCAGAATCACAAAAAGTGTTAGGTATGGAATGAGACCTAATCTCAGGCACAATATCAATCAAATCAGTACCAGTAAACTATTGCATTGCTACAAAAAGGGATTTGCTTTCACAGGTTAGCAAAGTATTCGACCCACTTGGTCTATTAAGTCCTTTAACAATCAAGTGGCGTTTATTAGTGCAAGAAGCTTGGCAGACAAAAGTTGGTTGGGATGATCCGCTACCACTCTAGTGGTAGATATGTAGATAAAAAAACAAACAAAAAGCTTGGATGGAGATGACACGAGAACGAACTTTAGTTGAACAGATAATCTTTCTGAGACACATAGTTGGGGAAAAGGATGAAGTTACACTGCATGTATTCGCAGACTCGTCAGCCAGAGCTTTTGGAGCTTGTGTTTACTTAGTGACTTCCTATCAATCATATCTAATCACCTCTAAGGCCAGAGTCACTCCATTAAAAAAGAGGACTTTGCCTCAGATGGAACTAACTATATTGCTAACTGGCACACTCTTAGCAGTGCATATCAAACAAGTCTTGTCTACTGTGAACATCAAAGATGCCATTATATGGTCTGACAATGAAGCCATCTTACTATGGGTACGAAATGACAACTGTCCGACTCCATATGTAAGAAATCGCGTCTTGGAAATTAAAGAAATTTCTGAAGGCTTTCAATTGTTGCATGTACCAACAAAAGATAATCCAGCTGATCTCTTATCCAGAACTATGACGTTTAAACAGTCAGCTAAGGCAGATATTTGGTTTCATGGGCCTCGATGGTTAGTAAATGGTAGTTGGCCAGAACAAAAGTCACACGTCGTTACGAAACAAGCTATAACTACCACCAGGCAGCAAGCTCAAATATCAGTCTTGGATTGTACTCGTTACTCCTCGCTCATCAAATTAATCAATGTAACACAGAACGTGCTTCATCATCTCAGGAAAAAAGGTATAAAATACACTTTTCTAGATGCACTTATCTATTGGGTAAGACAAGCCCAGAGAGAAACTTATGGGAATGACTATGAAAATCTTCCGCATAAGGTAAAACACAATCTCTGTCTGTGGATAGACCAAGAAAATCACAACATTCTGCGTTGTGGAGGGAGACTTAAACACGCAGATATCAATCTAGATACCGTGCATCCATGGCTTTTACCAAAGAATCATTGGATCACCAGGTTGATTGTGTTACATACACATCAACAAATCATCAAACATGGAGGAGTGTTAGACACACTCACACATCTCAGACAGCAGTACTGGATTCCTCAGGGAAGACAGTCAATCAAATCAATCTTGAAAAGCTGCATGATATGCCGAAGGTACGATGCAAGACTTTGCTCTTATTCAGGGCCACCACCGTTATCGAAGGAACGAGTGATCCATCTACAACCTTTTGAGACGACAGGAGTAGATTATACAGGAGCAATATATCTAACAGGGACTGCAGATAAACTACCTATCAAGGCATACATCTGTCTGTTCACCTGTGCCACCACCAGGGCAGTACATCTAGAAGTAACACCCGATATGACTACGCAATCCAGGCTTTCCGCAGATTCGCAGCACACCGATCATGCCCTAAGCTCATGATTTCAGATAACAGAGCAAACTTGGTAGCTGGAGAAGCATGTCTATGGGAAATCTGTTCCCATCCTGCAGTTACTTCCACACTGGAACAGCGTCACTGCAGATGAAAATTTATCCCTCCAAGAGCCCCATGGCATGGAGAATTTTACGAACGGTTAATAGGAACTGTCAAAAGATCCTTGAGAAAATCTCTACACCATCAGAAAATCAATCTTCAAGAACTCCAGACAGTAATCACAGAAATAAAATCCAGGGTGATTAACCTGCCATTGACATACTTGTCTGATGATTCTACTCAACATGAGCCATTAAGTCCTGCCCACCTAATGTATGGAAGACTTCTGACTCTAGTGGATGATGAGATCCTAGATCCCTCATATGTGGGTCAGAGCGAGTTGGTTCAGGGGTATAAGCATCTGTCCATCATAATCCAAAATGGAATGATGTATGGACAAAAGAATATCTTACATCTCTACGAAAACATCACTATGGGGCCAATGTCCCCTCACAATAAATCTGATCACCAGCCTGGCGATATTGTCTTGGTTCACAGTGATGGCCCTAGGGCTGACTGACCATTGGGTAAAGTCGTCTCTGTCCATTCAGATAGCCAGAGGATTTTCAGAATAGTCAAAATCCTGTCTGAAGGAACAACTTCCTTAAAGACATTGGACAAACTCATCCACATGGAATCAGTGAATAAGCTACAGTTAGATCCTGGGAGACCCTCAGACCCTCTAACTCCACATAAGCCACAGACTCCTAACAGGCACACTCGTCCACAACGGACAGTTGCACAAAAGTGTAAGCCAAATTTACACTTATATTATCAATCCGATGGAGAGTAAATGAACACATATGGTTACTATTGTCCTTAATATTGGAATCTGTGCCAGTTCTCTCCCTCTAGAAGATGTGTGAAATTTTACCCACTATATCTATATTATTATCTATGAAATGTATTATTTCTATATCATATCTAAATTATACCAAAATCAATGTGAAAATCATATCAGAATCACTACAGATTCATTAAATCCTACATCTAGATTCTACAGGACAATGCCTATGATCACGTACACCAAAGGGCCCATGGTTGCCTACGTGAGTTTGTGTATGGTTTCTCAAAGTTCTAAATGCTTTGAGAAGTATATCTTATTTAAAAAACTACTGGAACATTCAATCGATTTCCAGTATTGATTAAATTTAATCCTTAATAAGAATCAGTAGTACTAGCAGGAACTACTTATAATCTTTATATCCTATATCTAATTATATTATAATCACATCTTATCTCAATCATATGTCTAGACAGTAAAAATAACCAATCAATATACATTGAAGACTACTTTCCCCAAGTTGGGAGGGGCGAAACTCGGAAGAAGTGACCTACTGGGGCACCCTGAGGTAGAATGGGTGTGTTTATAAACAGTGAGCAAGTGATACGGAGCCCTTGTGAACATTATTCAGCTTAGGACACCTTATTAAATTATCTTTATCACCAGTAATTACTCACTAGAACTGGGGAAGTACCTGGACAATATCTACAAGGAAAATCCTATCACATTATCTAATTAAGAGTGTAGTATGGAGGTCACTCACTCAGGATTTATGACCCTAGCTAGAGACTCTAGTTGAATTAATTTTGCTTACAGTAAATTTTAATTTAGTATAGTACAAGTCCCTAGTAGTTTCCCTCTCATGTCAATCCCGACAGGTTTTCTCACATCTTCGATGCTGCCCTCTGTTCTATTCCTTGCTCTACCTCCTGGGGCTTGCAGAAGTGCATTCCCTGGTGGAATGCAGACTGTGCTCGGGCTGTCTGCTTTAAGCGTGCATCCTGGAAGAAACACTGATGCTGGCGAACGGCTGGTTTATTTTGTTTTGGAAAGCAAGTGCTGTGGCCCATAGAACCATCCGTACAGCTAAGCATGAGAGTTGGAAATCTTATGTATCCACCTTTATGTCCAATACTCCTCTGCCGCAGATCTGGAAGAAGATCCGCAAGATTGCAGGTAAGTTAGTTCCAGATGTCTCGCCATTTCTTCACCTCCGTGGTACTCTGGTGGCGGACCCAGTGCAGGTCGCGACCGAACTGGGTTCCCACTTTTCTTCTGTTAGCTTTGGTTCTCGTCTTCCTCAATCCTTCCTTCTTCATAAGCATGTTCTTGAATCCCATCCCTTAGATTTCCACACTCATCTCTGCCTTCCCTCTAACGATCCCTGCTCTTTCTCTCTGAACTTCAGTCTGCCCTGGCCCTCTGCAGTTCTATGGCAGCGGGCTCAGACAACATTCATTATGAGATGCTTTGCCATCTCCCTCCTTGCACGTCTCAGTATTTATTGGGTCTGTATAACCAGGTCTGGGAGTCGTCGTCAGTCCCTGAGGTTGGCTCGATGCCGTTGTACTTCCTATTCGGAAACCGAGATCTCTCGGGACCTCCCCTAAGGACTTTCACCCTATTGCTCTCACGAGTTGTGTCTGCAAACTCTTTGAGCGTATGGTAAATGTCCGTCAAATGTTGTTCTTGGAACACCATCACAACCTCTCTCTTGATCAATTTGGTTTTCGAAAGTGCCATAGCACGACTGATGTCCTGGTGAACTTGGAAGTCTATATTCGTACTGTTTTTGCTGCAAAGACCTCCGTTGTTGCTGTTCTTTTTGACCTGGAAAAGGCTTATGACACAACCTGGAGATACCATATTCTGTCCCAATTTTGTTCTTTAGGTCTTCGTGGTAATCTCCCTCTCTTTCTCCAAAGCTTCCTCTCTCGAGTAAGGCTTGGTGCCACACTCTCTGCCTCTCTGCCGAGCAGAGCGCCGCCCTGCTCCTTATTGTCCTAACTGCATTGTCCCTCTTCAGTTGTGCATATCCTTGTTGAATGTCCTGACTTCCAGGACGAGTGCATCTCTTGCATTCTGACCATCCCCCGCGGTCACTTTTTCCTGGATAGAATTCTTGGTAAATCAGATACTTTTGATATCGTTCGCGTTACGCGTTTCTGTTCTTGTATTGGCGTCCTCAGTGATATTTAGCGCCCTCTGATTATTCCGCACATCTGATGGTGCTACATAGCCTTCCCAGCTTGGTGCCTTCTTTGATAATTACTTACTTACTTACTGTTTACTTGTTTACCACTCTGATCATGACAGGTTTGGAGGAGAATTAAGTGAAATTATAATATTTTTTAGCACTTATTAATTTGAGTTATCAGTGATTCATGAGAGTGATTTTTTAAATGGATTAAATTGTTAAATAAGTGATTGTTACCTCACATTGAGCTACCATTCCTAAAAATGTTCATGATTGACATTACTGTCAGCGTAGACGTTAATACCTGCCTAATTCACAATTTTTATAGTCAACATAAGAATCAAGGAAAGAGCAGAAAGCCTATTGGCCCATACGAGGCAGCTCCTAATTAAATCCATCCCGACACATTCTTACTTATATCTCACCGACGCGTCAAACAATTCACCGATCGCCACATGTGCTATATTTTCCTGTAAGTCAAAAATTCTGTTTCTAGACCAGTATTTACCAAGGTCTTTCCTGAATTTAAATTTCCGAGTTTATATCCATTGTTTCGAGTTCTATTTTGTGTTCATCCGTTTAAAACAGTATTAATATTCGTTCCGTTATACTCTTTTTATCCATTCGTACATTCCAATCATGTCACCCATTTTCTCTTGGTCATTGTAGAGAATGCAGGTTTAAGCTTTCTTAATCTCTCTTCACAAGAAAGATTTCCAGTTCCTGGGATTACCTTCGTCACCCGCGCTATAGAGCCGCGAGCTGCAATCACTGAAATGACACAGTTTACCTTCAAGTGATGCTTAGAAGCTTATAGCGGGACGTGGCACCAGTAGCGGGCAGCACCACTGGCGGGCGGCACCAGTGGTGGGCGGCACCACTGGTCGGCGGCACCGCTGATGGGCGGCACCACTGGTAAGCGGAACCATTGGTGGGCGGCACCACTGGTGGGCGGCACCACTGGTGGGCGGCACCACTGGTAAGCGGAACCATTGGTGGGCGGCACCACTGGTGGGCGGCACCACTGGTAAGCGGAACCATTGGTGGGCAGCACCACGTTGGGCGGCACCACTGGCGGGTGGCACCACTGGTAAGCGGAACCATTGGTGTGCGGCACGACTGGTGGGCGGCACCTCTGGCAGGCGGCACCACTGGTAAGCGGAACCATTGGTGTGCGGCACGACTGGTGGGCGGCACCTCTGGCAGGCGGCACCACATGTGGGCGGCACCACTGGCGGGTGGCACCACTGGCGGGCGGTACCACTGGCGGGCGGCACAACTGGCGGGCGTCACCACTGGTGTGTGGCACCACTGGTGGGCGGCATCACTTGCAGGCGGCACCACTTGCGGGCAACAAAACTGGTGGGCGACACCACTGGAGGGCGGCACCACTGGCGGGCGGCACCACTGGTGGGCGGCAGCACTGGTGGGTGAAACCACTAGCGTGCGGCACCACTGGTGGGCGGCAGCACTGGTGGGTGGCACCAATGGTGGGCGGCTTCAATTGCGGGCGGCACCACTGGTGGGCGATTCCAATTGCAAGCGACACCACTGGCGGGCGACACCACTGGTGGGCGGTACCACTGGTGGGCGGCACCACTGGTGGGCGGCACCACTGGTGGGCGGCACCACTGGTGGGCGGCACCACTGGTGGGCGGCACCACAGGCAGGCGGAACCACTGACGCGCGACACCACTGGCGGGCGACACCAATGGCGGACGGCATCAATGGCGCGCGGCACCACTGGCAGGCGGCACCACTGGCGGGCGGCACCAATGGCGCGCGGCACCACTGGCGCGCGGCACCACTGGCGGGCGGCACCAATGGCGCGCGGCACCACTGGCAGGCGGCACCACTGGCGGGCGGCACCAATGGCGCGCGGCACCACTGGCAGGCGGCACCACTGGCGGGCGGCACCAATGGCGCGCGGCACCACTGGCAGGCGGCACCACTGGCGGGCGGCACCAATGGCGCGCGGCACCACTGGCAGGCGGCACCACTGGCGGGCGGCACCAATGGCGCGCGGCACCACTGGCAGGCGGTACCACTGGCGGGCGGCACCACTGGCGCGCGGCACCACTGGCAGGCGGCATCACTTGCAGGCGGCACCACTTGCGGGCAACACCACTGGTGGGCGAGACCACTGGTGGGCGGCACCAATGGCAGGCGGCATCACTGGTGGGCGGCACAACTGGTGGGCGGCACCACAGGTGGGCGGCACCACTGGTGGACGGCCACTGGTGGGCGGCATCACTAATGGGCGGCATCAATGGTGGGCGGCACCACTGGTAGGCGGCACCATAGGCGGGCGGCATCACTGGCAGGCGGCACCACTGGTGGGCGGCATCACTGGCAGGGGGCACCAACGGCGGGTGGCACCACTGGTGGGCGGCACCACTGGTGGGCGGCACCACAGGCAGGCGGAACCACTGGCGCGCGACACCACTGGCGGGCGACACCAATGGCGGACGGCATCAATGGCGCGCGGCACCACTGGCAGGCGGCACCACTGGCGGGCGGCACCAATGGCGCGCGGCACCACTGGCGCGCGGCACCACTGGCGGGCGGCACCAATGGCGCGCGGCACCACTGGCAGGCGGCACCACTGGCGGGCGGCACCAATGGCGCGCGGCACCACTGGCAGGCGGCACCACTGGCGGGCGGCACCAATGGCGCGCGGCACCACTGGCAGGCGGCACCACTGGCGGGCGGCACCAATGGCGCGCGGCACCACTGGCAGGCGGCACCACTGGCGGGCGGCACCAATGGCGCGCGGCACCACTGGCAGGCGGTACCACTGGCGGGCGGCACCACTGGCGCGCGGCACCACTGGCAGGCGGCATCACTTGCAGGCGGCACCACTTGCGGGCAACACCACTGGTGGGCGAGACCACTGGTGGGCGGCACCAATGGCAGGCGGCATCACTGGTGGGCGGCACAACTGGTGGGCGGCACCACAGGTGGGCGGCACCACTGGTGGACGGCCACTGGTGGGCGGCATCACTAATGGGCGGCATCAATGGTGGGCGGCACCACTGGTAGGCGGCACCATAGGCGGGCGGCATCACTGGCAGGCGGCACCACTGGTGGGCGGCATCACTGGCAGGGGGCACCAACGGCGGGTGGCACCACTGGCAGGCGGCACCACTGGCGGGCGGCATCACTGGCAGGCGGCACCACTTGCGGGCGACACCACTGGTTCGCGGCACCACTGGTAGGCCGCAACACTGCATGGCAGGCGGCACCACTGGGTGGCGGCACCACTGGTGATCGGCATCACTGGCGGGCGGCACCACTGGCGGGCGGCACCACTGGCGGGCCGCACCACTAGTGGGCGGCACCCCTGGCGGGCTGCACCACTGGCGGGCTGCACCACTGCCAGTCGGCACCACTCGCGGGAGGTACCACTGGCGGGCTGCACCACTAGCGGGCGGCACCACTGGCGGGCGGCACCACTGGCGGGCTGCACCACTAGTGGGCGGCACCACTGGCGGGCTGCACCACTGGCGGGCTGTACCACTGCCAGTCGGCACCACTGGCGGGAGGTACCACTGGCGGGCGGCACCACTGGCGGGCTGTACCACTAGTGGGCGGCACCACTGGCGGGCTGCACCACTGGCGGGCTGCACCACTGCCAGTCGGCACCACTAGCGGGAGGTACCACTGGCGGGCGGCACCACTGGCGGGCTGCACCACTAGTGGGCGGCACCACTGGCGGGCTGCACCACTGGCGGGCTGCACCACTGCCAGTCGGCACCACTGGCGGGAGGTACCACTGGCGGGCGGCACCACTGGCAGCTGCACCACTAGTGGGCGGCACCACTGGCGGGCTGCACCACTGGCGGGCTGCACCACTGCCAGTCGGCACCACTGGCGGGAGGTACCACTGGCGGGCTGCACCACTAGCGGACTGCACCACTAGAGCGCGGCACCATTGGCAAGCGGCACCAATGGCGGGTTGTACCACTAGTGGGCGGCACCACTGGCAAGCGGCACAAATGGCGGGCTGCACCACTGGCGGGCGGCACCACTGGCGAGTGGCACCAATGGCTGGCTGCACCACTGGCGGGCTGCACCACTAGTGGGCGGCACCACTGGCGGGCTGCACCATTGGCGGGCTGCACCACTGGCGGGCTGCACCACTGGCAGGCGGCACCACTGGCGGGAGGTACCACTGGAGGGCTGCACCACTAGCGGGCGGCACCACTGGCGGGCGGCACCACTGGCGGGCTGCACCACTAGTGGGCGGCAACACCGGCAGGCGGCATCACTGGCGGGCGGCACCACTGGCAAGCTGCACCACTAGTGGGCGGCACCACTGATGTGCGGCATCACTGGCAGGCGGTACCACTGGCGGGCGGTACCACTGGCAGGCGGCACCACTGGCGGGCGGCACCACTGGCGGCTGCTCCACTGGCGGGCGGCACCACTGGCGGGCGGCACCACTTGCGGGCAACAAAACTGGTGGGCGGCAACAATGGCAGGCGGCACCAATTGCAGGCGGCACCAATGGCAGGCGGCACCACTTGCAGGCGGCACCACTGGTGTGTGGCACCACTGGTGCGCGGCTTTATTGGAAGGCGGCACCACTGCTGGGCGGCACCACTGGCGGGCGGCATCACTGGTGGGCAGCATCACTTGCAGGCGGCACCACTTGCGGGCTACAAAACTGGTGGGCGACACCACTGGAGGGCGGCACCACTGGCGGGCGACATCACTGGTGGGCAGCACCACTGGCGAGCGGCACCACTGGTGGGTGAAACCACTAGCGTGCGGCACCACTGGTGGGCGTCAGCACTGGTGGGTGGCACCACTGGTGGGCGGCTTCAATTGCGGGCGGCACCACTGGTGGGCGATTCCAATTGCAAGCGACACCACTGGCGGGCGACACCACTGGTGGGCGGCACCACTGGTGGGCGGCACCACTGGTGGGCAGCACCACTGGTGGGCGGCACCACTGGTGGGCGGCACCACTGGTGGGCGGCACCACAGGCAGGCGGAACCACTGGCGCGCAACACCACTGGCGGGCGACACCACTGGCGGGCGGCACCAATGGCGCGCGGCACCACTGGCAGGCGGCATCACTTGCCGGCGGCACCACTTGCGGGCAACACCACTGGTGGGCGAGACCACTGGTGGGCGGCACCAATGGCAGGCGGCACCACTGGCGAGCTGCACCACTGGCAGGCGGCATCACTGGTGGGCGGCACAACTGGTGGGCGGCACCACAGGTGGGCGGCACCACAGGTGGGCGGCACCACTGGTGGACGGCCACTGGTGGGCGGCATCACTAACGGGCGGCATCAATGGTGAGCGGCACCACTGGTAGGCGGCACCATAGGCGGGCGGCATCACTGGCAGGCGGCACCACTGGTGGGCGGCATCACTGGCAGGGGGCACCAACGGCGGGTGGCACCACTGGCAGGCGGCACCACTGGCGGGCGGCATCACTGGCAGGCGGCACCACTTGCGGGCGACACCACTGGTTCGCGGCACCACTGGTAGGCGGCAACACTGGTGGGCGGCACCAATGGCAGGCGGCACCACTGGCAGGCGGCACCACTGTTGGACGGCACCACTGGTTGGCGGCACCACTGGTGATCGGCATCACTGGCGGGCGGCACTACTGGCGGGCGGCACCACTGGTGGGCTGCACCACTAGTGGGCGGCACCCCTGGCGGGCTGCACCACTGGCGGGCTGCACCACTGCCAGTCGGCACCACTGGCGGGAGGTACCACTGGCGGGCTGCACCACTAGCGGGCGGCACCACTGGCGGGTGGCACCACTGGCGGGCTGCACCACTAGTGGGCGGCACCACTGGCGGGCTGCACCACTGGCGGGCTGCACCACTGCCAGTCGGCACCACTGGCGGGAGGTACCACTGGCGGGCGGCACCACTGGGGGGCTGCACCACTAGTGGGCGGCACCACTGGCGGGCTGCACCACTGGCGGGCTGCACCACTGCCAATCGGCACCACTGGCGGGAGGTACCACTGGCGGGCTGCACCACTAGCGGACTGCACCACTAGAGGGCGGCACCATTGGCAAGCGGCACCAATGGCGGGCTGCACCACTAGTGGGCGGCACCAATGGCGGGTTGCACCACTGGCGGGCGGCACCACTGGCGAGTGGCACCAATGGCTGGCTGCACCACTGGCGGGCTGCACCACTAGTGGGCGGCACCACTGGCGGGCTGCACCACTGGCGGGCTGCACCACTAGTGGGCGGCAACACCGGCAGGCGGCATCACTGGCGGGCGGCACCACTGGCAAGCTGCACCACTAGTGGGCGGCACCACTGATGTGCGGCATCACTGGCAGGCGGTACCACTGGCGGGCGGTACCACTGGCAGGCGGCACCACTGGCGGGCGGCACCACTGGCGGCTGCTCCACTGGCGGGCGGCACCACTGGCGGGCGGCACCACTTGCGGGCAACAAAACTGGTGGGCGACACCACTGGAGGGCGGCACCAATGGCAGGCGGCACCAATGGCAGGCGGCACCACTTGCAGGCGGCACCACTGGTGTGTGGCACCACTGGTGCGCGGCTTTACTGGCAGGCGGCACCACTGCTGGGCGGCACCACTGGCGGGCGGCATCACTGGTGGGCAGCATCACTTGCAGGCGGCACCACTTGCGGGCAACAAAACTGGTGGGCGACACCACTGGAGGGCGGCACCACTGGCGGGCGGCATCACTGGTGGGCAGCACCACTGGCGAGCGGCACCACTGGTGGGTGAAACCACTAGCGTGCGGCACCACTGGTGGGCGGCAGCACTGGTGGGTGGCACCACTGGTGGGCGGCTTCAATTGCGGGCGGCACCACTGGTGGGCGGTTCCAATTGCGAGCGACACCACTGGCGGTGACACCACTGATAGGCGGCACCACTGGTGGGCGGCACCACAGGCAGGTGGAACCACTGGCGGGCGACACCACTGGCGGGCGACACCACTGGCGGACGGCATCAATGGCGCGCGGCACCACTGGCAGGCGGCACCACTGGCGGGCGGCACCACTGGCGGGCGGCACCAATGGCGCGCGGCACCACTGGCAGGCGGCATCACTTGCCGGCGGCACCACTTGCGGGCAACACCACTGGTGGGCGAGACCACTGGCGAGCTGCACCACTGGCAGGCGGCATCACTGGTGGGCGGCACAACTGGTGGGCGGCACCACAGGTGGGCGGCACCACTGGTGGACGGCCACTGGTGGGCGGCATCACTAATGGGCGGCATCAATGGTGGGCGGCACCACTGGTAGGCGGCACCATAGGCGGGCGGCATCACTGGCAGGCGGCACCACTGGTGGGCGGCATCACTGGCAGGGGGCACCAACGGCGGGTGGCACCACTGGCAGGCGGCACCACTGGCGGGCGGCATCACTGGCAGGCGGCACCACTTGCGGGCGACACCACTGGTTCGCGGCACCACTGGTAGGCGGCAACACTGGTAGGCGGCACCAATGGCAGGCGGCACCACTGACAGGCGGCACCACTGGTTGGCGGCACCACTGGTGATCGGCATCACTGGCGGGCGGCACCACTAGCGGGCGGCACCACTGGCGGGCTGCACCACTAGTGGGCGGCACCCCTGGCGGGCTGCACCACTGGCGGGCTGCACCACTGCCAGTCGGCACCACTGGCGGGAGGTACCACTGGCGGGCTCCACCACTAGCGGGCGGCACCACTGGCGGGCGGCACCACTGGCGGGCTGCACCACTGGCGGGCTGCACCACTACTGGGCGGCACCACTGGCGGGCTGCACCACTGGCGGGCTGCACCACTGCCAGTCGGCACCACTGGCGGGAGGTACCACTGGCGGGCGGCACCACTGGCGGGCTGCACCACTAGTGGGCGGCACCACTGGCGGACTGCACCACTGGCGGGCTGCACCACTGCCAGTCGGCACCACTGGCGGGCGGCACCACTGGCGGGCTGCACCACTAGTGGGCGGCACCACTGGCGGGCTGCACCACTGGCGGGCTGCACCACTGCCAGTCGGCACCACTGGCGGGAGGTACCACTGGCGGGCTGCACCACTAGCGGACTGCACCACTAGAGGGCGGCACCAATGGCGGGCTGCACCACTAGTGGGCGGCACCACTGGCAAGCGGCACCAATGGCGGGCTGCACCACTGGCGGGCGGCACCACTGGCGACTGGCACCAATGGCTGGCTGCACCACTGGCGGGCTGCACCACTAGTGGGCGGCACCACTGGCGGGCTGCACCATTGGCGGGCTGCACCACTGGCAGGCGGCACCACTGGCGGGAGGTACCACTGGAGGGCTGCACCACTAGCGGGCGGCACCACTGGCGGGCGGCACCACTGGCGGGCTGCACCACTAGTGGGCGGCAACACCGGCAGGCGACATCACTGGCGGGCGGCACCACTGGCAAGCTGCACCACTAGTGGGCGGCACCACTGATGTGCGGCATCACTGGCAGGCGGTACCACTGGCGGGCGGTACCACTGGCAGGCGGCACCACTGGCGGGCGGTACCACTGGCAGGCGGCACCACTGGCTGGCTGCACCACTGGCGGGCGGCAGCACTGGCAGGCGGCACCACTGGCTGGCGGCACCACTGGCGGGCTGCACCACTAGTGGACGGCACCCATGGCAGGCGGCATCACTGGCAGGCGGCACCACTGGCATGCGGAACCACTGGTGGGCGGCACCACTAGTGAGCGGCACCAATGGTAGGCGGCACCACTGGCAGGCGGAACCACTGGTGGGCGGCACCACTAGTGAGGGGCACCAATGGTAGGCGGCACCACTGGCAGGCGGTACCACTGGTACGCAGAGTTCTTACCAAGAATACACAGATATTTTAGACCGTATACGTTAGAGTAGAAATTCTTATATCGAAAGTAGTACATGTCTATATAACTAAAACTGTAGCATTACCCAGTCATCCCCCTCCCCTTCCCTCCCTACCCCTGCTTGCCTGTTCCCACCTCAAACCCCCTCCCTCCCCCTTCCCTCCCAACCCCCAGCGTTACCTGTTCCGACCTCACTCCAGCCAGACGTCGCCTGCAAGTCACCTCCGTAATCTTATCTTAGTGTCTCCGTAATATCTGGACCGTCCCTTCCCCTCTCTACCTGTTACCTTACCCCCTTTCCTTCTTCATTATATTTTATATTATTCAATCATAATTTCGTACAGCTATTTTAGACACCGTAATTTTTTGTTCCTTTACATTAAACGAGTCAGTTTTACACAAATCAACCGAGTCAGTAATCAAGGTCTAGCGCTAGCTCCTGTCCCAGCCTTAGTCCCCTGTTGTATATTTAATACTAACAGTCCAATCCCCCCAGAAAAAAAAAATTCAGACGTAGTAAATCTTATCAATTCATTAAGCAAGCTCCAGCTCCTGTCCTCCGACTTAGCTCTCTCTCTCGTATCTTCGTTAATAACCCATCAATTTTTCTGAAATTTTTACCATAGTTATTTCATACATAGTAAATAGGATCGAAACAATTATCAAACTCTAGCTCTTGTCCCCCACTTAGTTTCTTTGTATAATTTATTTAGTAACTGACCAATTTTCCCGAAATTTGAAGTAGATATATATCACGGGGGTGTGTTACTGATGTTACCAGCTGTGATACGTTTTTGTTGTCATAGAGAGCTAGTGAGAGCTTGGTGGTGGTAGTCCTTACAAGGTTGTCTAGGGTGTATGAGGGGTAAGGGAAACAGCCTAGTAAGCGTCACAAATTTATACGTACAAGTCACAGGATTACATTTAACAAGGCGTTTTCCTTACAACATAAGATCACTATGTATTATAAGTCAAGTGGCTCTGACCACCCCACGGCTCACTGTCCCATTCCTGGTGTCATGCACCCAGCCACAAACCGCTATCATCCAACGACATATTTTTGCCGCTAGGAAACCTGGACTCTTATAAAACCTCTCCAACTTCTGCAATATTACTCTACCCAATCTTGCAACCCTGGTTATATACAAGGATAGGCTTATCTGACTGAACGGCCGGAGAAAACCCCTCAAATAGCAGGAACGGTCGGCAGCGATACACCTCCCCCTTCAGTCAAGATGGCGTCCACCCTCTCTTGCCTCATCGCCCCTTAATACTCTACTCTTTACATATGCTATCAAACACATTAATGATTTTATTTACTGTATTCCCCCATGCATACATTTTTATAGAGTCCATTTTTCCCTTACATAGTAAAGCTATTCAAGTTCACATTATTTCTGATGATCTCCAGCTGAGAAGGCACTACTTTACTGGGCGGAGTAATAATGATGACTCGCGGCCTCTCTGATCTCAGCTGGGGATTTATACTAATATACACTCTCCCTGTGTCCACCAACATGTTACAACCGAGACCAACCTCCACAGGAGGTAAGGTTCGTAACACCCCTTTTAAGCCATGGAGAAAAAAAAAAAATTCTTAAAGGAATTTCACTTTTTTTCACATAAAATTAACACCTCAAACAGATTTCATAGTAATTGTAAAGAAACAGTAAATGATATATAATAAACACTAGATACACAAGAATATATACATCTCTGAGCAATAGTACAACCCTAAGTCACCCCAGGTTTTGGCAATCTAGAAAGTGCATCTGTTACTACATTTAATTTTCCTGGAATATGTTTGATGACCAGATTGTACTCTTGCAGCAATAAAGACCACCTTAATATTCTCTGGTTGGAATTCTTCATGCTAGCAATAAATGTTAAGGGGTGTTGGTCAGTAAACACTCCAACAGTATTGGCTGATAAATAAATGTCAAATTTTTTAACAGCTAATAATAATGATAAAGCCTCCTTCTCCACTGTGGAGTAATTCTGTTGACATTTAGTAAATTTTTTAGAATAGTAATGTATTGGATGATTAATACCCTCATCATCTTCTTGCATTAGCACAGAACCAGCACCTCAGTCCGAAGCATCTATATATAGTTTGAATGGCTTAGCGAGTAGTCAGGAGTAGCTAACACTGGACCAGATGACAACATTCCTTTTAGTTTAGTAAATGCTTCCTGACATTCCTGAGACCATCTAAACTTTACATTTTTACACTGCAAGTTTGTCAAAGGAACTGCAATTGCTGCAAAATTTTTACAGAACTTCCTATAATAAGCGCACATTCCTAGATATCTTTGTACCTCCTTCTTGCTAGTCAACACTGGATACTCTAATATATCATTTACTTTATTTTTGAGTGGTAACACCTTCCCATTTCCCACTTCATATCCTAAGTAAGAAATACTAGCTCTAGCAAAAGTACATTTATGTAAGTTTACAGTTAAATTAGCCTCCTTTAAGCATTTTAATAGTTTAGCCAAACCTTTCATATGGTCCTCCCAATTATTGTGAAAAATTACAGTATCATCCAAGTAAGCTCTACATTGTGGTATGTCTTTTAACACTAAGTTCATAAGACGCTGGAAAGTTGCTGGGGCATTTTTCAGCCCAATAGGCATTACAGTGAATTCATACAACCCATCTGCAGTTATAAATGCACTCATCTAACGAGCTCTTGGTGTTAAAGGAATTTGCCAGTACCCTTTAGACAAATCTAGTTTGGTTACAAACTTGGCTTTACCAACACTGTCAATACAATCATCTAATCTAGGCATTGGAAAGTTATCATCAACAGTCATTACATTTAGCTTACGGTAGTCAATGACCAACCTCTGAGTTCCATCCTTCTTTGGAACCAAAATACAAGGACTACTCCAACTGCTGCTGCTAGGTCTCACCAATCCATGTTGAAGCATGTAGTCGACTTCTTTCCGGATGAGATTTAACTTGGTAGGGTTGACTCTCTATGGGTGTGACTTGACTGGTTGGTTGTCTGTCACCACGATGTCGTGGTGTATAACTGTAGTCTGGGTGGGAATATCGCCAAAGATGTCTGCATGAGAAGTCAGCAACTGCTCCACGTCCTGCTTCTGCTCTGATGACAAATGTTCCACCATTTTCTGGACATTAGCCAACCACTCCCCATTGCTGAAATAAGGTACATGAGCATTAGGTACACTATTAAAATCACATTCCCCATTATTCTCATCTACATGGGCTACACTAAGCACCTGGTTGGTATTGGTAGTTCCCTTCTGTGTTAGTTTCATCCTATTCACATGCACTACTATTTCCTTTCTCTTGAGATCAGGTGTTTGGATTACATAATTGGTGGGACTGAGTTTCTTTATCACTGTATAAGGACCTTGGAACCTATGCAACAATGTTGGTCCCTGTCGTGCCATTAGTACCACCACTTTATCACCTGCCTCAAAATGTCGTTGCTTTGTCTTTTTATCGTACTGTGCTTTCATTTTTCCTTGAGCTTCTTTAAGATGAATTAAGGCTTTAGCCCTATTTATATTTAACTTATCTTGTAAGTCATGAATATAGTTTACCTGCACAACACTCTTTGGATTTCCAACCAACTTATCTCTTAAGATGGTTAGTGGACTTCTCACCTCATGGCCAAAAACTACTGAGTTGGGTGAACACCCCAGGGACTCCTGATAAGTATCCCTCAGTGCCATGAGCATCAGTGGAAGACCATCATCCCAGTCTCTGCCAGTTTCCATGCAACTGGTTCTCAGCATTTGCTTAAGGGTTTGGTGCATCCTTTCCAAAGCACCTTGGCTCTCCGGATGGTAAGTAGTGGATGTCTTATGGAGGATGCCAAACTCCCCACAAAACTGCTGAAAACCTTTGGAAGTGAAATTAGCCCCATTATCTGTCTGTATTACTTTTGGTAAACCAAAAATAGTACAAAATTTCATTATGTGCCACTTTCGTTGTAGCATTTCTCACAGGGAATGCCTCAGGAAAGCGTGTAGTCTGACACATCATGGTGATGATATACATATTACCACTCTTGGTTCTAGGCAATGGGCCTACTACATCAACAATAATATGGGTAAAAGGTTCCTCAGCCACCACAACTGGCTGTAAAGGAGCTTTTGGTATTACCTGGTTTGGTTTGCCAGTTTTTATTCATACTGAACATTCATTACACTACTGGATGACATCTTTCTTTAATCCAGGCCAGGTAAAGTACTTGCTTATTTTATTATATGTTTTTGCAATACCCTGATGACCGCCTATTGGTGAATCATGGGCTACACTTAGCACTCTTTCTCTATAACCCCTCGGTAGGACTACTTGATTAACTACCTCCCAAGTGTGTGACACAGGTGAGCTCCTAGGTCTCCACTTCCGCATCAACACCTCTTTAGTGTAGTAATAAGTCATAGCCTCCGATTCTGCTTCTAGTTCAGTTACTGCCTTATTATGCAAGTCAGTCAACGTAGGATCAGTTCTTTGCTGATGAATAAAATTTGATTTTGATCTCAAGTCTGAAGAGCCAGATGTGGTAACTGGACTACACTCTCCCCTATCCCTTTTCCTAGGTGGTTTGGTGGAGGTGCTCCCCATCCTGTTCCCATCTGCTTCTTCCAACTTGGTCATAAAAGTGTCGCAAAGATCCACTTCACTATTTGATTTGTCTATTAATTTTGTCTCCTGACTTGCATTATTGGGAGTTTGTGATATTTGAGACTCTGATTTTGACTGGGTCACGACACATGCTGGGTACATTACCTTGTCCTCAAGATCTGTCCATGCCCTAATCACCTCTGGCTTAGTTAGCATTATTGGGTGGTCATCTCTTTTAATTCTATTACCAGCAAGATCATTCCCCACAATTAGATCAATGCCAGCAACTGGTAATTTAGGACTAACATCTACTAAACTTTTGCCTTTAATAAAATCACAGTCTAGGTTTACTTCTCTCAATTGTACAGTCTGGAAATCTCCTGTGATTTCCTGTATAATCATTACCTCCCCAGTCTCTGTAGACTGTATATATTGTAACACACTCTCTAATAATAAAGATTGGGATGCTCCTGTATCCCTCAAAATTTTAACATCATGCCACAAACCATTTGCACGCTGTAATTTCCCAGTTGATATAAACTCTCCAAAATGATTTATAGCAAGTGCTCTTTTTCCCATTATTTTTGTTACACCTTTGGTTTTCCTCCCATCACACATTGTGAGTGCCATAGGCCTCTTTTCTGGGTGGAGAAACCAACAACTCTTAACAACATGACCTTCCTATGGCAGTAGGAACACTGTTTCAACTCTGGGTGAGGCTTATTACTAGTGTGATCCTCTTTGGGTTTCATATTACTCTCTTTACCACCTGGCACCTTTGAAAAAGTGTTTCCTTGACCTGCTGTTGGGTACATGTGGGACCCAAATCTGACTGAGGAGTTTACTGCTCGACCAGATCCTTGTCTATTTGATTGAATTTTATTTTTAAAAATTACTTTATGCATCAACTCATATTCATCTGCTAATTTAGCCAACTCATAGATATCTCTGGGTAATTTCTCTGCCAAATACAAAGCCACATTAGAAGGTATGCAAGATAAAAATTCTTCTACAAGGAGTAAATTTTTAAGAGAGTCCAGATCCCTATTTTTTTCTGCATCTAACCATTTATTAAACATGTGATATTTCTCTTGTGCAAATTCTACCAAGGTTTGACTTGGGTCTCGTCTCAGTTGTCTAAACTTCTGCCTATAAGCCTCGGGAACAAGTTGATAAGCAGTAAGGATGGCTGCTTTTACCTTATCATTGTCAAAACTGTTACTCAAAGGCATAGCTGCAAATATCTTCTGTGCCTTTCCCACCAACTGACCTTGAAGAAGAGATACCCATTGTGTTTCAATCCACTCCATACTCTGTGCCAACTTTTCAAAATGTATGAAGAATTGGTCTGGGTCAGACTCACAGAATAGAGGAAACTTGACATTTTTGTGAATCTTTATCTGCCCAGGTGTTCCTAAATCGTCAACACCGGTATTTTCTGATCTAATTCCCAAATCTGCTAGCCTAATCTGTAACTCTATCTTTTTCTAAGCTAGCTCCACTTCTAACCTCTTCATAGCTAGTTCTTGAGCTTGCTCTGCCTCTATCCTCTTCTGAGCTTGCTCTGCCTCTAGCCTCTTCTGAGCTTGCTCTGCCTCAAACTGCAACTTCTTTAGTTCCAATTCTGCCTGCCACTGCATCTGAGTCTCTACCTTTCCTGTAGTTACAACATTTGCACCACTGGTGGACGGGGACTGCTCTAATATTTCCTGTGAGAGAATTTGCTCATCTACCCAGTGTATCATTATTTCTCTTAGCAGTTCCGTCTTCACCATTCCCATGTGCAATAGTAGTCTATAGTGCTTGCCAACAGCCACTAGGATAGACTTTTTTGCCACTTTCAAACCCTCAACACTAGGATTGTCGACAATTTGTTGTGCTACCAAATCCATTTTTTAGTGTGCTAAGATACAGCAGACTCCAACACAATTTATAATTTTGCACCCACCTGTCTCTTTTTAGGCTGAGAATTTGTTTTGAAAACTGATAAGGACAGTGCTTAGTTTACTTGACTGCCCTGTCAACTGGTAAATTTTTTGCACTCGAGAACACGCACAAAAATTCTTAAAACACTTTTCATAAAGATTAATAAAATGTACATAAATAAGTAATGAAGTACATATTCATATTATACCAATATTAACAATATTCTAAATTTCTACACAAGTTAAAGTAAAAAAAAATAAGCTACACAATTTTTATATCAGGTTACATCTACAGGCTATCCACTTTTATTAGGCTTTCGATCAGGCTGCTCAATACGTAAGGTGCTCTCGGACAGGCTACCCAATTCTATCACGGGGGTGTGTTACTGATGTTATCAGCCGTGATACGTTTTTGTTGTCATAGAGAGCTAGTGAGAGCTTGGTGGTGGTAGTCCTTACAAGGTTGTCTAGGGTGTATGAGGGGTAAGGGAAACAGCCTAGTACACGTCACAAATTTATACGTACAAGTCACAGGATTACATTTAACAAGGCGTTTTCCTTACAACATAAGACCACTATGTATTATAACTCAAGTGGCTCTGACCACCCCACGGCTCACTGTCCCATTCCTGGTGTCATGCACCCAGCCACAAACTGCTATCATCCAACGACATATTTTTGCCTCTAGTAAACCTGGACTCTTATAAAACCTCTCCAACTTCTGCAATATTACTCTACCCAATCTTGCAACCCTGGTTATATACAAGGATAGGCTTATCTGACTGAACAGCCGGAGAAAACCCCTCAAATAGCAGGAACGGTCGGCAGCGATACACCTCCCCCCTTCAGTCAAGATGGCGTCCCCCCTCTCTTGCCTCATCGCCCCTTAATACTCTACTCTTTACATATGCTATCAAACACATTAATGATTTTATTTACTGTATTCCCCCATGCATACATTTTTATAGAGTCCATTTTTCCCTTACATAGTAAAGCTATTCAAGTTCACATTATTTCTGATGATCTCCAGCTGTGAAGGCACTACTTTACTGGGCGGAGTAATAATGATGACTCGCGGCCTCTCTGATCTCAGCTGGGGATTTATACTAATATACACTCTCCCTGTGTCCACCAACATTTTACAACCTAAACCCACCTCCACAGGAGGTAAGGTCCGTAACAATATACTTCAAATGTAGTAAATCAAATCAATTCAGTAAGCAAGCTCCAGCTCCTGTCCCCCGCCTTAGTCCTCCATCGTAGATTCATTACTAAAAGTCTAATCCCCTTAAAATTTAGAACCATTATATTTCGTATGTAGAAAAATAGATCCGAGCACTTTTCGTGTGCTAGCTCCTGTTCCCCACCTTAGTTTACTAATACAACCTCTTAAGTATCCAATCAATTTCCTCGAGATTTAAAACATAGCTATTTCAGACGTAGGAAAAAACAAAAATTTAGTTAACAAACTCCTGCTCCTGTCCCCGCCTTAGTTTATCCCCGTAACACCTTTATTACCTTTATTACCCAATCCCCCTGAAATTTAAAACAGACATACGTCAAACATAGTAAATCAAATCAAAACAGTTAAAGAGCTCCAGCTCTCGTCCCCCACCTTAGTTCTCTCGCGTGTCTTCGTAAATATCCCATCAATTTTCCTGAAACTTATACCCTCTGTATTTCAGACACAGTATATAAGATCAAGTCAGTTACTGAGCTTCAGCTCATGTCCCCCACCTTAGTTCATTTGTACAAGTTCTTTAGTAACAGACTAATTCCCCTGAAATTTATAACTGCGGTATTTTCAGACATAGTGATATAGATCCGAACAATTACCGAAGTCTAGCTCACGTCTGCTGCCTTAGCTCATTTGTACATGTTCTTTATTATCAGACCAATTCCCCTGAAATTTAAGATCACTATATTTCTAACGTAGTAAAATAAATCAAAACATTAACCGAGTTTCAGCTCATGTCCTCCACCTTAGTTCAATGTTCATCGAATTATTTCAGATCAAAGTTTTCTCCAGTCTATCAAAGTAAACATCATGTCCTTTTTTACCCTTTTTGTACTCAGTTATGTAAATAATCACTAACGTGCCAATATTCGCACGGTCAGATCGCACCTTACCTTAAATACCTTTTGTTTACCCAAGTAAGCAATAATCACATGGACAAAATCACATCTTACCCTTTCCCCAATTACCTTTCCCCCCTTAACTCTCCCTTATCTTCCCCAACTCCCTTTCTCCCTTATCTTCCCCAACTCCCTTTCTCCCTTATCTTCCCCAACTCCCTTTCTCCCTTATCTTCCCCAACTCCCTTTCTCCCTTATCTTCCCCAATTCCCTTTCTCCCTTATCTTCCCCAACTTCCTTTTCACTTTCCTCTTGCACAGTTCAGAACTTATCCAAACCTTCAATAATCCTACTGTATTTATATATTTTCTCTATATTCACCACGTTCTTCGGATTCTCTTCCATGTTTTCTGTGTTCATTCCATGTTCAGCAAGTATTTAGAGCATGTTCTTCAGTTCATATTATTTTCACTAATTTTCTCCATTTTTCACTGTTTTTGCCATTTTTCCCCCATATGTTCACTGTATTCTTTGCCATGTTTTCATGTTCATCTCACGTTCTCTGTACAACTTTTATACTCAATATTCATGTTCTCAGTGTTCTTAGCATGTTTCTTCACATATTCAGTGTTCATTCTTTGTACTCACTATGCTCCTTATCATGTTTTCATGTTCTCTGTAAGTTCATATTCCCCTTATGTTCACTGTGTTCATCAGCTTTTCTTACATGTTTTCTGTGTTCCCGTATGTTCACTGTGTTCATTCTCTTACATAGTCTCAATTTGTTATGTTCTTTGTTTCTTTAAACTAATTGTTTCTTCCATGCAGTAAATAGTTCTTTGTCAAATATTATCAACCGTAATACAGTTCCCCAATAAATGTAGTCAGTCACCCAGTTTTATATGCAAAAACTACGTCAAAGTAATTCTCGTAGTCAACTTAATATTTCTTACCAACACTATTCTTAAACAAATCTACCCTTTATTCAGTACCAAATGTACCAAGACAAACTTTTCTCGTTGTTAACTAAAAGTATTTGTCAATCAACTGAAATAGTCATTTTCATGTTTTCTGTTCGTTTCTTAACTAAAATAACACTTCTCTCACCTGAAAATAGTCAAGTGTAGCCTCTTTCAAACACCCTTCTTAAATAAAGTAACTTTTCACTTCGCTACAAATACTCAAATGTAACTTCGTTCAATACCGTTCTTAACAGCCATTATGTTTTGTCAAGTAAGAAAAAATAACCAAAGATATCTTTCATCGCTGTTCTTAACTGACATTATACTTTATGGAGCACAAAAATAGTCACTGTCATCATATTTTCTTGTCTTTCCTCAACTAAAAATAGTCAAATAGAACATAGTTCTACACTTTTGTAACTATCAGTATACTTCAAGGAGTAAGAAAAATAGTCAAGGCCATTCTTTGAGACATCAAGGATACACTCAGACACACCCAAGCTACTCTTCGAGAAATCAAAGACACTCTTCGAGACATCAAAAAGTTAATCTCCGTCATCAAATGTTATTCTCTTAGTAACCTTTCGTTTATCAGAGAAACTTTCTAAGACATCTTCGTTCATCAAAATTATTCTCAGAGTCATCTAAAGTTATTCTCAGAGACATCAAAGTTATTCTCAGAGACATCAGAGTCATCAAAAGTTATTCCCAGAGCTACCAAAAGTTATTCACAGAGTCATCAAAGGTATTCTCAGAGTTATCAAAGGTATTCTCAGAGTCATCAAAGGTATTCTCAGAGTTATCGACAATAATCTCTAACTCACTGTCGTTCATCAAAAGTTATTCTATAAGACATCAAAGTCATACTCAGAGTCAACAAAAGTTGTTCTCTAAGTCATCAAAGTTATTCTCAGAGTTATCCAAAGATATTCTCATGTCCTCAAAAGTTAATCTCAGCCATCAAAGTTGTTCTGTAAGAAATCTTCTGTAATGTTCTGTAAGATATAAGTTATTCTCCGAGTCATCAAAGGTAATCTCTAACTCACCTTCGTTTATCAAAGTTAATTTCTAAGTCATCAAAAGTTGTTCTCTAAGACATCAAAAGTTGTTCTCTAAGACATTAAATTCATTCTCAGTCATCAAAACGTAATCTCTAAGTTATCAAAGATATTCTCAGAGTCATCAAAAGGTATTCTCAGGTGCTCAACAGTTATTCTCTGTCATTAAAGTTATTCCCCGAGACATTATAAATTAATCTCAGTCATCAAAGTTAATCTCTAAGTCACCTTCATTATTCAGAGAAGTCGTCAGACACATCCCTCGTTCAACAAAGCTCTCCTCAGAGCTATCAAAAAAGTTAATCTCAGTCATCAAAGTTATTCTCTAAGTAACCTTTTGTTCATCAAAGAAGCTTTCTAAGACATCTCGGTTCATCAAAGTTGTTCTCAAAGACATCAATGTTATTCTCTAAGACATTTTCTGTCATAAAATTTCTCTCCAAATATAACTAGTTCAGCTTTTCAAATCAAACTTACTTACATTTCTCTCAAAATATATTTTCTTAGTCACGTTACCTTAAAACTGTTGTCTGAACAACACTGCTTAAACCTATCCTCCCCACCTAATGTTACTTACCTATCATAACGTTCCTAAACCTAACCTAGCTTACATAACCTAACCTAACTTAACCTAACCTAACTTACCTATCCTAACTTAACTAACCTAACTTAACTTCCATAACCTAACCTAACCTAACTTACCTAACCTAACCTAACTTACCTAACCTAACCTACATTACCTTACCTTACCTAACTTAACATAAAATACCTAGCTTAACCTAACCTAACTTAACCTAACCTAACTTAACCTAACCTAACTTAACTTCCATAACCTAACCTAACCTAACCTAACTTAACCTAACCTAACCTAACCTAACTTACCTAGCCTAACCTAACTTACCTTACCTTACCTTACCAAACTTAATGTAAAATACCTAACTTAACCTAACCTAACTTAACCTAACCTAACTTAACCTAACCTAACCTATCCTAACTATACTAATCTAACCTAACCTAACTTAACTTGCATAACCTAACCTAACCTAACTTAACCTAACTTACCTAACCAAACCTAAATTACCCAACTTAACCTTACCTAACTTAACCCAAGCTAACCTAACTTAACCTAAAATAACCCAACCTAACATAACCTAACTTAACCTAATCTAACCTTACTTAACTAACCCAACCTAACCTAACTTAACCTAAAATAACCCAACCTAACCTAACCTAACTTAACCTAACCTAACCTATCATAACTAACTTAACCTAACTTAACTTGCATAACCTAACCTAACTTACCCAACCTAACCTAACCTAACTTATCCCAACCTAACCTAACTTAACCTAAAATAAAACAACCTAGCCTAACTTAACCTAACCTAACTTAACTAACCTAACCTAACTTATCTTGCATAACTTAACCTAACTTATCGTAACCTAACTTACGTAACCTAACCTAACTTACTTAATCTAACTTAACCTAACCTAACTCCTAACTTATCTAACCTAACCTAACTTAACCCTAATAACCCAACCTAACCTAACCTAACTTAACGTAATCTAACCTATCTTAACTAACCTAACCTAACTTAACTTGCATAACCTAACCTAACTTACCCAACCTAACCTAACCTAACTTAACCTAAAATAACCCAACCTAGGCTAACTTAACCTAACCCAACCTAACTAACCTAACCTATCGTCCATAGCCTAACCTAACTTATCTTCCATAACCTAACCAAACTTATCCTAACCTAACTTACCTAACCTAACCTAACTTACTTAATCTAATTTAACCTAACCTAACTCCTAACTTATCTAACCTAACCTAATTTAACTAACCTAACCTAACCTAACTTAACGTAAATTACTTAACTTAACCTAACCTAACTTAACGTAAATTACCTAACTTAATCTAACCTAACTTACCTATCCTAACTTAACTAACCTAACCTAACATAACTTACCTATCCTAACTTAACTAACCTAATCTAACCTAACTTAACTTGCATAACCTAACCTAACTTAACTAACCAAACCTAACTTAATGTAACTGACGTAACCTAACTTACCCAAACTGACATAACTACCTTACCTAGTCCAACTCGCCCAACCAGACATGACCTAACTTACATAAATATTCCTGCTTATCTTTTGTGTTTCGTCAATGAATGTCTCATATTCATTTGTTCGTTTCAATGTTCGTTTCTTTTTGTATATTTTTACCCAAACTCACCATCCCACTTAACCTTCCTTCCATCTTTTACTTTGTTTTCACATTTAAGTTCATTCTTTTTCTCAGTAATAATATAATTACAGTAGTAAAGAATCATATCTCCTAAGACTTAAATTTGAGAAAAGAAAAAAAATAAGAGAGCATGGGAGCAAAGAAGTGAGAGAATGAGAGAGAGTGAGAGCATGGGAGCAAAGGAGAGAGAGAGTGAGACTATGGGAGCAAACGAGAGACAGAATAAGAGATAGTGAGAGCATGGGAGCAAATGAGCGAGAGAGAGGGGGAGGAAGAGAGAGAAAGGGAGAGAGAAGGAGTAGGAGAAACAAAGTAAAAGATGGAAGGAAGGTTAAGTGGGATGGTGGGGTTTGGGTAAAAATATACAAAAAGAAGAAACAAAACTTCATCTGAAAGGTTAGGTTAAAGGTTGGGGAATAAGAACAAATGATATCCAACATAATGAGTACACTAAGATTAAAGAGGTTAGGTTAAAGGGGTAAAAATAGGAACAATTATAACAAACATAATAAATACAACTTATGAGCAACTTGACGAATATTAAGTAAAAGGTTACAAAGTGCATAAACTGACATTTCTAACAAATATCCCTTTAAATGCTAAAATACTGTAACTTTAACAAATAACCCTTGAAATGCATAAACATACATATGAGAAATTAACCCTTGAAACGAGTAAATGCCCATATATAAAAAAAATCCTTTGAAATGCTTAAACACCCAATCTTTAACAAATAGCACTTAAAATGCGTAAATGACCATTTGAGAAATTAACTATTGAAACGAACAAATGAATATGAGGCATTGATTGACGAAACAAAAAATATAAGCAGGAATATTTATGTAAGTTAGGTCATGTCTGGTTGGGCAAGTTGGACTAGGTAAGTTAGTTATGTCAGTTTGGGTAAGTTAGGTTATGTCAGGTACATTAGGTTAGGTTCGGTTAGTTAAGTTAGGTTAGGTTATGCAAGTTAAGTTAGGTTAGGTTAGTTAAGTTAGGATAGGTAAGTAAGGTTAGGTTAGCTTAGGTTAAGTTAGGTAATTTACATTAAGTTAGGTTAAATTAGGTAAGTTAGGTTAGGTTAGTTAAGTTAGGATAGGTAAGTTAGGTTAGGTTAAGTTAGGTAATTTTTGTTAAGTTAGGTTAGGTTAGATTAGTTAAGTTAGGTTAGGTTAGATAAGTTAGGAGTTAGGTTAAGTTAGGTTAGGTAAGTTAGGTTAGGTTAGGTAAGTTAGGTTAGGTTAGGTAAGTTAGGTTAGGTTATGTAAGATAAGTTATGTTATGTTAGTTAAGTTAGGCTAGGTTGGGTTATTTTAGGTTAAGTTAGGTTAGGTTGGGATAAGTTAGGTTAGGTTAGGTTGGGTAACTTAGGCTATGTTATGCAAGTTAAGTTAGGTTAGGTTAGTTAAGTTAGGTTAGGTTAAGTTAGGTTAGGTTAGATTGGATTATTTTAGGTTAAGTTAGGTTAGGTTGGATTAAGTTAGGTTAGGTTTGGTTGGGTAAGTTAGGTTAGGTTAGGTAAGTTAGGTTAAGTTAGGTTAGGTTAGGTTATGGAAGTTAAGTTAGGATAGGTTAAGCTAGGTATTTTATGTTAAGTTAGGTAAGGTAAGGTAATGTAGGTTAGGTTAGGTAAGTTAGGTTAAGTTAGGTTATGGAAGTTAAGTTAGGTTAGGTTAGGTTAGTTAAGTTAGGATAGGTAAGTTAGGTTAGGTTAAGTTAGATTAGGTTATGTAAGCTAGGTTAGGTTTAGGAACGTTATGATAGGTAAGTAACATTAGGTGGGGAGGATAGGTTTAAGCAGTGTTGTTCAGAGAACAGTTTTAAGGTGAAGTGACTAAGAAAATATATTTTGAGAGAAATGTAAGTAAGTTTGATATGAAAAGCTGAACTAGTTATATTTGGAGAGAAATTTTATGACAGAAAATGTCTTAGAGAATAACATTGATGTCTTTGAGAACAACTTTGATGAACGGAGATGTCTTAGAGAGCTTCTCTGATGAACAAAAGGTTACTTAGAGAATAATTTTGATGACTGAGATTAACTTTTTTGATAGCTCTGAGGACAGCTTTGTTGAACGAGGGATGTGTCTGACGACTTCTCTGAATAATGAAGGTGACTTAGAGATTAACTTTGATGACTGAGATTAATTTTTAATGTCTCTGGGAATAACTTTTATGACATAGAGAATCACTATTGAGGACCTGAGAATACCTTTTGATGACTCTGAGAATATCTTTGATGACTTAGAGATTACATTTTGATGACTGCGAATGACTTTGATGTCTTAGAGAACAAATTTTGATGACTTGGAAATTAACTTTGATAAACGAAAGTGAGTTAGAGATTACCTTTGATGACTCAGAGAATAACTTATATCTTACAGAACAATCTTACAGAACATTACAGAAGATATCTTACAGAACAACTTTGATGGCCGAGATTAACTTTTGAGGACATGAGAATATCTTTGGATAACTCTGAGAATAACTTTGATGTCCTAGAGAATAACTTTGATGACTCTGTGAATAACTTTTGGTAACTCTGCGAATAACTTTTGATGACTCTGATGTCTCTGAGAATAACTTTAGATGTCTCTGAGAATAATTTTGATGAACGAAGATGTCTTAGAAAGTTTCTTTGATAAACGAAAGGTTACTAAGAGAATAACATTTGATGACGGAGATTAACTTTTTGATGTCTCGAAGAGTAATTTTGATGTCTCGAAGAGTGTCTTTGATTTCTCGAAGAGTAGCTTGGGTGTGTCTGAGTGTATCCTTGATGTCTCAAAGAATGGCTTTGACTATTTTTCTTACTCCTTGAAGTATACTGATAGTTACAAAAGTGTAGAACGATGTTCTATTTTACTATTTTTAGTTGAGGAAAGACAAGAAAATATGATGACAGTGACTATTTTTGTGCTCCATAAAGTATAATGTCAGTTAAGAACAGCGATGAAAGATATCTTTGGTTATTTTTTCTTACTTGACAAAACATAATGGCTGTTAAGAACGGTATTGAACGAAGTTACATTTGACTAATTGTAGCGAAGTGAAAAGTTACTTTATTTAAGAAGGGTGTTTGAAAGAGGCTACACTTGACTATTTTCAGGTGAGAGAAGTGTTATTTTAGTTAAGAAACGAACAGAAAACATGAAAATGACTATTTCAGTTGATTGACGAATACTTTTAGTTAACAACGAGAAAAGTTTGTCTTGGTACATTTGGTACTGAATAAAGGGTAGATTTGTTTAAGAATAGTGTTGGTAAGAAATATTAAGTTGACTACGAGAATTACTTTGACGTAGTTTTTGCAAATAAAACTGGGTGACTGACTACATTTATTGGGGAACTGTATTACGGTTGATAATATTTGACAAAGAACTAGTTACTGAATGGAAGAAACAATTAGTTTAAAGCAACAAAGAACATAAAAAATTGAGACTATGTAAGAGAATGAACACAGTGAACATACGGGGAACACAGAAAACATGTAAGAAAAGCTGATGAACACAGTGAAAATAAGGGGAATATGAACTTACAGAGAACATGAAAACATGATAAGGAGCATAGGGAGTACAAAGAATGAACACTGAATATGTGAAGAAACATGCTAAGAACACTGAGAACATGAATATTGAGTATAAAAGTTGTACAGAGAACGTGAGATGAACATGAAAACATGGCAAAGAATACAGTGAACATATGGGGGAAAAATGGAAAAAACAGTGAAAAATGGAGAAAACTGGTGAAAAAAATATGAACTGAAGAACATGCTGTGAATACTTGCTGAACATGGAATGAACACAGAAAACATGGAAGAGAATCCGAAGAACGTGGTGAATATAGAGAAAATATATAAATACAGTAGGATTATTGAAGGTTTGGATAAGTTCTGAACTGTGCAAGAGGAAAAGTGAAAAGGGAGTTGGGGAAGATAAGGGAGAAAGGGAGTTGGGGAAGATAAGGGAGAGTTAAGGGGGGAAAGGTAATTGGGGAAAGGGTAAGATGTGATTTTGTCCATGTGATTATTGCTTACTTGGGTAAACAAAAGGTATTTAAGGTAAGGTGCGATCTGACCGTGCGAATATTGGCACGTTAGTGATTATTTACATAACTGAGTACAAAAAGGGTAAAAAAGGACATGATGTTTACTTTGATAGACTGGAGAAAACTTTGATCTGAAATAATTCGATGAACATTGAACTAAGGTGGAGGACATGAGCTGAAACTCGGTTAATGTTTTGATTTATTTTACTACGTTAGAAATATAGTGATCTTAAATTTCAGGGGAATTGGTCTGATAATAAAGAACATGTACAAATGAGCTAAGGCAGCAGACGTGAGCTAGACTTCGGTAATTGTTCGGATCTATTTCACTATGTCTGAAAATACCGCAGTTATAAATTTAAGGGAAATTAGTCTGTTACTAAAGAACTTGTACAAATGAACTAAGGTGGGGGACATGAGCTGGAGCTCAGTAACTGACTTGATCTTATTTGCTGTGTCTGAAATACAGAGTGTATAAGTTTCAGGAAAATTTATGGGATATTAATGAAGACACGCGAGAGAACTAAGGTGGGGGACGAGAGCTGGAGCTCTTTAACTATTTTGATTTGATTTACTATGTTTGACGTATGTCTGTTTTAAATTTCAGGGGGATTGGACTGTTAGTAAAGAAGTTACGGGAATATACTAAGGCGGGAACAGGAACTGGAGCTCGTTAACTAAATTATTGTATTTCCCTACGTCTGAAAAATGACTGTTTAAAATTTTAGCGGATTGGACTGTTAGTAAAGAAGTTACGGGAATAAACTAAGGCGGAGACAGGAGCTGGAGCCTGTTAATTAAATTATTGTATTTGCCTATGTCTGAAATAGCTGTTTTAAATCTCGAAGAAATTGATTAGATACTAAAGAAGTTGTATTAGTAAAACAAGGTGGGGAACAGGAGCTAGCACACGAAAAGTGCTCGGATCTCTTTTTCTATGTACAAAATATAATAGTCCTAAATTTTAGGGAGATTGGACTTTTAGTAATGAATCTACGATAGAGGACTAAGGCGGGGGACAGGAGCTGGAGCTTGCTTACTGAATTGATTTGATTTACTTTGTTTGAAGTATATCTGCTTTAAATTTCGGGAAAATTGGTCTGTTACTAAAGAACTTGTACAAATGAATTAAGTGGGGGACAAGAGCTAGAGTTTGATAATTGTTTGGATCCTATTTACTATGTCTGAAATAACTATGGTAAAAATTTCAGGAAAATTGATGGGTTATTAACGAAGATATGAGCCACCATTGTAACGGGGGGGGGGGGGGGGGAAATAGCTCTATCTTGTCCATTATACCACCCCCCAGTTAACTAACGAGGCCGGGGGAAACAGCTCTCTCTAGTCCGTTATCCCATCCCCAGTTAGCTAACTATTCTAGAGCCCCTCTAGAATTCCTAAGGCAACCTCTCTCGCTCAACACCTTGTAACCTAGGTATTTGACTACCTAGGTGCTAAGACTACAAGGCGCCGTAACTTGATCAACTACCCGAAACTCTAGGGAGAACTCTAGAATACATTTCACTGCCACAAACGTATAAGAGAAAACGAAAGGAAAGAAATGAATAGTGAAGTAATTAGTGAGGGTTTGGGGTGAGAGGCAGAGAGGTGGGAGGAGCGAGGAGGGTCATTAGCTGAAAGGGAAAGTTCGGAGAGGGGTGGAGGGAGAGGAATAGATCGGTAGAAGTAGAAGAGTAGATAGTAGAAGTAGAAGAGTAGATAGTAGAAGACTAAATGCTGCCACCATCCATTCATGATCATTACCTACAAGACAAGGAATGGAACTTGTCCGTATCACAATATTCACAAATGATGTTCTCAAGAGGTCATTATTAGTAGGTCCCATCTTTATCATGTACTCATTAAATCATGAAACCACAGAGGATTTCTCATCTCAACTCAACACTCTAGGGAACAAAGACAATTTAAATAATAAGTTCATAATTATATTTCATATGAAGTATCATACTTTAAGCAATTCAAGATATATATATGTAAAGTGAGTCATCCTCCAAGAATCTGAGAACACTACAACTGACTGCCCCTGATCATCACACAACACTTGTAAAACACGACCAAGTCACCTTAATGTTCAACTCACCAAGTGTCTGCCTATAGCTGGATAGAAGGGGGGGGGGGGTCTATAGTTGAGAGACTGTCCCGCCCTGCTGGCCAACAGCCTCCCTGCTAGGACGTCTCCTCTGCTCTGCTGGCTGCTGTTCTTCTCTGTCTCGTTAATGCTCTCGAATCGATAGCTCTCCGAGTATATATTGGGGAACCTAGTAGCTAACTCTGCCCACAAGTAGATAGCCTCCGGCTCTCTACCAAGCCACTCCTTAAACGTCGGCATGTTTGAAGGCTACCAGTCTCCAATTATAAGATTAGTAGAAGTAAGGTGAAATTCGCATGATCTGACCTCAGGTCACTTGGGGTCATTAACTCTTAGAGGTGTGAAACTCAGGCCAACCAAGCTGGCGCCTTCTCAAATTCCTGTCTGTGACTCATGTACTCTATGTATGTATTAAATACAACTAAACCAAACACTTTTACAGTGTTACAAGCTAAGGCAGAGGACAGGAGCTGGAGCTTGCTTAATAAATTGATTTGATTTACTACATCTGAAAAAAGACTGTTTAAAATTTCAGGGGGATTGGACTGTTAGTATTAAATATACAACAGGGGACTAAGGCTGGGACAGGAGCTAGACCTTGATTACTGACTCGGTTGATTTGTGTAAAACTGACTCGTTTAATGTAAAGGAACAAAAAATTACGGTGTCTAAAATAGCTGTACGAAATTATGATTTAATAATATAAAAGATAATGAAGAAGGAAAGGGGGTAAGGTAACAGGTAGAGGGGGGAAGGGACGGTCCAGATATTACGGAGACACTAAGATAAGATTACGGAGGTGACTTGCAGGCGGCGTCTGGCTGGAGTGAGGTCGGAACAGGTAACGCTGGGGGTTGGGAGGGAAGGGGGAGGGAGGGGGTTTGAGGTGGGAACAGGCGACGCAGGGGTAGGGAGGGAAGGGGAGGTTGATGACTGGGTAATGCTACAGTTTTAGTTATATAGACATGTACTACTTTCGATATAAGAATTTCTACTCTAACGTATACGGTCTAAAATATCTGTTTATTCTCGGTAAGAACTCTGAAATTAATTCTATAAGATCTCTTAACAAACTTCTATGAACATATTTTTCTCATAAGAAATCCTTAACAAACTTCTAAGATCTCTGAAATTACTTTTCTTATAAGAACTCTTAACAAACTTCTAAGATATCTAAAATTATTTTTCTCATAAGAAATCCTTATCAAACCTTTATGAACATATTCTCTGAAAATGGTCTTTGAAAAAATCAGAGATTTTGAAAAACCAACAAAAATTGTCCGTAGAGTTCACTTGGAAACCCTATGACTTAAACACGATTTTTTCTGAAAAAAAAATTGTCTCTACGCCGTCATCCATACTACTGTGAGCGGCACCACTGGTGGGCGGCACCACTGGTGTGTCAGCAGCAGCACTACTGGTGGGCGGCACCACTGACGGGTGGCACAACGGGTGGGCGGCACCACTGGCGGGCGGCACCACAGGCGGGCGGCTCCACTCGTGGACGGCACCGCTGGCGGGCGGCACCACTGGTGGGCGGCACAACTGGCGGGCGGCACCACTGGTGGGCGGCACCACTGGCGGCTGGAACCACTGGCGGGCGACACCATTGGTGGACGGCACCACTGGTGGGCGGTACCACTGGCAGGTGGCACCACTGGTGGGCGGCACCCTTGGTGGGCGGCACCACTGGCGGGCGGCACCACTAGTGGGCGGCACCACTGGCGGGCGGCACCACTGTTGGGCAGCACCACCGGTTGGTGGAACCACTGGCGGGCGGCATCACTTGCAGAAGGCACCACTGCCGGGCGGCACCACTGGTGTGTAGCATCAATGGCGGGCGGCACCACTGGTTGGTGGCACCACTGGCGGGCGGCATCACTGGCAGAAAGCACCACTGGCGGGCGGCACCACTGGTGGGCGGCATCACTGGCAGAAGGCACCTCAGGCCTCAGGTGGGCGGCACCACTGGCGGGCAGAACCACTGGCAGAAGGCACCACTGGCGGGCGACACCACTGGTTGGTGGCTCCACTGGCGGGTGGCATCTGGTTGGTGACACCACTGGCGGGCGGCACCACTGCCTGACCTAGGATATGGCACGACTATCTGACCCAGGAGTTGGCACTCTTGTATAACCGGCAACATGGCGTGGGGGGGTACAAGCCTCCCGAGCGCCATGACAGACTAATAACCTGAGAAGCCATCACACTTCTCTGATGCAACGGTCAAAGGCCGGACAACTCTTCACAACACTCATACCGCAATAAAATATACAACAAATTGGATTTATATCAGATGGATAAAATGGACAACAGGTAAACCGTTTTCCGGGTCAGATTTGTGTAAATTTCTAAAACAATTAATGCTCCGAGAACATGCTAAAGTTTTTTGGGGACTACCTGTACCTCGTATGCTCTTTTTCTCGAGAAGTATGTTTGACATTTTATTTATCTTTTATATCTATATAAATAAAAATGGAAATGTTCGTTTGTGCATAACCGCTAATCTCCGAAAGTTCTTCACCGATTGCTTTGAAATTTTCACACAACGTTCCATTCGCATCCGAGCATAAAACTGTTAAAACTGTCAGTTAAAACTGCACGTGTGTGGGTATCTCAGTTGCTTATTTCGTCAGTTCAACAGAACGGTACAGTTAAACTGCGACAAATGCAATGTTCCATATTTTTAACTGAAAGGAGTAACTGTACTGAGCGTGTGTGGGGATTCGTAACTGTACAGTTCTCAACTTCTCATTTCTACAGGTGGTAGCGGTGAGTGCAGTTTGAGATGGCACGTGAACAAAACCAAGTGATTGTTGAATTCATTGAACTCTATCGATCTGAACCTTGCCTGTGGCAAGTTAAAAGTGAAGAGTATCATGACCGCACAAAGAAAGATGTTGCCTATAGCAAATTAGTAAAGACGTTGGAGGAACTTGAGCCTGGTGCCACTAAGAAGTCAGTCTTGATGAAAATTAATAGTTTGAGAAGCGCTTATCGCAAGGAGAAAAAGAAGGTTGAGGCATCAAAGAAGTCTGGAGCATCTACAAGCCGGTACTTTGGTATTATGACCTGCTTGAATTCCTGCAAGATCTTTCTTTTTAATGAAAGGAGAAACCAGCGAAAGCAGCTTTTGGTACACAGTTTCAGTCATGCGCAAATAATTGAGAAAATCAATTGGTTCTTCACTTAATTCCTTTAACAATTTAATATCAGAACATTGATTTCGCCTTAGTAACCACTTTTTGCACCACTGCTTACGCTTCTTAGTTGTATTTTTTCTATTTGCTTGTAGCATTACAGAGAATAGACCAAGAGCGGCAAGATCGTACTCCTCGGAATCCATGGTAAAACTGAGGGATTGAACTGTGTATGTGTGTACATTTCATTTTTAACTGACGTCAGTTTGAACTGTGACAGTTATAACTGAACAGTCATAACTGTCAGTTAAAACTGCACGTGTGTGGCCGGGCTAATGTGATACAGAAGACGTAACTATCTGGCACTCAGACTGTACCAAACGGCCAGCCTCCCTTGGCACAAGGAGGCAAGTCCCCGAGACTCAACAAGTGCCTACTGATGCCGGCTCTTGTACTGTTGATCCACCCCATAGTGGTGACAGTACCAGCACTGCCCATGGTAATACACAACAGCCTGAGACAACAGTTGAAGGACAGTTGGCAGCCGTGCAAGCACAGGTAGCAGAACTGGCTGAAATTATACAGACGCCACGTCGGGCTCCTTCACAAGAGATACAGCAGCCTCCACACTGCTGTGTCCCAGCCGTGGCCCACGCCATGGCTGGTAAAAGTACCTTCGGTGGTGGTGACGGCGGCGGCAGTGGCAGCGACTGCGGCGGCGGCAGAGATAAGAGCGACAACGGAGGCGATGGCGGCGACGTCGTCAGTCAACACAGTGATGGCAGCAGTGATAGTGACACAGAAACATTAACTGGAGAAGGAAGTCGACCCGCACCAGCATATATGATTAACGAACTTAACGAAAGCGTTCCAGTCAAATACAAGAGTGAAAATGATAATATGCTGCGTGACAGTGCTTATACATGAAACTTACAGAGAACATTCACTCACGGGCCATCCCGAGTTGCTCAGTGATCAAGAGACTGATGACATCACCAGGTGTTACTGACGATACCAAACGCCAGGTTGGTGTGGCTCTTTACGTCGTAGAGTCACTTATTGACACATTGTGGAAGTGGGACGAGGACAACAATGGGACCACCAGTCCCAGGGAGGAACAACACCAAGACGATGGCTGCTGTTGACACAAGAACCATTAGGTTTCTCAGTTGGAACATTCGTAGCATCAACAAAAGATTGAATGATCTAATTGCACATGTTACCAGTAACAACATAGATATAATTGTTATACAGGAGCCTTACACGTCCAACATGATAAACAAAACCCCACCAAAGATCAGAGGGTATGCATCCTATACTAACAGTAACGCCACAGGCCTATTAACATACATCAGAAGTGATTTACCGCACATTCTTGTGAGCACGTCACACAATGTACACACACAGTACCATCACTTTCATGTACAAACTGCAGCAGGCCACTTCTCATTCTCATTTAATGCTAGACATATTACGCTGGGAGACAGTACTAACAATAAAATAAAATATGTTTATGACAACAGATTAACTGTGTATACTACGGATACCCAAACTCACTTATTGGGAGGTAGACTTGATTATGTAATGGGTAGAAACCTTGTGCAGGATAATATGGAATGTTCGTTGGTAAATTACTTGGTTAGTGATCACTGTGCAGTTTCTGCTTCCTATGAGGTACAGTGTGATGTACCTAGTAGACATCAGAGACGGAAAATGAATATTCCATATGGTTTGCAGGACCACTATATTAATTGTATATCAAAATGGTATCAAGATTACACAACAACGAATGCACAAGCCTTCTCCAGAGATCTCGTTGATACGATTACTACCTACTACGACACATGGGTGTGTTGGGGAACAGGTCGTAAGCCTAGCAGAAGTGGGCAACACCTACCACCACCCAAGTGGGTCCTTGACCCCGTATTTGTTAAAGAACATGAACGAGTAAAGCAACTTTGAGATACATACAACAGAACCAAAGCACAAGGTGACTTGCATGCATTTCTTGTCGCAAATAGAGAGATGAGAGACATGAGCAACGTTATACGTAATAAACATTGGGAAGAGTTCCTACAAAGTATAAATGAGCAAACAACATTTGTTGAAGTTTGGGAAAAGATACGAAAAATCTCTAGAAGCAGCCCAACCAAACCGCTGCACCACAGCCCACTAGAACAAGCAAACATTCTCCTTGATCAATGGGCACTAACATCGAGCTATGACTCACTCCCAATTAACATACAGCACAAACTTGATGACACGCGCCCCAACAGACAACGAACCATCAATCTTGCCTGTACAGCTATCGACGTGTCGGACCTTAATGATGTAACTGAATGGGAATTAAATCATGCACTAAAGATGGGATAATCAACTGCTCCTGGAGAGGACGGTATTACTTACAGTCTTCTGAGATTAGTCTCACACGTACCAGGTAATCCACTATTAGTGTTGTACAGAATGAGTTTAAGTGAAGGAGTATTACCTGATGCTTGGACAAAGAGTGTCATTGTTCCTATCCCCAAACGACACTCAGATAATTATAGACCCATATCTCAAACATCGTGTGTTTGTAAAGTGCTTGAACGTATTGTTCTTAACCGACTCATGTATCGTATACAGGGGCACCTGTCACCCCCAACTGTTTGGACTTATGCCTGGGCTCAGTACACAACACTGTTTTGCTGAGTACTTCGCACATATTGAAGCTTCCCCTCAAGCAGTCTTCATCGACCTAGCAGCAGCTTTTGATACAGCAAACAGAGAAATCATACTAGAACAGCTTGCTGAGCTAGGAGTATAAGGACAATTATTGAATTGGATAAAGGGCTATTTGTCTAATCGAACAGCATATGTTTTGTTTAATGGTGTTAAAAGCACAGAGAGCAAACACTTTGAACTGGGAACTCCACAAGGAGGGGTCCTCAACCCCTTATTTTTCAACGTTCTGATGCATAAACTTATTAAAGATCTTCCAACTAATAATGAGGACACGGTCATTTGTTATGCTGATGATATATGTTTACAGGCTTCCTAGGATGCATGTTCTGCTCGATGCTTTTGCTACTAGAGCTGAGGAATGTGGCCTCCTTATCTCTGTACAGAAAACTCGTGCCCTCATTCCGTGTGGTATTCCACCAGCCAATTATCATATAGATGGGCGAGCACTTGAGAACTGCGAGTCTTACAGATACCTTGGTGTCCCCATTAACGACCCTGGGTACCTTTCTTCTCTCAAGAGGAGACTCTGGGAGAGATTAAAGCTCTTGCGGGTCCTTGTTGGTGTCAATCATGGAATTAACATGAGACTTGCTAGAATGTTTTATGTATCATTTATACGCTCTGTGATTGACTACAATGCTCTACATCTCACACTGTATACAGACAAAGAGCTGAAATCTCTTGAAACTTTGCAAAATGAAGCTATGCGTCTCATCCTTGGGGCTCCAAAGTCCACGAGAATAGTTAATATGAGAGCAGAGTTAAAATTACCTACCATAAGTGAGAGAATTTTGTCCATTAACACAGTTTTCGGCGTGAAGGCGTTAAGTAGATCTCGGCAACACATAAAGTTTCAAGCTAAACATTCTAATATGCTACACTCACCTGAGGTCTATAGAAGAAGAACGAAATCTGATTATGCATTTTGGTTCTACATGGTAGCCAATTCCATCAAAATATTAAATATGTACCTAACTCAGTCAATGATTAATCAACCAATTACTCCATGGGATAACTGGTATTTATCGTTTGATTTTGTAAATGGACCCTAGAAAGATAGTGTACACTCTACATTATGAAAATAGTTAACACTGTGAAGCATCACTGAGAGTATTCAGGGTATAGGTACTCAGAGTATGGGTAACGATGTGTATCAGTGCTATACCGACGGCTCTGTAGAAGAAGGTGGACGATGTACCGGATGCGCATATAATATATTTGAACAATCTTCTCTCGTACATACAGCAATGAAGCGCGTCAATGACTGGGCAAGTACAACTCAAACCGAACTTGTAGGCGTATACCTTGCCACTGAATTTTTTAAAGACAAAGGCAGTGGACTTATATACTGTGACTCGCAGAGTGCACTCCTGGCACTGAACGCACATAGTAGTGACACCCAGAAAATAGTCAGCGATATTCGAATGAATGTTTTAGCTGGCAAAGAAAACAGATTTGAAATTAAATTCCTTTGGATACCATCCCATGTTGGCATCTCAAGGCATGACACTGTTGATATGCTTGTAAAGACAGCCTGTAGAAAACCAGTAGTAGAAACTGATATGGGTGTTTCATTAGCAGTGACAAAGAGAATACTTAAACAAATTTCTAATGAAGATCTCACCGACCTAACAAATTCACAAAGACCTGAAAGTTGTAGCATTAAATATTATGATATATATCGTGGGGAGACATTCACATATGGGACTAATAGAACAAGAACCCGGCAATGTGATGTTATAGTGGCCAGAATACGCCTGGGATATAGACGTATCTGGCAGCTTTCTCAAACCCCAAATGTCGAGTACACAATTTGTCAACTTTGTGAAAGAGAAAACATGCACTCTCTTGAACATTATATTGTAGAATGTCCCATATTGACTGACTTTCGCCCTCCTGGGCTGAGGTATACTGAACTCTGTAACTGCTATATGAGTACTGGAACACTTGATGATATATTGGACTTGTACCCAAGATTGACCATGTAATGTATCAATTATACAATGTATGTATGTGATGTAACAATATAACGTGAGCTTCTAAAAGCATCTTAATTACCTTCAGTGGTTAAGTTCTTAATTGAACACAAATTTCTCTATCAGCTATCTCACCCTGTCAGAGTAAAAGAGACAAATGTATAAATCCACAAGGGCCGTGACGAGGATTCGAACCTGCGTCCGGGAGCATCCCAGACACTGCCTTAATCGACTGACCTACGACAGGGTAAAAGGGTTGAAACCGAAGTTCTACTGAACTTACTGGATCCCGTATCCTCTCCGAGGCACAAACTAGGCTTTTACTCAACCCCCCCCCCCCCTGCACCCGAGCTATGTCAATATGTCAAATTGTAAATGCACATTAATGACACTATGTAAAAGACACATCGAACACTTTATGTAGGGCATACGTAAATCTGTGTATCTATGTATTTACGTATGTAGCTTAGCCTAGCAATTTAAAAGCACTACAATCATCTTCTGTGGTTGATTGTTCAATAAATCCCTGAACTATATGTTGAACACATCTCTCACCCTGTCCATGGAGGACAGAAGAAAATGTGTATATGCTGGTTAGCACTTTAAATATGTGGCCACGTCTGCGATAGAAATTAATAAAAATTAAAAAAAACTGCATATTGGTACTTTCTGGTGGTTGGTCACTACATATTGGTATTTTCTAGTGGTTCATATCTACATTTTGGTACTATCTAGTGACCGTTCTCTACATATTGGTACTTTGGTGGTCCATCTTGAGATGATTTCGGGGCTTAGTGTCTCCCTGGCCCGGTCCTCGACCAGGCCTCCTTTTTGTTACTCACCCCCCAGGAAGCAGCCTGTAGGAGCTGTCTAACTCCCAGGGTACCTATTTACTGCTAGGTGAACAGATACATCAGGGTGAAAGAAACTCTGCCGATTTATTTCCGCCTCCACCGGGATTGGAACCTGGAACCTCTGGACTACGAAACCGAAGCGCTGTCCACTCAGCTGTCAGGGCCTCTACATATTGGTGTTATATCTACATCACCTTCATTCCTCATCTACATCTACATTGCTCATCACCTTCACCCTCATCATCCTCATCACCTTCACCCTCATCATCCTCATCACCTTCTGCCCCGTCTACTAGACCTCTTGTGTCGGCGACGTAATGATTGAATTATTTTGACGTTCAATTTCTTTGTGGAACCTGACCCTAAAGTTGTGGCTGGAGGCGGCTTCCACAACGTCTTCTTTCAATAGAAGAAAAGTCTTCTTCTTTAGTCGTCGTCTTTTGCCCCCAGTGTTACTGTTGAGACTACAAGCACCCCCGGGTCGTCTTCTCTCCCCCAGACTCCTCCCGTCGCCTCCCCTGGGGGCGCCGTCACCTACTGGGCTCCGCTCTCAGCTCCATTACCTTGCACTTCGTGGCATTGAACTCTAAATGAGCAATGGTAATAATTGAATGAATAATCTGATATATAAAATAAAACAGGTAAACAGGGTGTATAAACAGACCTGCGAGGGACAACAGGGGCCCTGTTGTCTAGTCTTCTTCTGCTGTTAGACGAGTCTGACGCATCTGCTCCTCTTATACGTAACTGGAAGTGTTTAGATACATCTAGAAACTGCCTCGTGTCGACCAATAGGAAGCCATCAATTTGCGTTCTTATATTTTAATGTTAAAATTGAATCGTAATGAGTTCCTAATTACCAGTGAGTCCCCAGGTAGTAGTGAGTCCCCAAGTAGGAGTGAGTCCCCAGATAGGAGTGGGTGTACAGGTAGGAGTGAGTCCCCAGGTAGGAGTGAGTCCCCATGTAGAAGAGTCCCCAGGTAAGAGTGAGTCCCCATGTAGAAGAGTCCCCAGGTAGGAGTGAGTCCCCACTCCTCAAATATTTTTAAGTTTCTTAACGTTTTAAAAACGACATTTCATTGTTTTAGTCACGTTTTAAATACGTTTTTATTCACGTGCTTTGAGAATTTGTAAAATCGAGTATTAATGTGATACGTGGTCATAACGTTTTAACAAAACGTGTTTTAAATGTTATGAAATAACGTTTTGGAGCAAAAGTTTTTAGAACGTTAATTTTAATTATTAATTATTGGAATAATTCGGTATAATTATCTTTATTACATTTAAAAGATAGAGACAGATAGAGGAGAAAGAAATGTAGAGAGAGGGGTGAGAGAGAGAGAGAGAGAGAGAGAGAGAGAGAGAGAGAGAGAGAGAGAGAGAGAGAGAGAGAGAGAGAGAGAGAGAGAGAGAGAGAGGGAGAGAAAGAGAGAGAGAGAGAGAGAGAGAGAGAGAGAGAGAGAGAGAGAGAGAGAGAGAGAGAGAGAGAGAGAGAGAGAGAGAGAGAGAGAGAGAGAGGGAGAGAGAGAGAGAGAGAGAGAGAGAGAGAGAGAGAGAGAGAGAGAGAGAGAGAGAGAGAGAGAGAGAGAGAGAGAGAGAGAGAGAGAGAGAGAGAGAGACAGAGAGAGAGAGAGAGAGAGAGAGAGAGAGAGAGAGGAGAGGGGAGAGAGAGAGAGAGAGAGTAGAGGGGAGAGAAAGGCAGAGGCATAACGTGTCGAGAGTTAGAGAAAGGTAGAGAAAAAGTATAGTGTCCAGTTAGGAGAGTCCCCAGGAATGAGTGAGTCTCAAGGTAGGAGAGTTCACCAGGTAGAAGAGTTCACTAGGTAGGAGAGTCCCGAGATGGGACTTAGTCCCCAGATAGAAGAGTCGTAAGGTAGAAGTGAGTCCCCACATAGGAGTGAGTCTCCAGGTAGGAGATTCCACAGATAGGAGTGAATCCCCAAGTAAGAATAAGTCCCCAGGTAGGAGTGACTCCCCAGGTAAGAATGAGTCCCCAGGTAAGAGTGAGTCCCCAGGCAGGAGTGAGTCCTCAGGCAGGAGTGAGTCCCCAGGAAGGAGTGAGTCCCCAGATAGGAGTGAATGCCGAGGTAAGAGTGAGTCCCCAGGAAGGAGTGAGTCCCCAGTTAAGAGTGAGTCTCCTGGTAGGAGTGAGTCCCCAGGTAGGAGTGACTCCCCAGGTAGGAGTGAGTCCCCAGGTAGGAGTGAGTCCCCAGGTACGAGTGAGTCCTCAGGAAGGAGTGAGTCTCCAGGTAGGAATGAGTCCCCAGGTAGGAGTGAGTCCCCAGATAGGAGTGATTCCCCAGGTAAGAGTGAGTCCCCAGGTAGCAGTGAGTCCCCAGGTAGGAGTGAGTCCCCAGGTAGGAGTGATTCCCCAGGTAAGAGTGAGTCCCCAGGCAGGAGTGAGTCCCCAGGCAGAAGTGAGTCTCCAGGTAGAGTGAGTCCCCAGGTATGAGTGACTCCCCAGGTAGGAGTGAGTCCCCAGGTAGGAGTGACTCCTCAGGTAGGAGTGAGTCCCCAGGTAGGAGATTCCCCAGAGAGGAGTGAGTCCCCAGGTAGGTGTGAGTCCCCAGGTAGGACTGAGTCCTCAGGTAGATTTCCTAGATAAGAGTGAATCCTTAGGTAAGAGTGAGTCCCCAGGCAGGAGTGAGTCCCCGGGTAGGAGTGAGTCCTCAGGTAGGAGTGAGTCTCCAGGTAAGAGTGAGTCTTCAGGTAGGAGTGAGTCCCCAGGTAGGAGTGACTCCTCAGGTAGGAGTGAGTCCCCAGGTAGGAGTGACTCCTCAGGTAGGAGTGAGTCCCCACATAGGAGTGAGTCTCCAGGTAGGAGATTCCCCAGATAGAAGTGAATCCCCAAGTAAGAGTAAGTCCCCAGGTAGGAGTGACTCCCCAGGTAAGAATGAGTCCCCAGGTAAGAATGAGTCCCCAGGCAGGATTGAGTCCTCAGGCAGGAGTGAGTCCCCAGGAAGGAGTGAGTCCCCAGATAGGAGTGAATGCCAAGGTAAGAGTGAGTCCCCAGGAAGGAGTGAGTCCCCAGTTAAGAGTGAGTCCCCAGGTAAGATTGAGTCCTCAGGTAGGAGTGAGTCCCCAGGTGGGAGTGACCCCTCAGGTAGGAGTGAGTCCCCAGGTAGGAGATTTATCAGATAGGAGTGAGTCCCCAGGCAGGAATGAGTCCCCATGTAAGAGATTTCTTAGATTGGAGTGAGTCCGCAGGCAGGAGTGAGTCCCCAGGAAGGAGATTTCTCAGATAGGAGTGACTCCCCAGGTCAGAGTGAGAACCTAGGTAAGAATGAGTCCCCAGGTAGGAGTGAGTCCCCAGGTAAGAGTGAGTCCCCAGGTAAGAGTGAGTCCCCAGGTAAGAGTGAGTCCCCAGGTAGGAGTGAGTCCCCAGGTAAGAGTAAGTCCCCAGGTAGGAGTGAGTCCCCAGGAAGAGTGAGTCCCCAGGTAGGAGATTTCTCAGATAGGAGTGAGTCCCCAGGTAGGAGTGAGTCCCCAGGTAGGAGTGACTCCTCAGGTAGGAGTGAGTCCCCAGGTAGGAGATTCCCCAGAGAGGAGTGAGTCCCCAGGTAGGTGTGAGTCCCCAGGTAGGACTGAGTCCTCAGGTAGATTTCCTAGATAAGAGTGAATCCTTAGGTAAGAGTGAGTCCCCAGGCAGGAGTGAGTCCCCGGGTAGGAGTGAGTCCTCAGGTAGGAGTGAGTCTCCAGGTAAGAGTGTGTCTTCAGGTAGGAGTGAGTCCCCAGGTAGGAGTGACTCCTCAGGTAGGAGTGAGTCCCCAGGTAGGAGTGACTCCTCAGGTAGGAGTGAGTCCCCACATAGGAGTGAGTCTCCAGGTAGGAGATTCCCCAGATAGAAGTGAATCCCCAAGTAAGAGTAAGTCCCCAGGTAGGAGTGACTCCCCAGGTAAGAATGAGTCCCCAGGTAAGAATGAGTCCCCAGGCAGGATTGAGTCCTCAGGCAGGAGTGAGTCCCCAGGAAGGAGTGAGTCCCCAGATAGGAGTGAATGCCAAGGTAAGAGTGAGTCCCCAGGAAGGAGTGAGTCCCCAGTTAAGAGTGAGTCCCCAGGTAAGATTGAGTCCTCAGGTAGGAGTGAGTCCCCAGGTGGGAGTGACCCCTCAGGTAGGAGTGAGTCCCCAGGTAGGAGATTTATCAGATAGGAGTGAGTCCCCAGGCAGGAATGAGTCCCCATGTAAGAGATTTCTTAGATTGGAGTGAGTCCGCAGGCAGGAGTGAGTCCCCAGGAAGGAGATTTCTCAGATAGGAGTGACTCCCCAGGTCAGAGTGAGAACCTAGGTAAGAATGAGTCCCCAGGTAGGAGTGAGTCCCCAGGTAAGAGTGAGTCCCCAGGTAAGAGTGAGTCCCCAGGTAAGAGTGAGTCCCCAGGTAGGAGTGAGTCCCCAGGTAAGAGTAAGTCCCCAGGTAGGAGTGAGTCCCCAGGAAGAGTGAGTCCCCAGGTAGGAGATTTCTCAGATAGGAGTGAGTCCCCAGGTAGGAGTGAGTCCCCAGGTAGGAGTGAGTCCCCAGGTAGGAGTGACTCCCCAGGTAAGAGTAAGTCCCCAGGTAGGAGTGACTCCCCAGGTAAGAGTAAGTCCCCAGGTAGGAGTGAGTCCCAGGAAGAGTGAGTCCCGACGAAGCAGATTTCTCAGATAGGAGTGAATCCACAGGTAAGAGTGAGTCTCCAGGTAGTAGTGAGTTCCCAGGTAAGACTTAGTCCCCAGGTAGGAGTGAGTCCCCAGGTAGGAGATTCCCCAGATAGGAGTGAATCCCCAGGTAGGATTGAGTCCCCAGGTAGGAGTGAGTCCCCAGTTAAGAGTGAGTCCCCTGGTAGGAGTGACTTAATTCCCAGGTAGGAGTGAGTCCTTAGGAAGGAGCGAGTTCTCAGGTAGGAGTGAGTCTCCAGGTAGGAGTGAGTCTCCAGGTAGGAGTGAGTCCCCAGGCAGGAGTGAGTCCCCAGGTAGGAGATTTCTCAGATAGAAGTGAGTCCCCAGGTAGGAGATTTCTCAGATAGAAGTGAGTCCCCAGGCAGGAGTGAGTCCCCAGGTCGGAGATTTCTCAGATAGAAGTGAGTCCCCAGGTAGGAGATTTCTCAGATAGAAGTGAGTCCCCAGGTAGGAGTGAGTCCCCAGGTCGGAGATTTCTCAGATAGAAGTGAGTCCCCAGGTAGGAGTGACTCCCCACGTAAGAGGGAGTCCCCAGGTAGGAGTGAGTCCCCAGATAGGATTGAGTCCCCACGAAGAAGATTTCTCAGATAGGAGTGAGTCCCCCGGGTAAGAGTGAGTCCCCAGGTAAGAGTAAGTCCCCAGGTAGGAGTGAGTCCCCAGGGAGGAGTGAGTCCCCAGGTAGGAGTGAGTCCCCAGGAAGGAGTGTGTCCCCAGAAAGGAGTGAGTCCCCAAGTAGGAGTGAGTCCCCAGGTAGGAGTGAGTCCCCAGGTAGGAGTGAATCTCCAGGAAAGAGTGAGTCCCCCGGTAGGAGTTAGTCCCCAAGGAAGGAGTGAGTCCCCGGGTAGGAGTAAGTCCCCAGGTAGGAGTGAGTCCCCAGGAAGAGTGAGTCCCCAGGTAGGAGATTTCTCAGATAGGAGTGAGTCCCCAGGTAGGAGTGAGTCCCCAGGTAGGAGTGAGTCCCCAGGTAGGAGTGACTCCCCAGGTAAGAGTAAGTCCCCAGGTAGGAGTGACTCCCCAGGTAAGAGTAAGTCCCCAGGTAGGAGTGAGTCCCAGGAAGAGTGAGTCCCGACGAAGCAGATTTCTCAGATAGGAGTGAATCCACAGGTAAGAGTGAGTCTCCAGGTAGTAGTGAGTTCCCAGGTAAGACTTAGTCCCCAGGTAGGAGTGAGTCCCCAGGTAGGAGATTCCCCAGATAGGAGTGAATCCCCAGGTAGGATTGAGTCCCCAGGTAGGAGTGAGTCCCCAGTTAAGAGTGAGTCCCCTGGTAGGAGTGACTTAATTCCCAGGTAGGAGTGAGTCCTTAGGAAGGAGCGAGTTCTCAGGTAGGAGTGAGTCTCCAGGTAGGAGTGAGTCTCCAGGTAGGAGTGAGTCCCCAGGCAGGAGTGAGTCCCCAGGTAGGAGATTTCTCAGATAGAAGTGAGTCCCCAGGTAGGAGATTTCTCAGATAGAAGTGAGTCCCCAGGCAGGAGTGAGTCCCCAGGTCGGAGATTTCTCAGATAGAAGTGAGTCCCCAGGTAGGAGATTTCTCAGATAGAAGTGAGTCCCCAGGTAGGAGTGAGTCCCCAGGTCGGAGATTTCTCAGATAGAAGTGAGTCCCCAGGTAGGAGTGACTCCCCACGTAAGAGTGAGTCCCCAGGTAGGAGTGAGTCCCCAGATAGGATTGAGTCCCCACGAAGAAGATTTCTCAGATAGGAGTGAGTCCCCCGGGTAAGAGTGAGTCCCCAGGTAAGAGTAAGTCCCCAGGTAGGAGTGAGTCCCCAGGGAGGAGTGAGTCCCCAGGTAGGAGTGAGTCCCCAGGAAGGAGTGTGTGCCCAGAAAGGAGTGAGTCCCCAAGTAGGAGTGAGTCCCCAGGTAGGAGTGAGTCCCCAGGTAGGAGTGAATCTCCAGGAAAGAGTGAGTCCCCCGGTAGGAGTTAGTCCCCAAGGAAGGAGTGAGTCCCCGGGTAGGAGTAAGTCCCCAGGTAGGAGTGAGTCCCCAGGTAAGAGTGAGTCCCCAGGTAGGAGTGAGTCCCCAGGTAAGAGTGAGTCCCCAGGTAGGAGTGATTTCCCAGGTAGGAGTAAGTCCCCAGGTAGGAGTGAGTTCCCAGGTCAGAATCGAGTGAGTCCCCAAGTAAGAGTTAGTTCCCAGGTAAGAGTGAGTCCCCAGGTAGGAGTGAGTCCCCAGGTAGGAGTAAGTCCCCAGGTAGGAGTGAGTCCCCAAGTCAGAGTGTATCCCAAGGTAGGAGTGAGTCCCCAGGTAAGAGTGAGTCCCCAGGTAGGAGTGGAGTCTCCGGGTAGGAGTGAGTCCCCTGGTAGGAGTGAGTCCCCAGGTCAGAGTGAGTCCCCAGGTAGGAGTGAGTCCCCAGGTAAGAGTGAGTCCCTAGGTAGGAGTGAAGTCTCCGGGTAGGAGTAAGTCCCCAGGTAGGAGTGAGTCCCCAGGTAGGAGTGAGTCACCAGGAAAGAGTGAGTCCCCAGGTGGGAGTGAGTCCCCAGGTAGGAGTGAATCTCCAGGAAAGAGTGAGTTCCCCGGTAGGAGTTAGTCCCCAAGGAAGGAGTGAGTCCCCGGGTAGGAGTGAGTCCCCAGGTAGGAGTGAGTCCCCAGGTAGGAGTGAGTCCCCAGGTAGGAGTGAGTCCCCGGGTAGGAGTGAGTCCCCAGGTAGGAGTGAGTCCCCAGGTAGGAGTGAGTCCCCAGGTAGGAGTGAGTCCCCAGGTAAGAGTAAGTCCCCAGGTAGGAGTGAGTCCCCGGGTAGGAGTGAGTCCCCAGGTAAAGGGAGTCCCCAGGTAGGAGTGAGTCCCCAGGTAGGAGTGAGTCCCCAGGTAAGAGTGAGTCCCCAGGTAAGAGTGAGTCTCCAGGTAAGAGTGAGTACCCAGGTAGGAGTGAGTTCCCAGGTAAGAGTGAGTCCCCAGGTAAAGGGAGTCCCCAGGTAGGAGTGAGTCCCCAGGTAGGAGTGAGTCCCCAGGTAAGAGTGAGTCCCCAGGTAAGAGTGAGTCTCCAGGTAAGAGTGAGTCCCCAGGAACCTCAATGATGTTGCCAGGAGTCAGAATGATTGATGTTGCCAGGAGTCACAATGATTGATGTTGCCAGGAGTCCCAATGATTGATGTTGCCAGGAGTCACAATGATTGATGTTGCCAGGAGTCACAATGGTTGATGTTGCCAGGAGTCACAATGATTGATGTTGCCAGGAGTCACAATGGTTGATGTTGCCAGGAGTCACAATGGTTGATGTTGCCAGGAGTCACAATGATTGATGTTGCCAGGAGTCACAATGATTGATTTTGCCAGGAGTCACAATGATTGATGTTGCCAGGAGTCACAATGATTGATGTTGCCAGGAGTCACAATGATTGATGTTGCCAGGAGTCACAATGATTGATGTTGCCAGGAGTCACAATGATTGATGTTGCCAGGAGTCACAATGATTGATGCTGCCAGGAGTCACAATGATTGATGTTGCCAGGAGTCACAATGATTGATGTTGCCAGGAGCCACAAAGACCCGTCAAGAACAAGGAAGACACGGACGGAAGGGGCACCAAGGGCTGTGATGGGCACCCACTCTCTGGTCTCCGCGGCTTGCCTGAGCTTCTAGCAATGGGGCGCTGGAATCGATGGACGTGTCCCAACGGGTACTGCCGCTATTTCCTACATATCCTCCGGCATGTTTAGGATATGCTTGGTAAACGGAGAATATGTTGGGCTTGTGTAGATATGATTTTTGAGGATGTGCTTTGATAGCGGGAATATGTTGGGATGTTGAGGATATGTTTGGATAGCATGAATATGCTGGGTTGTTCAGGATATATTAGGATGAATGGAAAGAACACGTTTGAGAGCCTGCCACAGGTTCGTTCACATCCGGCGAGGCGTGTACAGCGAGGGGAGTGTGAATAGCAGATTAGAATATATATATTCTGTTAACAAATGCTTTTTAATATTACAGGTTCCCATTTCCTGACCATCCTGCATGAGTACTTCATTTTTGGCGAGATTTTTCGTTATATATGTACGTTATTGTATTGTGTCTCGAGAAAAGACCGTAAAATATCAGAAGAGAAAAAAGATAGGCGAAAGAGTTTTGGAAAAGGTTAAGGATGAGCGGTTTAACGCGTGCCGGGAAAAAATAACAATCTATTTGAGGTTCCTCCTGTAATCCAGATTCCGAGGTGGGAGTTGCGTGACCCCCGTGATTCCAGGCTGTGGTGCGCTGAGGTTCAGCATGGAGGCTGCCTGGGCCGGGAGCGCTGAGTCCTGGAGCAGACGTTGCTGGGCCGCCGACGGGGCCGCACGCTCTCCGCCAGTCTCCGTTTTCTGTGAGTGGCGCCGCCGATCGCAACCTCGTGTTCTCCATTAAAACCTTGAAGAAACTAGAACAAAAGCTTTGCTTATATCGTCGTTATGGATAATTAACGATTAATTTTATTTAGCAGTTACTGTATATAAATATACACGTTACAGCTGAAAAGTTGTCAATGTTATGGTGCGCGGTACGACACGTGACCGGCCAGGTGGTGAGGGGGAAGGGAACTAGTTAACGGGGGAAGTGTAGTATGACAGGTCAGTCGGCCTCGTGTGACGGCAGGAAACACGCCGCTGTACACTAACAAGGCCCGCAACACCTACCCATACACCTTGAGATATACTCTCTGGGTTAAAGTTACATTTCACAAACAAAAAAAAAATATTTGTTTCCTATACAGGACGTAAATAACGTTTTGATGACTGCAGGGAAACAACAGTGAATCTACCAGTGAGTGAGTCCTACGCGGACACACACCTGTTGAGCCACACACCTGACTCCACACCCAAAGTTTAAAAATACAAAATATTCGTCTTGAAGAAGTGTTATCAAGGAGGACACGAAGCCAGCGCCAGTGAGACAATGAGGCGGCCAGTAGCCTCGCCTCCCTGCTGGCTCATCACCACTCTCCTCCTCCTCCTCACAAATGGTAAGTAAATACCACTTACAATTTTCCCCCATTACCTGCTGGTCATATTAACAGTGGTTTGCTGTGCGTGAACCAAGAAATCCGAAATTACTCAAATTCGCATATCTGGAATTTGGCGCAAAGAAGATAGGAAAAGAAAATTATAATTATAAATTTCAAGAATAAATTGAATCGTCGGGAAGATTTTGAGAAGACGAATGTCAGCTTGAAGAAATATTACTGGTAATGAGCAAAGTTGCTCAGCAGTTACATTACACGAGTCATTATGGCAGACAGGCTCTGTGAGTCTGCCAGGGTCTGCCTCTGCTGGGGCTCAGTGTTGTTTGCCAGGGTCTGCCTCTGCTGGGGCTCACTGTTGTCTGCCAGGGTCTGCCTCTGCTGGGGCTCACTGTTGTCTGCCAGGGTCTGCCTCTGCTGGGGCTCAGTGTTGTCTGCCAGGGTCTGCCTCTGCTGGGGCTCACTGTTGTCTGCCAGGGTCTGCCTCTGCTGGGGCTCACTGTTGTCTGCCAGGGTCTGCCTCTGCTGGGGCTCACTGTTGTCTGCCAGGGTCTGCCTCTGCTGGGGCTCACTGTTGTTTGCCAGGGTCTGCCTCTGCTGGAGCTCACTGTTGTCTGGCAGGGTCTGCCTCTGCTGGGGCTCACTGTTGTCTGCCCCCCCCCCCCACGTGTAGCTCTGCTGGGGCTGACTGATGTCTGCCTCCTCGTGTAGCTCTGCTGGGGCTCACAGATGTCTGCCTCCACGTGTAGCTCTGCTGGGGCTCACTGATGTCTGCCTCCACGTGTAGCTCTGCTGGGACTCACAGATGTCTGCCTCCTCGTGTAGCTCTGCTGGGGCTCACTGATGTCTGCCTCCTCGTGTAGCTCTGCTGGGGCTCACAGATGTCTGCCTCCTCGTGTAGCTCTGCTGGGGCTCACTGATGTCTGCCTCCACGTGTAGCTCTGCTGGGGCTCACAGATGTCTGCCTCCTCGTGTAGCTCTGCTGGGGCTCACAGATGTCTGCCTCCTCGTGTAGCTCTGCTGGGGCTCACTGATGTCTGCCTGCACGTTTAGCTCTGCTGGGGCTCACAGATGTCTGCCTCCTCGTGTAGCTCTGCTGGGGCTCACTGATGTCTGCCTCCTCGTGTAGCTCTGCTGAGGCTCACTGATGTCTGCCTCCTCGTGTAGCTCTGCTGGGGCTCACTGATGTCTGCCTCCTCGTGTAGCTCTGCTGGGGCTCACAGATGTCTGCCTCCTCGTGTAGCTCTGCTGGGGTTCACTGATGTCTGCCTCCACGTGTAGCTCTGCTGGGGCTCACAGATGTCTGCCTCCTCGTGTAGCTCTGCTGGGGCTCACAGATGTCTGCCTCCTCGTGTAGCTCTGCTGGGGCTCACTGATGTCTGCCTGCACGTTTAGCTCTGCTGGGGCTCACAGATGTCTGCCTCCTCGTGTAGCTCTGCTGGGGCTCACTGATGTCTGCCTCCACGTGTAGCTCTGCTGGGGCTCACAGATGTCTGCCTCCTCGTGTAGCTCTGCTGGGGCTCACTGATGTCTGCCTCCTCGTGTAGCTCTGCTGGGGCTCACTGATGTCTGCCTCCTCGTGTAGCTCTGCTGGGGCTCACTGATGTCTGCCTCCACGTGTAGCTCTGCTGGGGCTCACAGATGTCTGCCTCCTCGTGTAGCTCTGCTGGGGCTCACAGATGTCTGCCTCCTCGTGTAGCTCTGCTGGGGCTCATTAGTGTTATGCTTCTCATGACATTTGGGCTGCTGAGAGGTACTTGTTCCGGAGCTACACGTGAGTGTGTGAAGGTGAGGCTTGTGTAGTGAACTGGTCACTCTTGCCTGCTCGTCTGTGTTGGTGCTTCCTTAGGCGGAGTCATCCCTGTTATCACCCTCTGTTGTATTCTCTGTTGCGTTGTTAAGCTGGTCGCTGCCACAAGTTCCCCGTCTTCTACCCTCTGTTGCCAGATTTGCTTCATTCTCTGCTGTTTCCGCCATTTTCTGGTCAACTTGCATCTATCATTTGTTTTTCCTCTGTGAATCTCTTTGCTGCTTCCCGTTCCTGCTCAGACAAGGCCTGTCTAATATACCCTGCCTGCTACTTTCCCTCATTTGTAAAGTATCTCAGCCAGAATATGCTGCCACAGGGGTGCCGTTCATAACAATAATCTTCACTGGGAAATTCTTCCTCACTGAACCTTACCTTGGCTGCAGAAATACTCTATTTCACTTGTTGCATCTCCCGTCTGAATGTTGTGTAGAACTTGTTATTAAATTGTGTTCTTGCTCCATATTTGCCAAGTGTCTCCCTGAGGCTGTTTTTTTTCTACCACAAACGTGGCCACACATTTACAATGCTAACCAGCATATATACATTTTCTTCTGTCCTCCATGGACAGGGTTAGAGATGTGTTAAACATATAGTTCTAGGGTTTATTGAACACCCCTGAGGCTGTGTGAGGGTCCATGTTACCACCGCTCTCAGCCTCTGTAGCTGCTGCCTCTACACCAGGGGCCAGATTCACGAAAGCACTTACGCGAGCACTTACGAGCGTGTACATCTTTCCTCAATCTTTGACGGCTTTGGTTACATTTATTAAACAGTTTACAAGCATGAAAACGTTCCATTCAACTGTTGTTATTGTTATAAACAGCCTCCTGGTGCTTCGGAGCTCATTAACGGTTTAATAATTGGAAACAAAGTCGCCAAAGATTGAGAAAAGATGTACAGGTTCGTAAGTGCTTGCGTAAGTGCTTTCGTGAATCTGGCCCCAGGTCACCCAGCTAGTGAGGAGAGCCTCTACCACTCTGCTCCCTCTTATCTTCTTTACATTTGAATTTTTTGCCGCTTTAGCGAAGTTTTTGTCTGATCTTTATCCTCAAATCTGTTTAATTCTCTGTTTGTTTAATTCTCTGTTTGTTTAATTCTCTCCTCTGTTATCCTAGACATTTAAATTATTACCTTCCCCTTCCTCGTGCACCATTTCCATTCTTTTGTGTAACTTATTGACACTTGCCTCTCTTTGGAGATTTATTTTCTTCAGTTCTTCTGTTTGATTCAAAGTTGTAATGTAGAGTTTGTTACTCGTGTCAAGTCTTACCTTTTGGTCTTCAATAACCTTATTCTCTTGTTATACCTTCTCTTGTGATTCTTGACGGTGCCATCCCCTCTCCTTCACCTACCCCTGCTAGTTCAGCCATGCTATCTTTAACCTCTTGTGTGCTAATGACCTGCCCAGGATCCTCATTCGTGCAGTCCTCTAGTGCCATGAAGCTCTTCCGTACAGCTGGGTGTAGAGCCTTAGGCCGCTCCCTATCACTCTCAGCCTTCCCTCTTACCTCTCCCTACGAGACTCTAGCAACACAACTGGGATGCTAACTTTGTGTGGCTTGCAATAATTGCATAATGACTCGCCCCTCCATCGGACACTGATGGGTCTTGGTGGGAAGCTCCTTCGTGCGATGTCCTAACTTCCTGCTCCACTTTTGAAATAATTGCAATAGCGGTGGTTGCTGCTGTCGGCCGCGTCTGTGTGTGTGTGTGTGTGTGTGTGTGTGTATGTATGTGTGTGTGTGTGTGTGTGTGTGTGTGTGTGTGTGTGTGTGTGTGTGTGTGTGTGTGTGTGTGTGTGTGTGTGTGTACTTACCTACTTGTACTTACGTAGTTGTGCTTGCGGAGGTTGAGCTCTGGCTCTTTGGTCCTGCCTCTCTACTGTCAATCAACTGGTGTACAGATTCCTGAGCCTATTGGGCTCTATCATATCTACACTTGAAACTGTGTATGGCGTCAGCCTCCACCACATCACTTCCTAATTCATTCCATTTGTCAACCACTCTGACACTAAAAAAGTTCTTTCTAATATCTCTGTGGCTCATTTGGGCACTCAGTTTCCACCTGTGTCCCCTAGTGCGTGTGCCCCTTGTGTTAAATAGCCTGTCGATTCCCTTGAGAATCTTGAATGTGGTGATCATGTCCCCCTTAATTATTCTGTCTTCCAACGAAGTGAGGTTTAATTCCCGTAGTCTCTCCTCGTAGCTCATACTTCTCAGCTCGGGTACTAGTCTGGTGGCAAACCGTTGAACCTTTTCCAGTTTAGTCTTATGCTTGACTAGATATGGGCTCCATGCTGGAGCCGCATACTCCAGGATTGGTCTGACATATGTGGTATATAATGTTCTGAAAGATTCCTTACATAAATTTCTAAAGGCCGTTCTTATGTTAGCCAACCTGGCGTATGCTGCTGATGTTATCCTCTTGATATGAGCTTCAGGGGACAGGTCTAGCGTGATATCAACCCCCAGGTCTTTCTCTCTCTCGGACTCTTGAAGTATTTCATCTCCCAAAGGATACTTTGTATCTGGTCTCCTGGGGCCGGATTCAGGAAGGTACTTACGAAGGTTTTTCCTCTTAGCTAAGAGCGTTTTCCGTCTTAGCGCCTTCGTGGCGGCTACGTCCGTATTCAATTAACTACCCTAAGTGGAAAAACCTTCGTAAGTTCATTCCGGGATTTAAGTGTGGTTTCGACCACTCGTAGCTTTACGTAAACTGGATATAAGTCATTTTTTCTCTACTACATAACACTGGGATCGATTTATGATATTGGAACATGACCAAAATATTATAGCTGGTGAATCTAGTGAAGAGGAATCCTTCGTGTTAGTTATATATGCATTCTCTGCTTGAAACTTGAAGTAAATATGTGTTTGATGATAGTAGAATTAGTTTTATAATAGCAAGATATTATACCAGTAGTTATTAAGTAAATAAACACTGGTGAACATGAAATATGAGAGAAGGTGATGAGCCCTGCCTGATGGGATCATTTACTATCACCAAATGCCCCTGTTCACCTAGTAGTAAGGGTGTACCTTAGCTATACATACCCATTTCTAATTTATTTAGTTTGGTTTTATTTTGAAATTAAATCTGGGTGAGACATAAAATAAAAATATGCTGCACAAATGATGTTAGGTAAGGAAAAGGGTAAAAATGTCAAAAACTTTATTCATTGAATACTTAAAGCTATAATTATGACTATATAGATTATTAAAAAAGAGAGAGGGAAGTAGGGGTCCAAGACCTCTTCCTGTTATACAATTTGGGTGTGGAACAAGTAATTATCAAAAGAAGGCACCATGCCGGGAAGGCTATGTAGCAGTAAGGCAGTGAGGTGAGGCAGCTACTTATTTGAGAAATTCTTATTTTATTTACCTTATAAGCTGAGGCAACTTATTTTATTTGAGGAATACTCAGCTGATTCCTCTACATTTAGCATGGAACAAATTTGTGTCCAAGACCTCTTCCTGTTACACAATTTGGCTGTGTGTAACCAAACTAGAAGTGCTCTACAAATCAAGGGACCCAGAATGAGGAATGACCTCCCGAATCATGTCAAAGGCTGTACCTCTCTCAACCAGTTTAAGAGTTAAACCAAGTACTGCTTAATTAACTCCATGTAACCTAACTTACCTCCTAAATGTCAACCCGTCTTGCTATTTTTTAAACAACGCTGTTCACCAACATGTGCAATTGCTGATTTATGCTATGTTAACCCCCTTTTTGTATTTTTTATTCCTTCTTTCAACACAATTTATACCTAATCCCGATTACTATTAAGTTTTAGTCTGTGTTTTTTTCCCCCACACCTTGCCCGAAATGCTATGAGTATTACTGGCTTTAGGTATTGTATGTACTAGCTCTGCCTATAAATCCAACATTATGTTTGTAAATCAACTGTATGTACTTTTCCTGAATAAAATGTATTTATTATTTATTTTTTAATCAGTAAGTATTAAAAGAAGGCACCAAGCTGGGAAGGCTATGTAGCACCATTGTGTGTAACAATAAACCAAATTTTTTTTAACAAATAATGCACCTGTATGGGAAAACAAATCCTGTCAGCTGTACAAATATTGATGCAGTTATATAAATGAAAAATATAATGAAAGAAATATTACTGGTTTATTTTTATCCTATCTTTTTGTACTGTACAATATATCCAAGGAAGTGAAAAATTGAGACATAATGCACAATTTAATGAATGATTAGCATGGATTAGCAGTTCAAAAGAAATATGACTTGTATTACATATGAACATGAGATCTTAATGATACATGGTCAGCATGATTTAATAAGGATAATACAGTACTGTATTTGTAATAATACAAACTATAATTTAAAATCTTTATTACTGATTTTTTTTATTAAGAAGATTAGGTATACACAGCAATGTGCTGCTACCCTATTCTATATGGAATATTACACAGTGTAGATAAAAAACTAGCTGTAAGTTTATCTAATACTCCCATCTCACAGGATGGTTAGACATTCTGTACATGGAATCAATTTAGAAAATACCAGCCTCAATATAAAAAACAAATCAACTCTGACTAAACAACTCTAAGCAATTTTCACAAGAGGTAAGCACTGAATCATGGAAACATTATATTATAATTACTCTTACCAGTTTCTACAAAACTCCTCTCAGACAATGTATTTTTAAACATATTTAGGTATACACAGCAATGTGCTGCTTCCCTATTCTGTATAAAGGACCACACAGTGTAGATCAAAAACCAGCTACAAGCTCATCCAACATCCTCACCTCACAGGATGGCCAGTCATACATGGAATTAGGAGAGAACAAAATACTTAATGCTGATCTATTAGCCTCCACTGGCAAAATCTGGGTGCAGCACAAGAATATCTTCCAATATTCCTGAGTGTATGAAGTAATTACAGAGCTCAAAATACCTCATACAATTTGGTATGAAGTCACTGATAACAGGACAATCACAGATATAGTGTTGGAGAGTATGTTCTCTCAAGTAGGACTGAAAACAGATGTTTTTTTTCCACCAAGAGGGCTATAAACCCATGGAACCAACTACCCGCTGAAGCCGTAAATGCCAAATTCCAGTTAAAAAATATCATTAAGACAATTGGCGGGCCCTTTAACAAGCCGCCGGCTTTCTGTCCTCTTCGAGGTCACTAGATAGTTAGTGGCCATTGGGTAAATTCAGTAAATATATACAATAATTGTCAGCGCATCTTCCGAGCAACAAGGACAGCTACACAGTATCTCTTAGAATTACGTAGGTAAACAACAAATGTAACATATTTGTTTACTACAATGTCGGTGCTGGCTGTAGAAGTTGAAAAAACATTGTTTTACTTCGAAATATACTAATTTTATAAGAAAATTCGACGTAAATAGGAGGCAGTAGAGCTCCGATAAGCCAGCGCTAAATCTTCAATATGAAGAATGTTGCTGCTCTCTGATTGGCCAAACGAAACACATTAGTGACCTCTATCGGCACGCAGGTGAACCAACAATTTTCTTCCTAAGTATACCTTATTGAATCGCACCTAAGCATCTTCTTAGGGCGCACTTAGGAACCTTCGTAGCAAACCCACTTACGAAGAAATACACAGAGCTTCCTGAATCTAGGTCCTGCTTCCTACCCCTATCTTCATTACATTACATTTGCTTGGGTTAAACTCTAACAACCATTCGACCGTTCGACCATTCCAGCAGCTTGTCCAGGTCTTCTTGAAGCCTCAAGCTGTCCTCCTCTGTCTTAATCCTTCTCATAATTTTGGCGTCGTCAGCAAACATTGAGAGGAATGAGTCTATACCCTCTTGGAGATCATTTACGTATATCAGAAACAGGATAGGTCCAAGTACAGAGCCCTATGGGACTCCACTGGTGACTTTACGCCATTCTGAGGTCTCACCCCTCACTGTAACTCTCTGATTCCTATTGCTTAGTTACTCCCTTATCCACTGGAGTGCCCTACCAGTTACTCCTGCCTGTTTCTCCAGCTTATGCATCAACCTTTTATGGGGTACTGTGTCAAAGGCTTTCCGACAGTCTAAAAAATGCAGTCCGCCCATCCTTCTCTTTCTTGCTTAATCTTTGTCACCTGATCGTAGAATTCTATCAAGCCTGTAAGGCAAGATTTACCCTCCCTGAACCCATGTTGATGGGTTGTCACGAAGTCTCTACTCACCAGATGTGTTACTAGGTTTTTTCTCACAATCTTCTCCATCACCTTGCATGGTATACAAGTTAAGGACACTGGCCTGTAGTTCAGTGCCTCTTGTCTGTCACCCTTTTTGTATATTGGTACTACATTAGCAGTCTTCCATATTTCTGGTAGGTCTCCCGTTTCCAGTGACCTACTATACACTATAGAGAGCGGTAAGTAAAGTGCTCCTGCACACTCTTCCAATATCCATGGTGAGATTCCGTCCGGCCCAACAGCTTTTCTCACATCCAGCTCCAATAGGTGCTTCTTGACCTCATCTCCTGTAATTTCGAACCTATCCAAGGTCACCTGGTTTGCTGCCACCTCTCCTAGCGCCGTGACTTCTCCCTTTTCTATTGTAAACACCTCCTGGAACCTTTTGTTGAGTTCTTCACACACCTCTTTGTCATTCTCTGTGAACCTGTCCTCGCCCACCCTAAGTTTCATCACCTGTTCCTTCACTGTTGTCTTCCTTCTGATGTGACTGTGTAGTAGCTTTGGTTCGGTCTTGGCTTTATTAGCTATATCATTTTCATACCTTTTCTCAGCTGCTCTTCTCACACTAACATTCTCGTTCCTGGTTCTCTGGTATCTCTCTCTACTTTCTGGTGTTCTGTTATTACGGAAGTTCCTCCATGTCCTTTTGTTCAGCTCCTTTGCTTTCATACATTCCCTATTAAACCACGGATTCTTCCTTTGCTTCTCTGTTTTTTTCTGTCGGGCTGGGACAAACCTGCTTACAGCCTCCTGACATTTTTGGGTGACATAGTTCATCATGTCTTGTACGGACTTGGTTCCGAGTTCTGTGTCCCAATGTATATCCCATAGGAATTTATTCATCTCATCATAGTTTCCCTTTCGGTACGCCAGCCCTTTGTTTCCCAGTTCTTTTTTGGGGTTGATAATTCCTAGGTCAATAAGGTACTCAAAGCTCAATACACTATGATCACTCATTCCCAAGGGGGCTTCCAACTTAATTTCCCTTATATCCGACTCATTTAGGGTAAATATCAGATCAAGCAAGGTTGGTTCATCCCCTCCTCTCATTCTTGTCGGTCCCTTGACGTGTTGACGTAGAAAGTTTCTTGTTGCCATATCCAGCAGCTTAGCTCTCCATGTGTCTGGGCCTCCATGTGGGTGTCAGTTCCCCCAATCTATCTTCCCATGGTTGAAGTCTTCCATGATTAGAAGTCTGGATCCGTTCCTGCTAGCCACAGAAGCTGCTCACTCTATTATATTGATGGTGGCCAAGTTGTTTCTGTCATATTCCTGTCTGGGTCTTCTGTCGTTTGGTGGAGGTTATATATGACTACTATTACAATTTTCTGTCCTCCAGTTGCTATGGTGCCTGATATGTAGTCACTGAAACCTTCACATTTCTGAATTACCATCTCTTTGAAACTCCAACCTTCTCTTAGTAGCAAAGCTACACCACCTCCTCCTCTCCCTTCTCTCTCTTTCCTCACTACATAGTAGCCCTGTGGAAACACTGCGTTTGTTATGATTTTCGTTAGCTTTGTTTCTGTGAGTGCTATAATGTCTGGGTTTTCTTCTAGTGCCCATTCTCCGAGTTCACTTGTTTTATTTGTAATCCCATTTATGTTAGTGTACATTGCCTTAAAGCTCACTTTCTTCTATTCATTTTCTTGTCCCTTTCTTGGCGAGCATTCTGCTTGTGGGGAAAGCTGTTCCCTGGGTGTGAAGATCTGTGAGGTGGTTTGCAGGGTCTCAGAGGATTTTGGGGTGGAGGGTGGGGGTTTAAGGGAAGGGGGGGCAGGTAGGGTGTGGGTTAAGGAGATAGGGGGGACATGGAGGATACGGGGTGAGGGGGGGAGGAGGGATAGGGAGGGTATGGGATGATGGGGAAGGGGGGAAAGGTGGGAGGGGGGACATGTTGGGAATGGGGAAGGGGTGACAGGGTCAGAATGGGGGGGGGGGAGGGAGGGTTGGGTGGGGGCAGGTAGGGTGAGGGGAAGGGAAGGTTTCTATGCAGAGGAGGGTGGATGTGTGTGTGTGTGTGTGTGTGTGTGTGTGTGTGTGTGTGTGTGTGTGTGTGTGTGTGTGTGTGTGTGTGTGTGTGTGTGTGTGTGTGGACTTTCTTATAAGTCCATGTCTTAACGCACACTCACAACACGGACCCTTGCAAGTTAACTTCCTGACACTCAAAGCAAGAGACAAAAAGCAGAAAAGAAGACATTAATCTTCAAGACGACGTTTGAGATCCCCTCGCACCTAAGGCACAACTCTCTACCTCTCCCTCTCTCTCTCCCCTCCCTCTCTCTCCCTCTCTCTCCCCTCCCTCTCTCTCTCTCTCTCTCTCTCTCTCTCTCTCTCTCTCTCTCTCTCTCTCTCTCTCTCTCTCTCTCTCTCTCTCTCTCTCTCTCTCTCTCTCCCTCTCTCCCTCTCTCTCCAGCATCACTGTTCACTCTCCCTCCCAAAACATAAAGTCAGATTGGCGGTATCCTCATGGGGGCACCAGGCAACCCCTGCCAGTCAGCATGGGGCATGAGGGCACCTCAGCCAATAAGCCTTATAGTGACTGTCTAGAGTGGGTGAAGTTAGCACAGCTACCCCCCCCCATCCCCAGCATCATGGTGACGGGTCAGATGACCTGACCTCGTCTGGTGTTAGTGTGGCAAGGGGGCTATGGGAGGGGTTTATGGGAAGGTTATGGGAGAGGTGGAATGGGTGGGATCAGGGGAGGTGGAAGAGGAGAGCGAGAAGAGGTAGAAAGGTACAGGAACTTGACCCATTTATTATTTACATCGTATAAACACGAGAAAATGGATAAAGGGGGGGCATTTTAAACGGAGCAATTAGATGCGGCCCCGACCCGCATTAATAGGATAGTCTCCCCTCCCCCCTTACCAGTCACTTTACACAGTTTGGTGAGACTACCCACAAGCGTCAGACCTCCAAAGACAGACAAACAGGCAGATGTGTCATCCTTTTATAAAGATGAGAATGAAAAGTTTGTTATTTAAGAGGAAAGTGTGGGCCTGGCGGGGCACTCGGCGAGATGTAAGGGCTTGCCAGGGCTTGCCAGGGCTTGCCAGGGCTTGCCAGGGTTTGCCAGGCCTTGCCAGACTCATTTCGCGAAGCCAGATTTTCCGCGTGACACATTTTAGTGGTGGAGTCTCCGCCAGGACAGACAACATTAGCGCTCAGCTGTATCTGTCTGTGGCCGCGGTGACTGTGTCTACTCACCTAGTTGTGCTTTCAGGGGTTGAGCTCTGGCTCTATGGTCCCGCCTCTCGACTGTCAATCAACTGGTGTACAGGTTCCTGAGCCTACTGGGCTCTATCATATCTACACTTGAAACTGTGTATGGAGTTAGCCTCCACCACATCACTTCCTAGTGCATTCCACCTGTTAACTACTCTGACACTGAAAAGGTTCTTTCTAACGACCCTGTGGCTGGGTACTCAGTTTCCACCTGTGGGTACTCAGTTTCCACCTGTGTCCCTGTGTTCGCGTACCACCCGTGTTAAACAGTTTATCTTTATCTACCCTGTCAATTCCTCGTATGTGTGTGTATGTCTGTGTGTTGCAGTCCGGCTGCCTGCTGTTGCAAATCATCCCAGAATTAAGTCAGCCCTCACACAAGGAACAGTTGTGGGCTACAGAACTGACAACTTACTTATTCAAACCAGACAAGACAAGGCTGATCTCGTCGAGACCTTAAAAATACTGAACAAGTTGGAGGATATTAAGCCTCATCACTTCTTTGAAAGGTTCAATGTTACCGGCACAAGGATACAACAGCGTCCAGCTCAACAAGCAACACTGTAGGATACTCAACAGGAACCCGTAGGGTTTCTCCTATAGGAACAACCCCTATGGTTGTTCCTATAACAGGGTTCCTATTGGATTACAACCCATTATCACCCATAAGGTTATTATACCATGGGAATCTCTTACCCGCCGAAGCCGAAAATGCTAACATTACGCATTTAAAAGCTCAGCTCGAAAAAATCCTGGGGAGGCCGTTGACAAGCCACCGGCTTCCTGTCCCCGTTGAGGCCACTAGGGATGGTGTCCCTAAGATGAACATCTCTCACGTCTCCGTATTTCTCCCTCTTCCCTTGACAAGGTGCAGACACAACCATTAACTTTACCATTAAGCAACAAACCGGCTTAAGAAAACTGAATATCGCTAAGAAGAATTTAATCCCATGAAAACTTTCGACATCCTTCACCGGAAAATGAAACAACTTAAGCTGAAATGTTTGCTCAGGTTTTCCCAAACTCACATTATTTGCTAAGCTATTACACAAAGTTTGAAAAAAAGGAAGAAAAACAATCGTTTCGAAATTACACAGAAAACTGTAACTAGGTTTGAGCCAGAGTGTTAAAGTTCCCTGTTGAAGAGTATGCGAGAGTAGCAGTCATGAGCTGGGCAAACATCTCGGTAACTTGAAGGAAATATATTATGTTCCCTCAATATATAACACACTTTCTATATTACAGATATATATTTATATATTTTTTCTATATATCTATATATGTTATTGAATATGACCGAAAGGGTAAGATTTAGGATTCTAACAAGAATATTCTCAATATTTCTTATGTTTTTCTTCACTATCGGGGTAGTTGAAAATTAACTCTTCAAAGTTCATTTTCACTATTTATGGCCTGATGCCTAGAAGCGTTTCGCAAGAACACTTCTTACATTTTCAAAGATAATTTTTTTAACATACTCAGATCATGCTTATATTCGGTTTTGGGTGAGGTGATAGGATACAAATTTTTTGGGTGACAGGAAACAAACCAATGGGAAAAGACAGAACACGAAACAATGGGTATATAACATTGGTATACATTTATCTTCTCCCATCAGTGCTGGTTTGGAGTCTTGAAGTGGGTAGAATGTAATTATGTGTTAATTGACTGATGATTGCTGGTTTTGACTTTTTGATGTGAAGGGCCTCGCTGATGTCGAGTCTCCTGTTATTGTTGTATCTGTCAATAATTTCTGTGTTGCTTGTTAAGATTTCTCTGGTGATGGTCTGGTTGTGTGAGGAGATTATATGTTCCTTGATGGAGCCCTGTTCTTTATACACTGTTAATCGCCTAGAGAGAGACGTTGTTATCTTGCCTTGAGTTCTTTGGGACTGACAGTCCCAAAGAAAATTGAAAGACAGAATTGAAAGCGAAGATAAACAGATTGAAACAGATTGATTGTTTGATCAAACAAGGTAACAACAGCCTTAATGTGAGCCCTGGTATGTACAAGTTGGGTCCCCATATAAGCTTCAATATAGCACCTCAATACAATATTGCATTCATTTAACATGTTTGTCACTTTTATATATCTTCCACTTATGGATATTGATAGGAGCTTCCTCGTGTGGCCCAATGGGCCTTCTGCAGATGCCTTCTCTCTTATGTTTTCTTTCTTCGCCTTTCCATGGTGGTCAGGTGCCCGGCGGGTACAAGGTCTCACCAACAAGGTCTCCATTTTCATTCTACTTTGCTCTGATGAAGGTGAATTAAGCCGAAAACGCGTTTAGCACTCTCTATTTTTCACATGTGGTTTTTCTATATATATATATATATATATATATATATATATATATATATATTATATATATATATATATATATATATATATATATATATATATATATACTAGCATGTGCGTTGCTGAGCCATAGTAACCTTCCCTTTACCCCCAGTCCTCCCCACCATTCCCCCCCTCACCCGTCTCCTCGTCCTCCCCACTATTCCCCACTCCACCATTCTCTCTTCCTCCCCACCATGCCCCACTACCCTGTCCCTTTGTCCTCCCCACCATTCTTCATCCCCTCGTCCCCACCATCCCAAACTCCCCCGTCCCCTCGTCCCCACCATCCCAAACTCTCCCGTCCCCTCGTCCTCCCCACCATTCCCCCACTCCCTCGTCCAATGCCTTCCCAAATGGTCTGATGTTCTCATCAGAAAATTGGGAACATCAAGTGATCTGATGCTCCCATCACTGAAATATTTTTTCCGTTAAAATTTAAATGAAAAAATGAAAAAAATATAAAAATAACTATACTCAGGAAATGAACGGTCTAGTAAACAACACAGCTCAATTCTAACGCAATTCACACAAAATAATTAAATCAAAATGAAAATAAATCGAAATATATGAAAATTCAATTTATCAATGCAATCAGAAAGATTGAAATGGAATTGTAACATATCTAGTATAGCATTTGTGTTACTCTTACGTGCAACAGATGGCGCTGTTTTTCAGGAAAGCATAGTTTTACCTGTCACAGGTGTGGCATCTATACTTATACTTACGAAATGAACGGTATGGTAAACAACACAGCTTAATTCCAACACAATATCACAAAATAATTCACTAAAAAATTAAATAAATCGAAATCTATGAAAATAAAATTTATCAATGCAATCGGAAACATTTAAATGGAATTCGTGACATATTTAGTATAGCGTGCATGTTGCTATTATGTGCAACAGATGGCGCTGTTTTTAAAAAACGTATGTTTTTACCTGTCACAGGGGTAGCATCTATATAGTAGGTACACAAAAGGATGCGCCTATTCGAATGCAACATTGTGTCAAAATTTCAAGGCAATCGGTGAAGAAATTTCGGTGATTACAGCGTGTGTTGCTCTTACGTCCAACAGATGGCGCTGTTTTAAAAAAAAATCCTGTTTTTTCCTGTCACAGGTGAGGCATGTGTACATATATATCTACTATATACATGTATATATATACATGTATATAGTAGGTACATAAAAAGACGCTCCTATTTGAATGCAACGTTGTGTCAAAATTTCAAAGCAGTCGGTAAAAGGTTTCGAAGATTTCCCTCACATGAAAAACACAGTTTTTCAGAAAAAGCATGTTTTTTTTTTACCGTCACAGATTTGGCATCTATATAGTATGTATATAAAAACCCGCTCGGATGTGAGTGGAACGTTGTGTGAAAATTTCAAAGCAATCGGTGAAGAACTTTCGGAGATTAGCGATTTTGAACAACGAACATTTCCATTTTTATTTATATAGATATATAGGAGTACCACCTCTGGTGCAATTGCAGGGACCCACATCCTCGGAGAAGAAAACAAAGAGCTTTCAGAGAGGACCTTGTGGATTCTCACTGAACACTTTAATCTTTTCTTCTCCTACCACCCCCATTGTTTTTTATGTTTGGTTTTGTTTTATTTTGTTGCATATATATATATATATAATATATATATATATATATATATATATATATATATATATATATATATATATATATATATATATATATATATATATATAGGGAGGTACCACTTCTGGTGCAATTATAGGGACCCACAGCCTCAGAGAAGGGAACACAGAGCATTCAGGGAAAAACTTGCCATTTAACTCTGAATACGTAAGAGTGTTCGCTTCTCCTACCACCACCCTTTTTTTATGGTGTACACTTTATTATGCCAAGGTTATACAGTTACATATCTGATTTTATACAAAAAATTAACATTAAGAGGACACAAAAAAAAAGTTCGCTTCCTAGAGGCTGCAGATTTCCTCGAACTCCTCCGACGCCGGACAGGAACCGAGGATACAGCGAGCATTCCCCCCTCTGGATCGCGACACTGAGGCGCTGGAAAGAGAAGACTTGCTGCTCTAGGGTCTCTTGTGGTGTCAATGAGCTTGGAACCAAGATCCTTAAGAAACCTTCTTGCACTCTCTCCCCATGGGCCTAGGGTCTCAGACCCTATTGGAACGAAGTTGTACCAATGATCTAATTGCCTGTACTTGGCTGACTTGTCTCTTTCTCTGCGAGTCGCCGCGGCTCCTGCTGTGCCGGCAGAGAGGTTGATGTATGTGGTTGCCAGGGTGGATACACAAGTATGCATGTTTAACGATTCTTCGCGGCAGGGGATCGTATTCCAGGGACCATAGGATTAAGGACTTGCCCGAAACGCTACGCGTACTAGTGGCTGTACAAGAATGTAACAACTCTTGTATATATCTCAAAAAAAAAAAAAAAAAAAAAAAAAAAAAGTATAGTCCCATGCCAACTGTCTGCCACACTTCCAAGGTCGCAGTGTGATTCCGTCTGGTCGGCCGGCAAAGCTAACAGAGTCACGGTTTCAGTAGGTTACGGGGCTCTCTCTTCGCTGGACACTGAACAGAGGCAAGGCTTCTTTTTATGGATGTCATTGACTTCGTCGTGTCTAGTGTGCCAACTACCAGATTTTCCACATTGCAGGCCATGCAATCCATATTCGTCAGCATCTGCCTCGCCGCAAATACACCTGTGAACAGTGTGGATAGGGGCAGCAAGACGGAGAGCGACTGCAATACGGAGCTCCTGCGGATCAAGACGTGTGCCTGTCGCAGACATAGGGACTGCCAAAAGTCCCCTGCATGGGGAGCCTGCACAGCTGTGAGGCGTGCACGATCATTGGGGGTTGTGTAGTGGGGGTCCTGTATCCCCGCCAACATCACTCAGGGTGTCAGGTAGAATTTCCTTAACCAGGTCATCTGATGCTGAGGAGGAAGACAGGAAGGCTGGGACAGCAATTTGGGTAGCGGTGCGGACACCCAAGCCACCGAGCCTAACAGGAAGAGTGGCTTGTTTCCACTGGCATTCGTTGAGGGAGAGATTAACAACTTTTTCCAGCATGGTCTTCAGTAAGAGGTCATACTCTTCAAGCTTTCGGCTGTCGTAAGATGGGGCGCACCTCAGAAAGTAGGTTAGCCTCGGAAGGGATAGGCCATTTGGTGAGGAGAATAAAAGCATCGTGGGCATCGATGTCACCTATTCTGTCTTCCATCCTCCTAAGGTCTGCGATTTTCTTGTCAAGGATCTCCTCAATCGCGTTAGACCCGACGGGGGCTCCAAGGAGGGTGTTGTTCTCGGCCCCAATGACATGGGCCTCTAGGTAAGGCAGACCTTATTCTAGCTACGATGTCTGGGTTGGAAGAGACTACATATATAGATATATAGATATATATATATATATATATATATAGTATATATATATATATATATATATATATATAGATATATTATATATAGATATATATATACACATATATATATATATATACACACATATATATATATATATATATATATATATATATATATAATATATATATATATATATATATATATATAAATATATATACATATATATAAATATATAAATATATATACATATATATAAATATATATACATATATATAAATATATATACATATATATATATATATATATATATATATATATATATATATAGATATATATATATATATATATATATATATATATATTTATTTACCAACACCAACACATGTGTAGCTGGCAACATACCAGAGTCCATAAGACCTATCTTTTTGAAGCATCTCTCTGTGCGCTAAAGAAAAAGGATGGAGGGATCAGGCCATAGCTGTGGGCAATTCCTTCCGGCGTCTCGTCGCAAAGGCTGCTACAAGAACAGTTAGTGAGGCAGCAGAAACATGCTAAAGCCAAAACAGCTTGGTTTCGGCATTTCACAAGGGTGTGAGGCGCAGCTCACACAGTTCGAGCTTTTGTTGCAAGCATCACACCACGAAAAGGCCTTGATCAAGCTAGATTTAAAAAAAAGGTCTTCAATTTGGTGCGGAGGGATGCTGTTACTCCGTGCGGTTCATCGTCATTTCCCTTCCCTCTTCCCTTTTGTACATTCATGCTACAGTATGGAATCTAAAGCTACTTTTTGGTGAATATGAAAATGACTCGCGAGAAGGCGTCCAACAGGGTGACCCCCTTGCTCCTCTCCTTTTCTGCTTAGTCATCAAAATAGTCACAGATGGTCCTGTTTAGCGAGCTTAACATCTGGTTCTTGGATGATGGTACCCTAGCTGGTTCCCAAGACTCCCTCCTGGAGGAACATCAGAAAAATCCAGGAGCAAGGTGCAGTTCAGGCCTCACCCTGAACCCTTCTAAGTGTGAAATAATATGTTCCAACCAGGGCATCGTAGAGAGAATAGAGGGTTCTTCTGCCAAATATCCATATAACTAACCTGAAGACAGCACACTCCTAGGAGCTCCCCTGGGGGTTGAAAGCCATCGATGAGGTCGTTGATAAGAAAATCGCCGACCTTAAGAGGATGGATGGGAGGATTGAGGATATTGATGCTCATGATGCACTCTACCTCATCACTAGATGCCTGTCCCCTCCCCAGGTTAACCTACTTTCTGAGGTGTTCACCATCTTACAATAGCCAAAAACTAGGAGAATATGACCTGTTACTGAAATCAATGCTAGAAAAAGCCCTTAACCTCTCTCTTGATGACTTACAGTGGAAACAAGTCTCATCTTCCCGTAAGACTTGGGGGCCTCGGAGTTCGAACAGCAACGCAAATCGCTGTTCCAGCCTTCCTGTCCTCCTTATCGGCATCCGACGACCTTGTGAAGGAAATTCTACGTGCCCACTTACATCAGCTGGCAGGTGTACACGATCCCAATTTTATACGCTCTGCCATCGTGCAGGCCCATCACCTCACCCACCATCCTCAAAAGCCCACAAACAATCCAGCTGGGATGACCCCATTGTAGACCAAGTTGCTGCAGAGTGCCTGGGTGCTGCAACAACACAACACGACATTGCTCGCCTCACAGCAGTAGCAGCCCCACATGCAGGGATTACCTGTTAGCAACCCCAATGTCGGCAACTGGCACGCGTCTCACACCACACGCCCTCCGAATTACTATGGCCCTCCACCTTGTTGCCCCACTCCACACCATATATAGGTGTATTTGTGGCGAGGTGGTGGCCGATAGGTACGGCCACCATGGCCTACTCTGCCAAAGCGCAGGGGGATGGCACTCGAGGCACAGTGAAGTTAACGACATCATCAATAGGAGCCTCACTACAGCTGGATGCCCAGCTGAAAGAGAGCCCCGTTACCTAACTCCCCATAACTCCGACGCTCTTATTGGTCGCCCGGATGGTATCACAGTGAACCCCTGGAAGAATGGTAAGCAGTTGGTATGGGACTACACGTGCGTATCAACCCTGGCTAACACCTACATTGACTTCAGTGTTGCACAACCAGGTGGCGCTGCCACTCACAGGGAATCAGCCAAATCTTGTAAATACAGAGAACTGGATCAGCACCCAGCAATCCCGCTGGGATAGCCCTATTGTAGACCAAGTTGCTGCAGAGTACAGCAACACTGAAAACGATGAAAGATTGAAAAGCAACTCTTTTTTTTTTTGTCCCCATTGCCTCTGAGACACTCGGCGCCTGGGGTAAGAGTGCCACCAGTTTTTTGAAGGAACTGGGTTCTAGGCTAATTGAAACAAGAGACCCCTAGAGGTGCCAGCTTCCTTTTCCACATCTCAGCGTGGCGATACAGAGAGGAAATGCACACCGCATTCATGGTTGCTGCCCGCCATCTGAGGAGCTGGAGGAACTCGACAACTTATGAAAATCATCTTTGAACCATATATTTAACACCTTTTTTTGTAACAAAGTTTAAATAAATCAAATATACATGAATATATATACAAAAGAATAGGGGTGGTAAGAGAAAAAAATATTAAATTGTTCAGTGAGAATCAACAAGGTCTTCACTGAATACTCTTTATTTTCTTCTCCGAGGCTATGGGTCCCCACACTTGCACACCAGAGGTGGTATATATATATATATATATATATATATATATATATATATATATATATATATATATATATATATATATATATATATATATATATTGGTGTATACTGGCAGCAGGTTTTCTTTCAAACATGTTTCATTGAATATGACCGCATATTCTGTATTTATTATTTTCTGAAATACAAATAAATATTTTCTGAAATTATACAAATAAGTGTAATACACTCTATAGTAAATCACTTCTTTTCTTCACATTAAAAGTACGAAAATGAGTTTTGGAGAACTCCTATTCCAATTAAGCCCTGATGCTAAGAAAATAGTTAGAGGGATAGAAGCCCTAAACCAGAAAATAATAAATACAGAATATGCGGTCATATTCAATGAAATATATATATATATATATATATATATATATATATATATATATATATATATATATATATATATATATATATATAGGTGAATACTGGCAGCATGTTTTCATTTATACATGTTTCATTGAATATGCGTATTCTGTATTGATTATTTTCTTGTTTAGGGATTCTATCCATCTGACTAATGCTCTTGCATCTTGATTTAACTGGAAGGAGATTTCTCCAAAGGTCATCTTTGTTTGAGGTGAAGAAAAAGAAATAATTAACTGAAGAATATATACGAATTATTGTAAATATACACAACGTTTCGAACCTACATGGTTCCTTCTCAAGTGATGAGACAGTGATAGGCGTATTGGAATTATACCAATAAGGAGACCTCCTTATTGGTATTCAAAAGTGCATAAAACAATAATGTGAGGAGTACATCGTAAAGGAAGAATAGGACATAAGTAAATAAATAGAGTCAAAGCATAGGCAAAGATTAATGAGGTGTAGATGACGTTGAGCAGTGTCTTCTGTGGTGGCGTCTTCACGTTTCGGTCTTGTTCTTACTCTCAAGGTGGGTACAGGGAATAGTCACGTAAATTGGGTATTTATGGTGGGTTGTCCTATTTGTTTGTGGATTGCTTCAAGAATGTGAAATCTTCTGATATCTTGGGTATTGTCTATTATACAAATAAAAATATTTGTATAATAGACAAACTCCACGATGTCAGAAGATTACAAATTCTTGAAGCAATCTACATGTCAATAGAACATCCCACAATAAATACCCAAATAACGGAACTATTCACTCTACCCACCTTGTCCCACCACTCCCCACCTTGTCTCACCACTCCCCACCTTGTCCCACCACTCCCCACCTTGTCCCTCCTCTCCCCCACTTTGTCCCTCCTCTCCTCACCTTGTCCCTCCACTCCCCACTTTGCCCCTCCACTCCCCACTTTGTCCTTCCACTCCCCACCTTGTCCCTCCACTCCCCACCTTGTCCTTCCACTCCCCCACCTTGTCCCTCCACTCCCCACTTTGTCCCTCCACTCCCCACATTGTCCCTCCACTCCCCACTTTGTCCTTCCCCTCCCCACCTTGTCCCTCCACTCCCCACCTTGTCCCTCCACTCCCCACTTTGTCCTTCCACTCCCCACTTTGTCCTTCCCCTCCCCACCTTGTCCCTCCACTCCCCACTTTGTCCTTCCCCTCCCCACCTTGTCCCTCCACTCCCCACCTTGTCCCTCCACTCCCCACCTTGTCCTTCCCCTCCCCACCTTGTCCCTCCACTCCCCACCTTGTCCTTCCCCTCCCCACCTTGTCCCTCCACTCCCCACCTTGTCCTTCCCCTCCCCACCATGTCCCTCCACTCCCCACCTTGTCCTTCCCCCCCCACCTTGTCCCTCCACTCCCCACCTTGTCCTTCCCCTCCACACCTTGTCCTACCACTCCCCACCTTGTCCCTCCACTCCCCACCTTGTCCTTCCCCTCCACACCTTGTCCCTCCACTCCCCACCTTGTCCCACCACTCCCCACTTTGTCCCTCCACTCCCCACCTTGTCCTTCCCCTCCACACCTTGTCCCTCCACTCCCCACTTTGTCCTTCCACTCCCCACCTTGTCCTTCCCCTCCCCACCTTGTCCCTCCCCTCCCCACCTTGTCCCTCCACTCCCCACCTTGTCCTTCCCCTCCACACCTTGTCCTACCACTCCCCACCTTGTCCCTCCCCTCCCCACCTTGTCCTTCCCCTCCACACCTTGTTCCTCCACTCCCCACTTTGTCCCTCCACTCCCCACCGTGTCCCACCACTCCCCACCTTGTCCCACCACTCCCCACCGTGTCCCTCCACTCCCCACCTTGTCCCTCCACTCCCCACCGTGTTCCACCACTCCCCACCTTGTCCCACCACTCCCCACTTTGTCCCTCCACTCCCCACCTTGTCCTTCCCCTCCCCACCTTGTCTCTCCACTCCCCACCTTGTCCTTCCCCTCCACACCTTGTCCTACCACTCACCACCTTGTCCCTCCACTCCCCACCTTGTCCTTTCCCTCCACACCTTGTCCTACCACTCCCCACCTTGTCCCTCCACTCCCCACCTTGTCCTTCCCCTCCACACCTTGTCCCTCCACTCCCCACTTTGTCCCTCCACTCCCCACCTTGTCCTTCCCCTCCACACCTTGTCCCTCCACTCCCCACCTTGTCCCACCACTCCCCACTTTGTCCCTCCACTCCCCACCTTGTCCCACCACTCCCCACCTTATCCCACCACTCCCCACCGTGTCCCACCACTCCCCACCTTGTCCTACCACTCCCCACCTTGTCCCACCACTCCCCACAGTGTCCCTCCACTCCCCACCTTGTCCCACCACTCCCTACTTTGTCCCTCCACTCCCCACCTTGTCCGACCACTCCCCACCTTGTCCCACCACTCCCCACCTTGTCCCACCACTCCCCACTTTGTCCCACCACTCCCCACCTTGTCCCACCACTCCCCACCTTGTCCCACCACTCCCCACCTTGTCCCACCACTCCCCACCTTGTCCCACCACTCCCCACTTTGTCCCACCACTCCCCACCTTGTCCCACCACTCCCCACCTTGTCCCACCACTCCCCACCTTGTCCCACCACTCCCCACTTTGTCCCACCACTCCCCACCGTGTCCCACCACTCCCCACTTTGTCCCACCACTCCCCACTTTGTCCCACCACTCCCCACCTTGTCCCTCCACTCCCCACCTTGTCCCTCCACTCCCCACCTTGTCCCACCACTCCCCACCGTGTCCCACCACTCCCCACCTTGTCCCACCACTCCCCACCTTGTCCCACCACTCCCCACCGTGTCCCACCACTCCCCACCTTGTCCCTCCACTCCCCACCTTGTCCCTCCACTCCCCACCTTGTCCCTCCACTCCCCACCTTGTCCCACCACTCCCCACTTTGTCCCACCACTCCCCACCGTGTCCCACCACTCCCCACTTTGTCCCACCACTCCCCACCTTGTCCCTCCACTCCCCACCTTGTCCCACCACTCCCCACCGTGTCCCACCACTCCCCACCTTGTCCCACCACTCCCCACCTTGTCCCACTCTCCCCACCTTGTCCCACCACTCCCCACCTTGTCCCACCACTCCCCACTTTGTCCCACCACTCCCCACCGTGTCCCACCACTCCCCACTTTGTCCCACCACTCCCCACTTTGTCCCACCACTCCCCACCTTGTCCCTCCACTCCCCACCTTGTCCCTCCACTCCCCACCTTGTCCCACCACTCCCCACCGTGTCCCACCACTCCCCACCTTGTCCCACCACTCCCCACCTTGTCCCACCACTCCCCACCGTGTCCCACCACTCCCCACCTTGTCCCTCCACTCCCCACCTTGTCCCTCCACTCCCCACCTTGTCCCTCCACTCCCCACCTTGTCCCACCACTCCCCACTTTGTCCCACCACTCCCCACCTTGTCCCACCACTCCCCACCTTGTCCCTCCACTCCCCACCTTGTCCCTCCACTCCCCACCTTGTCCCACCACTCCCCACCGTGTCCCACCACTCCCCACCTTGTCCCACCCCCCCCACCTTGTCCCACCACTCCCCACCTTGTCCCACCACTCCCCACCTTGTCCCACCACTCCCCACCTTGTCCCACCACTCCCCACCTTGTCCCACCACTCCCCACCGTGTCCCACCACTCCCCACCTTGTCCCACCACTCCCCACCGTGTCCCTCCACTCCCCACCTTGTCCCACCACTCCCCACCTTGTCCCACCACTCCCCACCGTGTCCCACCACTCCCCACCGTGTCCCTCCACTCCCCACCTTGTCCCACCACTCCCCACCTTGTCCCACCACTCCCCACCGTGTCCCACCACTCCCCACCGTGTCCCTCCACTACGCTACAATGGTATAAACATTCATGTTTTTCAGGTGCAAATTTTTAGTTTTAATAATAGATGTTAATACTGTTAGGTTGAGTGTATATAGAGACGCTAGAGCAGCACACCAGCAAAACCTCTCCCCAATGTTGACAAGACAACGGCGCCACTATGATGGAGCGGCCGACGTGTGAACTAACTCCCGTGTTTAATCTCTCCTAATTTATGTTTTGAAGCTTTGATTAACTTGTCTCTTACTTTGGCAGTGTTCATCAAAGGCTTCATTAACATTACAAACGTGAGCCTCTTTGTCAAACATGAGAGCCTCTCTGTCACCTTCGTCAGTAGGAGCCTCTCTGTCACCTTCGTCAGTGGGAGCCTCTCTGTCACCTTCGTCAGTAGGAGCCTCTCTGCCACCTTCGTCAGTGGGAGCCTCTCTGCCACCTTCGTCAGTAGGAGCCTCTCTGTCACCTTCGTCAGTGGGAGCCTCTCTGCCACCTTCGTCAGTGGGAGCCTCTCTGCCACCTTCGTCAGTGGGAGCCTCTCTGTCACCGTCGTCAGTGGGAGCCTCTCTGTCACCGTCGTCAGTGGGAGCCTCTCTGTCACCGTCGTCAGTGGGAGCCTCTCTGTCACCGTCGTCAGTGGGAGCCTCTCTGTCACCGTCGTCAGTGGGAGCCTCTCTGTCACCGTCGTCAGTGGGAGCCTCTCGGTCACCTTCGTCAGTAGGAGCCTCTCTGCCACCTTCGTCAGTGGGATCCTCTCTGCCACCTTCGTCAGTAGGAGCCTCTCTGTCACCTTCGTCAGTGGGAGTCTCTCTGTCACCGTCGTCAGTGGGAGCCTCTCTGTCACCGTCGTCAGTGGGAGCCTCTCTGCCACCGTCGTCAGTGGGAGTCTCTCTGCCACCGTCGTCAGTGGGAGTCTCTCTGTCACCGTCGTCAGTGGGAGCCTCTCTGTCACCGTCGTCAGTGGGAGCCTCTCTGTCACCGTCGTCAGTGGGAGTCTCTCTGTCACCGTCGTCAGTGGGAGTCTCTCTGCCACCTTCGTCAGTGGGAGCCTCTCTGTCACCGTCGTCAGTGGGAGTCTCTCTGCCACCGTCGTCAGTGGGAGCCTCTCTGCCACCGTCGTCAGTGGGAGCCTCTCCTTCACCTGCTGTACACAGAGTTGTACGGTGTATTACATGTACGTTAATTTACTCTTCTTTCCATGAATTAGTACAAAAAGTGACTTTTGTATCTTTTTCCGACATAGGATATTTTAGGTTAAATTATTTGGTTTGTTTGATTGTATAGTTAACTAAGTGGATGGATTAGGTGTATACTGGACGGATTGGAGAGTATACAGGACGGACTGGAGTGTATACAGGACGGACTGGAGTGTATACAGGACGGACTGGAGTGAATACAGGACGGACTGGAGAGTATACAGGACGGACTGGAGAGTATACAGGACGGACTGGAGTGCATACTGGACGGATTGGAGAGTATACAGGACGGACTGGAGAGTATACAGGACGGACTGGAGAGTATACAGGACGGACTGGAGAGTATACAGGACGGACTGGTGAGTATACAGGACGGACTGGTGAGTATACAGGACGGACTGGTGAGTATACAGGACGGACTGGAGAGTATACAGGACGGACTGGAGAGTATACAGGACGGACTGGAGTGTATACAGGACGGACTGGAGTGTATACAGGACGGACTGGAGAGTATACAGGACGGACTGGAGAGTATACAGTACGGACTGGAGAGTATACAGGACGGACTGGAGAGTATACAGGACGGACTGGTGAGTATACAGGACGGACTGGTGAGTATACAGGACGGACTGGAGAGTATACAGGACGGACTGGTGAGTATACAGGACGGACTGGTGAGTATACAGGACGGACTGGTGAGTATACAGGACGGACTGGAGAGTATACAGGACGGACTGGAGAGTATACAGGACGGACTGGAGAGTATACAGGACGGACTGGAGAGTATACAGGACGGACTGGAGAGTATACAGGACGGACTGGAGTGTATACAGGACGGACTGGTGAGTATACAGGACGGACTGGAGAGTATACAGGACGGACTGGAGTGTATACAGGACGGACTGGTGAGTATACAGGACGGACTGGAGAGTATACAGGACGGACTGGAGTGTATACAGGACGGACTGGAGAGTATACAGGACGGACTGGAGAGTATACAGGACGGACTGGAGAGTATACAGGACGGACTGGAGTGTATACAGGACGGACTGGAGAGTATACAGGACGGACTGGAGTGTATACAGGACGGACTGGAGTGTATACAGGACGGACTGGAGAGTATACAGGACGGACTGGAGTGTATACAGGACGGACTGGTGAGTATACAGGACGGACTGGAGTGTATACAGGACGGACTGGTGAGTATACAGGACGGACTGGAGAGTATACAGGACGGACTGGAGAGTATACAGGACGGACTGGAGTGTATACAGGACGGACTGGTGAGTATACAGGACGGACTGGAGAGTATACAGGACGGACTGGAGTGTATACAGGACGGACTGGAGAGTATACAGGACGGACTGGAGAGTATACAGGACGGACTGGAGAGTATACAGGACGGACTGGAGTGTATACAGGACGGACTGGAGAGTATACAGGACGGACTGGAGTGTATACAGGACGGACTGGAGTGTATACAGGACGGACTGGAGAGTATACAGGACGGACTGGAGTGTATACAGGACGGACTGGTGAGTATACAGGACGGACTGGAGAGTATACAGGACGGACTGGAGAGTATACAGGACGGACTGGAGAGTATACAGGACGGACTGGAGAGTATACAGGACGGACTGGAGAGTATACAGGACGGACTGGTGAGTATACAGGACGGACTGGAGAGTATACAGGACGGACTGGTGAGTATACAGGACGGACTGGAGAGTATACAGGACGGACTGGAGAGTATACAGGACGGACTGGTGAGTATACAGGACGGACTGGAGAGTATACAGGACGGACTGGTGAGTATACAGGACGGACTGGAGAGTATACAGGACGGACTGGAGAGTATACAGGACGGACTGGTGAGTATACAGGACGGACTGGAGAGTATACAGGACGGACTGGAGAGTATACAGGACGGACTGGAGAGTATACAGGACGGACTGGAGAGTATACAGGACGGACTGGTGAGTATACAGGACAGGCTGGAGAGTATACAGGACGTACTGGAGAGTATACAGGAGGAAGCAAATGGGTAGTTTCTTTCACCCTGATGCCTTTGTTTACCTAGCATTAAATAGGTACCTCGAAGTTAGACAGCTGCTTCAGGCTGCTTCCTCCGAATGTGTGTGTGTGTAAATTAGCATTAAGGACCTGCCCGAAACGCTATATGTGTTAGTGGCTTTACAAGAATGTAACATCAATATATATGTATATATATATATGTATATATATATATTTATATTATATATATATTTATATATATATATATATATATATATATATATATATGTATGTATATATGTATATATATATATATATATATATATATATGTATATATATATGTATATATTTATATATGTATATATATATATATATATATATATGTATATATATATATATATATATATATATATATATATATATATATATATATGTATATAATTCTAACACGAATTTTCTAAAAATTTAGTATGTTTTTCTTCACTGTCGAGGGTAATTGAAAAATTAACTCTCCAAAATTCATTTTTACGTTTTTATTTTTGGTCAGACGCCTGAAAGCGTTTCGTAAGGGCTTCTTACATTTTCAAAGACTAGTTTACACATAATATACATCATACTTATATTCGTTTTGGGTGAGCTATATAGTCCTCATGTTTTGGCGCTTCCCCCTGATAATTCTCTCCCTCTCTTCCCTCGTTTTGAGTGAGGTGACATAACACGAATCAATAGGTAGAAATTGGGTATGAAAACATAAGAATTGAAGTAACTACAGAAGGCCTATTGGCCCATACTTTCTCTTGCTGCTTCTTTGTTGGTTCGGGGTCTTGAAGTGGGTCGAATATAGTTATGCGTTAATGGGCTGTTGATTGCAGGTGTTGACTTTTTGATGTGTAGTGCCCCGCTGATGTCGAGTCTCCGGCTATTGCTGTATCTGTCGATGATTTCTGTGATTTCTCTGGTGATGGTCTGGTTGTCAGAAGAGATTATATGTTCCTTGATGGATCCCTGTTGTTTGTGCATTGTTAATCGCCTAGAAAGAGACGTTGTTGTCTTGCCTATATACTGAGTTCTTTGGGGCTTACAGTCCCCATGTGGGCATGTGAAGGCATAGACGACGTTGGTTTCCTTCAAGGCGTTCTACTTTGTGTCTGGGGAGTTTTTCATGAGTAGGTTGGCCGTTTTTTTGAAAAACTTCCCAGACACCAAACAGAACGCTTTGGAAACAGAGACACCAAACAGAAATAGCAACGTAATGCTTCTTTTTTTAACGGCGGACGACGCAGCGACGGCGGACGACGCAGCGACGGCGGACGACTCAGCGACGCAACGCGCTCCAAAATTAACGCTACCGTCCCTTTCCTCCCAAGGCCACCATACACAACGATCTTGCCAACGCTGACTTGCAGAGCGCTTACCTACGCCTAAAGTTCCCCCGTTCCAGTAATATTACATAACGAAAGCTTAGTAAGTTCTGGAATTTGCATCAAGTTCTCCCCTCCATAAAAAAATTACCGTTTCTTTATCACTGAAATTTTCATAGAGTTTGGACGCTTCTGCTTTGCTAAAAAGATTGAAAACTGTCAGGATTAAATCCTTGATATTAGAGACTGGCCACCCTGGACCACCCTGAGCCACTCCTCGGTCACCCTGGACCACCCTGAGCCACTCCTCGGTCACCCTGGGCCACCCTGAGCCACTCCTCGGTCACCCTGGGCCACCCTGAGCCACTCCTCGGTCACCCTGGGCCACCCTGAGCCACTCCTCGGTCACCCTGGGCCACCCTGAGCCACTCCTCGGTCACCCTGGGCCACCCTGAGCCACTCCTCGGTCACCCTGGGCCACCCTGAGCCACTCCTCAGTCACCCTGGGCCACCCTGAGCCACTCCTCGGTCACCCTGGGCCACCCTGAGCCACTCCTCGGTCACCCTGGGCCACCCTGAGCCACTCCTCGGTCACCCTGGGCCACCCTGAGCCACTCCTGGGTCACCTTGGGCCGCCCCTGGACCACCCTGGGCCACCCTGGCTACCCCTGGGGCACCCTGCACCACCCTGGGCCACCCCTGGGCCACGCCACTCTGGACCACACTGGGCCACCTCTGGACCACACTGGGCCACCTCTGGACCACACTGGGCCACCCTGGACCACACTGGGCCACCCTGGACCACACTGGACTACTCTGGGCGACCTCTGGACCACATTGGGCCACCCTGGGCCACCCCTGGGCCACCCTGGGCCACCCCTGGACCACATTGGGCCACCCGAAGAACTTTCCAAAGAAAGTTCAAATTATCTTGGCCGTCGTGACCCGTCTATGACGGTGACCTTTAAGCTGGAGGAGCTGAGCTTATTTGCTTCAGTTACCTGAGGAAATATGTAGAAGGGCAAGGAAGTAGTGGGAGTGGTGGTTGTATAGTGTGTAGTGATGGTAGTGGTGGTTGTATAGTGTGTAGTGGTGGTTGTATAGTGTGTAGTGATGGTAGTGGTGGTTGTATAGTGTGTAGTGATGGTAGTGGTGGTTGTATAGTGTATAGTGATGGTTGTATAGTGTGTAGTGGTGGTTGTATAGTGTGTAGTGATGATAGTGGTGGTTGTATAGTGTATAGTGATGGTTGTATAGTGTGTAGTGGTGGTTGTATAGTGTGTAGTGATGATAGTGGTGGTTGTATAGTGTGTAGTGATGATAGTGGTGGTTGTATAGTGTGTAGTGATGATAGTGGTGGTTGTATAGTGTGTAGTGATGGTAGTGGTGGTTGTATAGTGTATAGTGGTGGTTGTATAGTGTGTAGTGATGGTAGTGGTGGTTGTATAGTGTATAGTGATGGTTGTATAGTGTGTAGTGGTGGTTGTATAGTGTGTAGTGATGATAGTGGTGGTTGTATAGTGTGTAGTGATGATAGTGGTGGTTGTATAGTGTGTAGTGATGGTAGTGGTGGTTGTATAGTGTGTAGTGATGGTAGTGGTGGTTGTATAGTGTGTAGTGATGGTAGTGGTGGTTGTATAGTGTGTAGTGATGGTAGTGGTGGTTGTATAGTGTGTAGTGATGGTAGTGGTGGTTGTATAGTGTGTAGTGATGGTAGTGGTGGTTGTATAGTGTGTAGTGATGATAGTGGTGGTTGTATAGTGTGTAGTGATGGTTGTATAGTGTGTAGTGATGGTAGTGGTGGTTGTATAGTGTGTAGTGATGATAGTGGTGGTTGTATAGTGTATAGTGATGGTAGTGGTGGTTGTATAGTGTGTAGTGATGGTAGTGGTGGTTGTATAGTGTGTAGTGATGGTAGTGGTGGTTGTATAGTGTGTAGTGATGATAGTGGTGGTTGTATAGTGTGTAGTGATGGTTGTATAGTGTGTAGTGATGGTAGTGGTGGTTGTATAGTGTGTAGTGATGATAGTGGTGGTTGTATAGTGTGTAGTGATGGTAGTGGTGGTTGTATAGTGTGTAGTGATGATAGTGGTGGTTGTATAGTGTGTAGTGGTGGTTGTATAGTGTGTAGTGATGGTAGTGGTGGTTGTATAGTGTGTAGTGATGATAGTGGTGGTTGTATAGTGTATAGTGATGGTAGTGGTGGTTGTATAGTGTGTAGTGATGATAGTGGTGGTTGTATAGTGTGTAGTGGTGGTTGTATAGTGTGTAGTGATGGTAGTGGTGGTTGTATAGTGTGTAGTGATGATAGTGGTGGTTGTATAGTGTGTAGTGGTGGTTGTATAGTGTGTAGTGATGGTAGTGGTGGTTGTATAGTGTGTAGTGATGGTAGTGGTGGTTGTATAGTGTGTAGTGATGATAGTGGTGGTTGTATAGTGTGTAGTGATGGTTGTATAGTGTGTAGTGATGGTAGTGGTGGTTGTATAGTGTGTAGTGATGGTTGTATAGTGTGTAGTGATGATAGTGGTGGTTGTATAGTGTGTAGTGGTGGTTGTATAGTGTGTAGTGATGGTAGTGGTGGTTGTATAGTGTGTAGTGATGGTAGTGGTGGTTGTATAGTGTGTAGTGATGGTTGTATAGTGTGTAGTGATGGTAGTGGTGGTTGTATAGTGTGTAGTGATGGTAGTGGTGGTTGTATAGTGTGTAGTGATGATAGTGGTGGTTGTATAGTGTGTAGTGATGATAGTGGTGTTACCATACATCGTTACCCATACTCTGAGTGCTCTCAGTGATGGTTTTCAGTGTTAATTGTTTTAATAATGTAGTGTGCACACTATCTTTCTTGGGCACATTTACAAAATCATTTACGTTCTTCTTCTATAGACCTCAGGTGAGTGCAGCATATTAGAAAGTTTGGCTTGAAACTTCATGTTTTGTCTAGATCTACTCAATGCCTTCACGCCGAAAACTGTGCTAATAGACAAAATTCTCTCACTTATGGTAGATAATTTTAACTCAGCTCTCATATTAACTATTCTCGTGGACTTTGGAGCCCCAAGGATGAGACGCATAGCTTCATTTTGCAAGGTTTCAAGAGATTTCAGCTCTTTGTCAGTATACAGTGTGAGATGTAGAGCATTGTAGTCAATCACAGAGCGTATAAATGATACATAAAAATTCTAGCAAGTCTCACGTTAAGTCCATGATTGACACCAACAAGGACCCGCAAGAGCTTTAATCTCTCCCAGTCTCCTCTTGAGAGAAGAAGTTAATGGGGACACCAAGGTATCTGTAAGACTCGCAGTTCTCAAGTGCTCGCCCATCTATATGATAATTGGCTGGTGGAATACCACATGGAATGAGGGCACGAGTTTTCTGGACAGAGATAAGGAGGCCATATTCCTCAGCTCTAGTAGCAAAATCATCGAGCAGAACATGTATCCTAGGAAGCCTGTAAACATATATCATCAGCATTACAAATGACAGTGTCTTCATTATTAGTTGGAAGATCTTTAATAAGTTTATGCATCAGAACGTTGAAAAATAAGGGGTTGAGGACCCCTCCTTGTGGAGTTCCCAGTTCAAAGTGTTTGCTCTCTGTGCTTTTAACACCATTAAACAAAACATATGCTGTTCGATTAGACAAATATCCCTTTATCCATTTCAGTAATTTTTTTGTATTCCCAGCTCGGCAAGCTGTTCCAGTATGATTTCTCTGTTTGCTGTATCAAAAGCTGCTGCTAGGTCGATGAAGACTGTTTGAGGGGAAGCTTCAATATGTGCGATGTACTCAGCAAAACAGTGTTGTGTACTGAGCCCAGGCATAAATCCAAACAGTTGGGGGTGACAGGTGCCCCTGTATACGATACATGAGTCGGTTAAGAACAATACGTTCAAGCACTTTACAGACACACGATGTTAGAGATATGGGTCTATAATTATCTGAGTGTCGTTTGGGGATGGGAACAATGACACTCTTTGTCCAAGCATCAGGTAATACTCCTTCAATTAAACTCATTCTGTACAACACTAAAAGTGGATTACCTGGTACGTGTGAGACTAATCTCAGAAGACTGTAAGTAATACCATCCTCTCCAGGAGCAGTTGATTATCCCATCTTTAGTGCATGATTTAATTCCCATTCAGTTACATCATTAAGGTCCGACACGTCGATAGCTGTACAGGCAAGATTGATGGTTCGTTGTCTGTTGGGGCGTGTGTCATCAAGTTTGTGCTGTATGTTAATTGGGAGTGAGTCATAGCTCGATGTTAGTGCCCATTGATCAAGGAAAATGTTTGCTTGTTCTAGTGGGCTGTGGTGCAGTGGTTTGGTTGGGCTGCTTCTAGAGATTTTTCGTATCTTTTCCCAAACTTAACAAATGTTGTTTGATCATTTATACTTTGTAGGAACTCTTCCCAATGTTTATTACGTATAACGTTGCTCATGTCTCTCACCTCTCTATTTGCGACAAGAAATGCATGCAAGTCACCTTGTGCTTTGGTTCTGTTGTATGTATCTCAAAGTTGCTTTACTCGTTCATGTTCTTTAACAAATACGGGGTCAAGGACCCACTTGGGTGGTGGTAGGTGTTGTCCACTTCTGCTAGGCTTACGACCTGTTCCCCAACACACCCATGTGTCATAGTAGGTAGTAATCGTATCAACGAGATCTCTGGAGAAGGCTTGTGCATTCGTTATTGTGTAATCTTGATACCATTTTGATATACAACTAATAAAATGGTCATGCAAGCCATATGGAATATTCATTTTCCGTCTCTGATGTCTATTAGGTACATCACACTGTACCTCATAGGAAGCAGAAACTGCACAGTGATCACTAACCAAGTAATTTACCAACGAACATTCCATATTATCCTGCACAAGGTTTCTACCCATTACATAATCAAGTCTGCCTCCCAATAAGTGAGTTTGGGTATCCATAGTATACACGGTTAATCTGTTGTCATAAACATATTTTATAAATTTGCATCCATTATCGTTGTTAGTAATGTCTCCCAGCGTAATATGTCTAGCATTAAATGAGAATGAGAAGTGGCCTGCTGCAGTTTGTACATGAAAGTGATGGTACTGTGTGTGTACATTGTGTGATGTGCTCACAAGAGTGTTCGATAAATCACTTCTGATGTATGTTAATAGGCCTGTGGCGTTACTGTTAGTATAGGATGCATACCCTCTGATCTTTGGTGGGGTTTTGTTTATCATGTTGGACGTGTAGGGCTCCTATATAACAATTATATCTATGTTGTTACTGGTAACATGTGCAATTAGATCATTCAATCTTTTGTTAATGCTACGAATGTTCCAACTGAGAAACCTAATGGTTCTTGTGTCAACAGCAGCCATCGTCTTGGTGTTGTTCCTCCCTGGGACTGGTGGTCCCATTGTTGTCCTCGTCCCACTTCCACAATGTGTCAATAAGTGACTCTACGACGTAAAGAGCCGCACCAACCTGGCGTTTGGTGTCGTCAGTAACACCTGGTGATGTCATCAGTCTCTTGATCACTGAGCAATTCGGGATGGTCCGCGAGTGAATGTTCTCTGTAAGTTGCATGGCATAAGTATTGTCACGCTGAATATTATCATTTGCATTCTCGTACTTGGTTCAAACGCGTTCGTTAAGGTCATTAATCATTTTAATATATGCTGATGCAGGTCGACTTCCTTTTCCAGTTAATGTTTCTGTGTCACTAACACTGCTGTCATCCCTGAGTTGACTGACGCCGCCACCGCTTCCGTTGTCGCTCTCATCTCTGCCGCCGCTGCTGCCGCCGCCGTCACCACCACCGCAGGTACCTTTACCAGGGCGGGCCACGGCTGTGACACAGCAGTGTGGAGGCTGCTGTATCTCGTGTGAAGGGGCCCGACGTAGCGTCTGTATAATTTCAGCCAGTTCTGCTACAAGGCTGTGCTTGCAAGGTTGCCAACTGTCCTTTAACTGTTGTCTCAGGCTGTTGTGTGTTGTCATGGGCAGTGCTGGTACTGTCACCACTATGGGACGGGTCAACAGTACTAGAGCCGGCATCAGTAGGCACTTGTTGAGCCTCAGGCACTTGCTTCCTTGTGCCAAGGGAGGCTGGCCGTTTGGTACAGTCTGAGTGCCAGATAGTTACTCCTTCCGTACCACATCTGAAACACTTCAGCGGCGGTTGAGACGGAGGCACAGTTTCATGTTGTTACCCTGCTTCTGTTACAGTGTTCTGTTGCTCCTGTTCAAGCTTTCTTTGGCCTCTGGTCTTCTTATACTGACAGTCCTTCAGTGGATGAGGACCGGAACAGAGAGCACACTTGGGTGTGGGGCACCAGCAGTACTTAGCTATGTGGCCACTGCCACAGCACTCGTAACACTCCACAGGGTTCGGCTCCCACACCCTGAACGTGCTGGGGAGCGCATACAACCCCACCAAACCAATGCCGGTCAGGTGGCGGGTCAGGCTTTTCCAGACTATGACTATTTGATCAGTAGGCTTACCATTCTTGGTCAATCTTCGTGCTCTGTGTACCCCGTCTAATTCATGGCCCACTCTAGTGGATACCTGTGACTGTACTTGTAGACTAGGTATTCATCCATCTTCTTGTTCCGTGTTGGATTATCTAGAGGGGAGAGCTTTACATCACCTATTTTCCCTTGTAGAAGAGCCTCCACAACCTGCTGCTTCTGTCTTGAAACATACACATATGGGGAGTTGACATGTGGACGTACCACACCTGAGGAGCCAGGTGGGTACTCCTCGCTCAGTTTCTTACTCCACACAATCCTTTCCGCCACACTCGTGCCTTTAGGGAAGGTCAGACGTGTGTACTCGCCCCTTGGTACTAGTGGACGTCTTCCAACCTGTTGTTCACCAGGCTTCTGTTTCCCTTGTTTCTTTCTCTAGCTCTTACTTACCACCTCCACAAACTCATCACTGGGTGGTGGGGTGACAGTGTCACTGGTCATGGTGGGGGAGAACCCTGAGGGTCCAGCAGCTGCCTCCTCCATACCTGCTTCATCAGGCGACGTTAATTGAAGAAACTTCGTCCGATACCTGGTTATCATTGATAATCATATGATGATGATTAGCACGCAAATGGCAGGGCAGGCAGCATGCCTTACCAGTCATCAGCGCCAACAGTCATAAACCTGCACTGAGGGGTAGAGCACTCTCAGTGGGTCTCAGTAGGATTAAAAGCCGAGGGTAAAGTATGCCAGAGGAGAATGGTCGTTACAGCTCAGTATAATAGGGACTGGACTGCAACCCTAGGTGACCACAGGCCTCTTGAGTAAACAGGTGGTGGGGTACCCTGTGGTCAGCGCTGGCTGCCTCCCCTCACACACACACACACACACTGGTATAGCACAGCGTGTGTGGCTGCCACAGATCTCAGTCAATGTTTCAAATAAGGATAAGCTCCTAGAAGGCCAATAAATATATATATATATATATATATATATATATATATATATATATATATATTAATTTATATATATATATATATATATAAATATATATGCCTACTATGCAAGGCCCGATTTGCCTAATAAGCCAAGTTTTCCTGAATTATTATATTTTCTCTATTTTTTTCTTATGAAATGATAAAACTACCCATTTTATTATGTATGAGCTCAATATTTTTTATTGGAGTTAAAATTAACGTAGATATATGACCGAACCTAACCTAACCAACCCTACCTAACCTAACCTATCTTTATAGGTTAGGTTAGGTAGCCGAAAAAGTTAAATTAGGTTAGGTTAGGTAGGTTAGGTAGTCGAAAAAACATTATTTCATGAAAACTTGGCTTATTAGGCAAATCAGGCCTTGCATAGTAGGCTGAGAAGTGCGTTCTGGCTACTAGGTACGACATATATATATATATATATATATATATATATATATATATATATATATATATATATATATAATATATATATATATATATATATATATATATATATATATATTATATATTATATATATATATATATATATATATATATATATGTCTCATTGAATATGACCGCATATTCTGTATTTACTATCTTCTGATTTAGGGCTTCTATCCCTCTAACTATTTTCTTAGCATCAGGGCTTAGCTGAAAGAGGAGTTCTCCAAAACTCATTTTCGTAATTTCAAGGTGAAGAAAAAAGTAAATTACTATAGAATGTATTACACTTATTTATACAATTTGCACAACGTTTCGAACCTCTATGGTTCATTCTGAGGTGAAAAGAATTTTCAGAACTGGTTGATTTATACCCGCACTGGGTGAGGTGATAAGACAAGAAAGGTAAAAACACGAGGGATACATGAGGGATAAATGGGGGATGAAGCACATAAGAACATAAGAATAAAGGTAACTGCAGAAAGCCTATTGGCCCATACGAGGCAGCTCCTATCTGCATACAAAGATTAATCAGGTGCTGATTAACCTTTCTGCAGTTACCTTTATTCTTATGTTCTTATGTGCTTCATCCCCCATTTATCCCTCATGTATCCCTCGTGTTTTTTACCTTTCTTGTCTTATCACCTCACCCAGTGCGGGTATAAATCAACCAGTTCTGAAAATTCTGTGTAAAGAACACACACAGCCTGGGGGCCGGGCTGCTGAAGAACACACACAGCCTGGGGGCCGGGCTGCTGAAGAACACACACAGCCTGGGGGCCGGGCTGCTGAAGAACACACACAGCCTGGGGGCCGGGCTGCTGAAGAACACACACAGCCTGGGGGCCGGGCTGCTGAAGAACACACACAGCCTGGGGGCCGGGCTGCTGAAGAACACACACAGCCTGGGGGCCGGGCTGCTGAAGAACACACACACAGCCTGGGGGCCGGGCTTCTGAAGAACACACACACACCTGGGGGCTTGGCTGCTGAAGAACACACACACAGCCAGGGGGCCGGGCAGCTGAAGAACACACACAGCCAGGGGGCCGGGCTGCTGAAGAACACACACACAGCCTGTGGGCCGGGCTGCTGAAGAACACACACACAGCCAGGGGGCCGGGCAGCTGAAGAACACACACAGCCTGGGAGCCAGGCTGCTGAAGAACACACACAGCCTGGGGGGCAGGCTGCTGAAGAACACACACAGCCTGGGGGGCAGGCTGCTGAAGATCACACACAGCCTGGGGGCCGGGCTGCTGGAGAACACACACAGCCTGGGGGCCGGGCTGCTGAAGAACACACACAGACTGGGGGGCAGGCTGCTGAAGAACACACACACAGCCTAGGGGCCGGGCTGCTGAAGAACACACACAGCCTGGGGGGCAGGCTGCTGAAGAACACACACAGCCTGGGGGCCGGGCTGCTGAAGAACACACACAGCCTGGGGGCCGGGCTGCTGAAGAACACACAGCCTGGGGGCCGGGCTGCTGAAGAACACACACAGCCTGGGGGCCGGGCTGCTGAAGAACACACACAGCCTGGGGGCCGGGCTGCTGAAGAACACACACAGCCTGGGGGCCGGGCTGCTGAAGAACACACACAGCCTGGGGGCCGGGCTGCTCAAGAACACACACAGCCTGGGGGCCGGGCTGCTGAAGAACACACACAGCCTGGGGGCCGGGCTGCTGAAGAGCACACACACAGCTTGGGGGCCGGGCTGCTGAAGAACACACACACACAGCCTGGCTGCCGGGCGGCTGAAGAACACACACACAGCCTGGAGGCCGGGCTGCTGAAGAACACACAGCCTGGGGGCCGGGCTGCTGAAGAACACACACAGCCTGGGGGCCGGGCTGCTGAAGAACACACACAGCCTGGGAGCCGGGCTGCTGAAGAACACACACAGCCTGCGGGCCGGGCTGCTGAAGAACACACTCACAGCTTGGAGGCCGGGCTGCTGAAGAACACACACACAGCAAGGGGGCCGGGCTGATGAAGAACACACACAGCCTGGGGTCCAGGCTGCTGAAGAACACACACACAGCCTGGGGGCCGGGCTGCTGAAGAACACACACACAGCCTGGGGGCCGGGCTTCTGAAGAACACACACACAGCCTGGGGGCTTGGCTGTTGAAGAACACACACACAGCCAGGGGGCGGGCAGCTGAAGAACACACACAGCCAGGGGGCCGGGCTGCTGAAGAACACACACACAGCCTGCGGGCCGGGCTGCTGAAGAACACACACACAGCCAGGGGGCCGGGCAGCTGAAGAACACACACAGCCTGGGGGGCAGGCTGCTGAAGAACACACACAGCCTGGGGGCCGGGCTGCTGAAGAACACACACAGCCAGGGGGCCGGGCTGCTGAAAAACACACACAGCCTGGGGGCCGGGCTGCTGAAGAACACACACAGCCTGGGGGCCGGGCTGCTGAAGAACACACACAGCCTGGGGGCCGGGCTGCTGAAGAACACACACAGACTGGGGGACGGGCTGCTGAAGAACACACACAGCCAGGGGGCCGGGCTGCTGAAGAACACACACAGACTGGGGGACAGGCTGCTGAAGAACACACACAGCCAGGGGGCCGGGCTGCTGAAGAACACACACACAGCATGTGGGCCGGGCTGCTGAAGAACACACACACAGCCAGGGGGCCGGGCAGCTGAAGAACACACACAGCCTGGGGGCCAGGCTGCTGAAGAACACACACAGCCTGGGGGCCGGGCTGCTGAAGAACACACACAGCCTGGGGGCCGGGCTGCTGAAGAACACACACAGCCTGGGGGCCGGGCTGCTGAAGAACACACACAGCCTGGGGGGCAGGCTGCTGAAGAACACACACAGCCTGAGGGCCGGGCTGCTGAAGAAGACACACAGCCTGGGGGCCGGGCTGCTGAAGAACACACAGCCTGGGGGCCGGGCTGCTGAAGAACACACACAGCCTGGGGGCCGGGCTGCTGAAGAACACACACAGCCTGGGGGCCGGGTTGCTGAAGAACACACACAGCCTGGGGGGCCGGGCTGCTGAAGAACACACACACAGCCTGGGGGCCGGGCTGCTGAAGAACACACACAGCCTGGGGGGCAGGCTGCTGAAGAACACACACAGCCGGGGGGGCAGGCTGCTGAAGAACACACACAGCCTGGGGGCCAGGCTGCTGAAGAACACACAGCAGGGGGGGGGGCAGGCTGCTGAAGAACACACACAGCCTGGGGGCCAGGCTGCTGAAGAACACACACAGCCTGGGGGCCGGGCTGCTGAAGAACACACAGCCTCGGGA